>NC_133332.1:215335973-215645784 GCF_042186555.1 Aquarana catesbeiana
TGACTTGTAACGACCTGCAGCGGCTCACTGACACTGGTTCAGAAGGGATAAGTGTAAGACTTGTGTCTGACAGTGCTCCAGGGGAGCAACAGGCTGTGATGAGGGGTACCTCCAAGGAGTTGGAGGTCTCTTCAAATGTCAACCTCAGAGGATGAGCCTCTCAATGTCTTGGACAGGGGAAAAGACCCTAGAAAGGCCTGGTATTTAGACATGGGATGTTTAGAGATGACAGAAACCTTACTTGAAATGCTGGAGTTGGTAAAATGCACTCACTGTACACTTGGGTGTCTCCACCACAGTGGGATCAGGTGGTGTTGTGTAGTACCAATGGGTGGAGCCAGGTGGTATAGGCCGTGCTGGGAAGCCTTGATCAAGAATGGTATTGGTGGGACCAATGCTTATTAAAAGTGTGGCAGATAGCTTGGAGATTCTCTGAGAGGGTGCTCCCAGTTACTGAGTGGTATGGAAGGTGCTCAGGAGAACCGTTGGAGACATCAAAGGTCTCTCTGGCTGGTGCAGTGACTAGAAACATTTCTGCTGCTGTGGTCCAAGGTGCGGCTGAGCAGTGGTCAGTAGAGGGCGTGGATACTGTCTCACCCGCTAAACCTCATGAGAAGGAAGGGCCCAAAATAGACGCAGCACTAGCAGAGATGCTTTCTATCACTCGGAAAGAGGTACAACTTAAAGTACCCGGAGACACTGTAAAGGAAAGTGCTAATGTTGGTTGCTGCAACAATGTAATGTGTACATCAGAAAGAAGTAGTTTGTGCTTGGATCAGTGTCATTTGTTAGATCAGTTACCCATGGGATGTTGGCCAACAGGTGAGGTGAAGTTGTGCTATGGAACCGTGGGGTGTAATTACTTGCCTGTGTTTTGTCCCTCCTCAGGTCTGGTTCTAATAAGTACTGAGATAGATGGCACTGATTGTGTTCGACAGGGTGTCATTGAAACGTATGATCTGCTAATATTTGGTGCTATTAAAAGTGATATGGTTGCCGTGGGTAACCATAGAGAGGTTTTTGAACCTGAAAGACCTGTGGTGAAAGATAAAACTGACTTCCGTAAGTTGGAAGGTAGGATCAGGGAATGCAAAGTTCCCCCAAGAGAGGAGAGGATGCTCAGGGACCCCAAGAGAAGAGAGGGAAGGCAGAGTATGCGGAATTATAGGACCCTGTTAAGATCCAAGGTGGGACGTACCTGGAAGCACACCCGAAAAAAGGCTTGGGCCTACGTGGCTGATGGCCAGCACAGAGGTGTCCCAACTGCTATGGTGGGTGCAGGTGTTTCTCCCTCTGAATCAAAACAAGAGGGGGTGGTATGTGGCAGAGCAAGGCTCTGTCCCTATGAAAATGGGGTTAAAGTGGACACAGAGTCTGCATAGAGCTACAGAGCGTAGGTTTGAAACAGAGAAAACTGCTCTAGCAATTTTCTCCGGATCTTGCTATTTCTGGAAAGGGCTCTGTAGTTTGGAGATCCTTCAGAGTCTTGGGTGGAACGGCATCTCCAACCGTGTGTCCGGGTCTTGTGGACAGCCAGCAGGGTGTGTGCCCAGGTGCACACAGCCCATATAACGAGGGGCTGGTGAGAGCAGAAGAAGGAAGGGGGAGTTGGAGCAGTGACTGCTAGTGAGTGTCTCTGTGAGGATAGATCCTGTGTGCATTAAGAAGCTCAAAGCTGTGTGCAGGGCCGGTCCTAGACGGGGTGCACGGGATGCACACAGCCCATATAACGAGGGGCTGGTGAGAGCAGAAGAAGGAAGGGGGAGTTGGAGCAGTGACTGCTAGTGAGTGTCTCTGTGAGGATAGATCCTGTGTGCATTAAGAAGCTCAAAGCTGTGTGCAGGGCCGGTCCTAGACGGGGTGCACGGGGTGCAGTGCACCCAGGCGCCAGAGAGGTGGGGGCACTGAAGCGCCAGAGTGCTCCCTTCCCTCCTCCTCCTCTTGATTGCATCTGGCGGCGGCGCTCTCCGCCGGTGTTAAAAGAAGAAAGGCGCCGCCGCCGCTGTGTATGCTGCTCAAGCTCCTCCCTCCTCCTGTCAGAGAAAGAGAGATATCGGAGGCAGAGCGGCTGGTCTCTGCATGGAGAGAGACCAGCCGCACAGTGATGTCGCGCACGGGGGGGGGAGCGGAGCGGTCCGTGCCCGACACATTCTGCTCTGTGTCTCCCACTCCTGCCTACTTTAAACTCCTCTGCTCTTCACCTGGGCGGTGCGGCTGGCTGCACACTGTTCTCTCCTCTTCAGCTGCCACCCGGGTGTATATATGTACCCTAATGGAGGGGAGGCTGTACTAATGGAGGGGGGGCTGTACTAATGGAGGGGGGGACTGTACTACTAAAGGGGGGGTCTGTACTAATGGGGTCTGTACTAATGGAGGGGGGCCTGTACTAATGGAGGGGGGCCTGTACTAATGGGGTCTGTACTAATGGGGTCTGTACTAATGGAGGGGGGTCTGTACTAATGGTGGGGGTCTCTACTAATGGAGGGGGGTCTGTACTAATGGAGAGGGGGTCTGTCCTGGGGGTCTGTACTAATGGAGGGGGGTCTGTCCTGGGGGGTCTGTACTAATGGAGGGGGGTCTGTACTAATGGAGGGGGGTCTGTACTAATGGAGAGGGGGTCTGTCCTGGGGGTCTGTACTAATGGAGGGAGGTCTGTCCTGGGGGGTCTGTACTAATGGAGAGGGGGTCTGTACTAATGGAGGGGGGGTCTGTACTAATGGGGTCTGTACTAATGGAGGGGGGGGGTCTGTACTAATGGGGTCTGTACTAATGGAGGGGGGTCTGTACTAATGGAGGGGGGTCTGTACTAATGGAGGGGGGTCTGTACTAATGGAGGGGGGTCTGTACTAATATGGGGGTCTCTACTAATGGAGGGGGGTCTGTCCTGGGGGGTCTGTACTAATGGAGGGGGGTCTGTCCTGGGGGGTCTGTACTAATGGAGGGGGGGTCTGTACTAATGGAGGGGGGGTCTGTACTAATGGAGGGGGGGTCTGTCCTGGGGGGTCTGTACTAATGGAGGGGGGTCTGTACTAATGGCGTCTGTACTAATGGAGGGGGGGTCTGTACTAATGGGGTCTGTACTAATGGAGGGGGGGTCTGTACTAATATGGGGGTCTCTACTAATGGAGGGGGGTCTGTCCTGGGGGGTCTGTACTAATGGGGGGATCTGTACTAATGGAGGGGGGATCTGTACTAATCGAGGGGGGTCTGTACTAATCGAGGGGGGGTCTGTACTAATCGAGGGGGGGTCTGTACTAATGGAGGGGGGTCTGTACTAATGGGGGGGTCTGTACTAACGGGGGGGTCTGTACTAATGGAGGGGGGTCTGTACTAATGGAGGGGGGTCTGTCCTGGGGGGTCTGTACTAATGGAGGGGGGTCTGTCCTGGGGGGTCTGTACTAATGGAGGGGGGTCTGTACTAATGGCGTCTGTACTAATGGAGGGGGGGTCTGTACTAATATGGGGGTCTCTACTAATGGAGGGGGGTCTGTACTAATGGAGGGGGGGTCTGTCCTGGGGGGTCTGTACTAATGGAGGGGGGTCTGTACTAATGGAGGGGGGTCTGTCCTGGGGGGTCTGTACTAATGGAGGGGGGTCTGTCCTGGGGGGTCTGTACTAATGGAGGGGGGTCTGTACTAATGGCGTCTGTACTAATGGAGGGGGGGTCTGTACTAATATGGGGGTCTCTACTAATGGAGGGGGGTCTGTCCTGGGGGGTCTGTACTAATGGGGGGATCTGTACTAATGGAGGGGGGATCTGTACTAATCGAGGGGGGTCTGTACTAATCGAGGGGGGGGTCTGTACTAATATGGGGGTCTCTACTAATGGAGGGGGGTCTGTACTAACGGGGGGGTCTGTACTAATGGAGGGGGGTCTGTACTAATGGAGGGGGGTCTGTCCTGGGGGGTCTGTACTAATGGAGAGGGGGTCTGTACTAATGGAGGGGGGGTCTGTCCTGGGGGGTCTGTACTAATGGAGGGGGGTCTGTCCTGGGGGGTCTGTACTAATGGAGGGGGGTCTGTCCTGGGGGGTCTGTACTAATGGAGGGGGGTCTGTACTAATGGCGTCTGTACTAATGGAGGGGGGGTCTGTACTAATGGAGGGGGTCTCTACTAATGGAGGGGGGTCTGTCCTGGGGGGTCTGTACTAATGGGGGGATCTGTACTAATGGAGGGGGGGTCTGTACTAATCGAGGGGGGGTCTGTACTAATCGAGGGGGGGTCTGTACTAATATGGGGGTCTCTACTAATGGAGGGGGGTCTGTACTAATGGGGGGTCTGTCCTGGGGGGTCTGTACTAATGGAGGGGGGTCTGTCCTGGGGGGTATGTACTAATGGAAAAGAAAAAAAGGAGCAGAGAAGAGGATTGTGGGACATATAGTCCCGAGAACTGGCAGCCCCACTGTAACACGGAAACTGCAGCCCACACAGCATGCTCAGCTGAATGGGAAAGAGAGAGAGAGACAGAGACAGGAGCCTGGGAAAGTTTTCAGGGAAGTACACCCAGGACTCCAGAGGGAGAGGACAGTGCTGAGAGAACAGCATCAGAGAGAGAACCCTGCTGCCCTGCGCCACCAGAGGGAAAGCCACACATCCTAGCGCCATCGCTGGCATTGAAAGGAATGGAGTCATTGCAGGAATACAGCGGAGTCACCATGGGCAATTCAGAGTGAGCTGACTCCTGATCAGAGGAACCGTTGCTGTATCGCTGGGTCAGGTGAGAGGGCCGATCGGCCAATATGTACTATGTCTGCAGTCTCTGACCATCTCCTGTAGTATGTCTGCAGTCTCTGACCATCTCCTGTATTATGTCTGCAATCTCTGACCATCTCCTGTACTATGTCTGCAGTCTCTGATCATCTCCTGTACTATGTCTGCAGTCTCTGATCATCTCCTGTATCATGTCTGCAGTCTCTGATCATCTCCTGTATCATGTCTGCAGTCTCTGATCATCTCCTGTACTATGTCTGCAGTCTCTGATCATCTGTAGTATGTCTGGAATCTCTGATCATCTGTACTATGTCTGCAGTCTCTGGCTATCTCCTGTACTATGTCTGCAGTCTCTGATCATCTCCTGTACTATGTCTGCAGTCTCTGACCATCTCCTGTACTATGTCTGCAGTCTCTGACCATCTCCTGTTCTATGATTGTAGTCTCTAATCATCTCCTGTATTATGTCTGCAGTCTCTGACCGTCTCCTGTACTATGTCTGCAGTCTCTGGCCATCTCCTGTACTATGTCTGCAGTCTCTGGCCATCTCCTGTACTATGTCTGCAGTCTCTGGCCATCTCCTGTACTATGTCTGCAGTCTCTGGCCATCTCCTGTACTATGTCTGCAGTCTCTGGCCATCTCCTGTACTATGTCTGCAGTCTCTGATCATCTCCTGTATTATGTCTGCAGTCTCTGACCATCTCCTGTTCTATGATTGCAGTCACTGATCATCTCCTGTACTATGTCTGCAGTCTCTGACCATCTCCTGTTCTATGATTGCAGTCTCTGACCATCTCCTGTTCTATGATTGCAGTCTCTGACCATCTCCTGTACCATGTCTGCAGTCTCTGACCATCTCCTGTACCATGTCTGCAGTCTCTGACCATCTCCTGTACCATGTCTGCAGTCTCTGACCATCTCCTGTACCATGTCTGCAGTCTCTGACCATCTCCTGTACCATGTCTGCAGTCTCTGACCATCTCCTGTACCATGTCTGCAGTCTCTGACCATCTCCTGTACCATGTCTGCAGTCTCTGATCATCTCCTGTACCATGTCTGCAGTTTCTGATCATCTCCTGTATCATGTCTGCAGTCTCTGATCATCTCCTGTATCATGTCTGCAGTCTCTGACCATCTCCTGTATCATGTCTGCAGTCTCTGACCATCTCCTGTATTATGTCTGCAGTCTCTGACCATCTCCTGTATCGTGTCTGCAGTCTCTGACCATCTCCTGTACCATGTCTGCAGTCTCTGACCATCTTCTGTATTATGTCTGCAGTCTCTGACCATCTCCTGTATTATGTCTGCAGTCTCTGACCATCTCCTGTATTATGTCTGCAGTCTCTGACCACCTCCTGTATTATGTCTGCAGTCTCTGACCATCTCCTGTATTATGTCTGCAGTCTCTGACCATCTCCTGTATTATGTCTGCAGTCTCTGACCATCTCCTTTATTATGTCTGCAGTCTCTGACCATCTCCTGTATTATGTCTGCAGTCTCTGATCATCTCCTGTATTATGTCTGCAGTCTCTGACCATCTCCTGTACTATGTCTGGGGGTTCTTTCTAACAGACTCTCTAACAGAAGCCCTCTTTGTGTGCATCAGAGAGACTCCCCTCCAGGTCTCATTAGTGTACGCTCTTCCTGTATTTTTTTTTATTGTTAAAAGATCATGGGAGGATCCTAGGGTAACAAAGAGTTCTTAGGAGAGCATCTCTGTGTTTGAGTCATTGCCATAGAAACATTTGTAAAGGGGAGGAGTTGGTAAGATGACCACGCCCATGTGGGGGCGCCAGAAATATTTCTTCACCCAGGCGCCGGTGACCCTAGGATCGGCCCTGGCTGTGTGCGTTGAAGGGCTTCAAAGCTGCGTGTGTCCAAGGAGCCAGAAGCTGTGTGCATTGAGGGGCTTGAAGCTTTAAGGAGCCCAAAGTTGTGTGCACCCAAGACCGTGGGCCTGGAAGATCTGGTGGTTTGAGTTATCAGTACCTATAACAGCAATGCTGTTAAAGAGTAGCCAGGTGGGCTTGCATTTTCAGTTTTGTTTCAATGACGTGTAAACCCCTGCATGGGATTCCTTACTATATTTATGGACTGTTTTGTCTTTTTGTTCATTTAATAAACGTGGGCTACCAGGCCCTTAACTATAAATGTCTGTCAGATGTGGACTCACTCCAAGCTATCTCTCTGTCCACACCAACAACACTACACACGGCCGCCGTGTAAGCAGCCTTCTATAGTGTGGGGCATGTACTTAGTCCCCCTGAGCCATGATTGGCCAAAGGCACCCTGCCTTTGGCCAATTATGGCTCTCTTAGCAGAGCGTGCTGTGATTGGCCAAAGCATGCAGGTCAGGTGTATGCTTTGGCCAATCATCATACAGCAATGCACTGCAATCTCGCAGTGCATTATGAGGCATTCTGTGGCACTCGAATTAGCCACGAACACCCCATAATGTTCGCTCTTCTGCGAAGGGGCGAACACCCGATGTTCGACCCGAACATCAAGCTCATCCCTAGAGCTGGGACAAGTTGATTATACACAATTCTGGGTGGGAGGATCAGACTGAACACAGGGACAACAAACGTCCAATTCTTAAACAAAACAGCCTGTTTATTCTATGAAAAATAAAAATAAAGCATATTCAGGCATTCATCCTCAAAATAAAGGCACAAATGAAAAAACAAGCATCTGCTGAGCTGCAAATATGTTAGAGGCTGGGGGGGGGGAGAAGAGAATGATAGCAACTTTCCATTTTGGGTGGTCCACCTTAAGGAACCCAACCTACAAAAAATTGGCCAGTAGCATTCGTTTACAGCATTGCCAATGTATTCTCTGTTATTTTTTAAATAAAATTAAACTGTTTCAAAACTTTGTTAACAATGTTACTTAGTGAGACATTGTATTTCCAGATGGTTGTGTCTCTTATAAATGATGTTACTGGGAGATTTGGTTGCTTTGGTAGTCGGGTATGGTGGAGACCGGCAACATCATTGGGAACATCAACATTCCCCTTGTAAGCTTTTAACACATAATGAACTGATGTTTGAATTACTTCTCTCAGATTAACAATCATTTTATGATTGTTCCAGATGTTGGGCTGCTCAGGCTCATAGTGGATATGTTGCAAAATGTTGGTTCCTGGTACGTTTTTTGGAAAAGCACCTTGAAATGTGGAGCCTGTGACATTAATTGGATAGTAGTGGTTTTCGATGAGAAACACAGCTTTGTTGGGGTGTTGTTTCTCAAGAGCTTCCATAATTTCAATCCAGTCTTTGTGTATTCTTGGCAAAATGATCTCATCAAGATCACTGAATGTCACATATCGACTTTTGTACATGTTCCGATACATACAGCCATTCAGTGTCACAAGTTGACCATAGTAGCCAATCTGGTTGGCAAAGTTCATGTCTTGGTACCAAGCACCAGATGACTGGAGATACTTGTCTATGGGCCAAGGAATTATCTCTAACAATCCCTCTGTGAGGTAGTAATCAAAACTTTTGGTTTTGCTGCAGTTGTTCTTATAGAGAACAACTTTTTGAGCTTCGAGCAGCCGGTACATCTCAATAGCTTGTATAACTGGCAGGACCTGCTTGCTATTTCCAAACATGGTTGTGATACACACAGTAAAGTTAACCAAGAAAGACCGAGAAACCCGATTTTTTTATTTCAAATATGGGAATGGACTTTCTGTCCTTTGTGTTAGACCAATGGACTGAGATATTCCTTGAAGTACATTTCAAAGGTTCTGTACAATATCACATCTGCTGGACCATGATGAAAATTAAACCTAAAGAATGTACATCAATTTGGGCTTTAACTGGAATAAAGCCATCGCAATTTATGCAATAAAACCAACAATATAAGTCCTTCACATCCTCGTCATGAAGAATTGCAATCACCTGCACTCTTTTGGATTCTCTACCATCATAATAAGCTGATATGACAAATGTTTTATTGTCTTACAGGGGCGTGATGGGAACATCATTAACATTAGGTAGTACTTTCATGGCTATTTCTGACTCTTTGGATTTTTGGAAATAGGTAAAAGAGACCAAAAAAAAATTGACAGTTACTTACCGATAACTGTTTTTCTAGGATATCTTCCAGGACGGCAGGCCTGAGAGATGAGAGGCTCCTCCCTACAGGAAACACAATCAATCGACAGCAGTTTTAAGTCCCCACCCTTCCCCTTGATCCTCAGTTTGTAGAGAAGTAACTCCTGAACCTGGTTCACAAGGGAAATCATTCCTCATAGGTACTCACCTTCTAGTGTTCTACCATTTTCTCTCCTCCAACGGGCGGGAAGTAGGCCTGCCGTCCTGGAAGATATCCTAGAAAAACAGATATCGGTAAGTAACTGTCAATTTTCTCTAGTCATCTTCCAGGACGGCACACCTGAGAGGATAATCAAGTACCTCAGGCCTACCTTAGGGTGGGACCACTGCAAGACCCTCTTGGCGGACCTTGGTTCTGCAGTGAGTTTTACCTCCACTCCATATGCTTGATGAAGGTATTATAGCTGGATCATGCGGCTGGTCTGCAGGTCTACTCCACTGATGTCCCTGACTTCTCTGCTTCGGATGCAGGACCTAGGTGGAGTGGGCTCTTAAAGATGGAATCAGAAAACATGTTAAACTTGTAGGTTATCAATGTTGCCTGTCTCACACATCTAACAACCATGGCCTACTGTGCCTGTAGGTGCTACTTAGAACCCTTAAAGATTAATCAGAGACCTGTGTTGTAAGACAAGGACACTAATTGATCACTAAGAGGGCCTGTCTTAACACTACCCTGTTCAGGGAATTAAAACTGCAAAAAAAGGTGGGCCCCTAACAGACAACCTTTTTTTGTTCATTTTTATCTTTACATCAGCAAAGACTAAAGGGAAGCCTACTTTTTTTTTTTTTATAAAATTCTGTTTATTGTTTTTCTTTTTTATATATCATACAACAATGGACTCGTCCAGAGGACTGTGTCCATAAGGTCAACATGACCCTATTGTCTGTCTAACAAAGACCAACTATCTAACAATCTTCCCCACCCCTTGAACCACAGCTCGACATGTTATCATAAATCTATACAGTAATTTTCATGGTATGTACGCCCTATTCCCCTTGTGACGGAAGTTGCAGCATTCAGTGTCTCTATTATCAAAATGTAGTATTTGACATTAATTGATTAGGACCTTCTGGCATTTATTTTCCAACATAGGGTATCACTTTGTTTACATTAAATTATATTGAATTAAATTAAATTAAATTATTTCCCCATTAGCCCACTGTGCTATTGGATTTAAACCACGCTTGCCACACCCTATCAAATTTTTTCATACATCCTCAGGCCTCGTATGTGGCTTTGTAATACGGAAGCATGGAGTTTACCAGGCCATTCCATGCACCAAAACTCGGGCCTTAGATTTTTTCCACTCTAAGAGGATGGCTTTCTTACCATAGAAAAACAGGACATTTAGCATTGTTCGCATGGCTCGTGAGGGTACAACTTCATCTACCAATCCTAGCAAACACACCTTAACATTCATTGGGATCGGTACTGATATCACTTCAGAAATACATGTCGTGACATCAGTCCAAAATTTTTGAATGTGTGGGCAGCTCCAAAAAATGTGATCAGCGTCAGCTGGCGAATAACAGCATCTCCAGCATTCCGCCGATACCATGGGAAAAATCTTATTCAGTCTAGCAGGCGTAAAGTAGCTCCTATGAAGGAATTTAAACTGAATCAGCCTATCTCTCACCGATACCAGATGTTTAAATGGCTGCGTCCATAAATCATCCCAGTCCTCTCCCTGTACCTTTGGGACTTCCCCCTCCCATTTTTCTCTGCATTTAGCAATCGCCAATGGTGTTACCTTAAAGAATTCCTTGTAAGTATTTGAGAGAGGCTTGACCAAATCAACGTCTGATAACATGGTTTCAAGAGACGAGGGCAAGGATTCTACCCTCGCCTCGCGAAACTGCACCTGATACGCATGACGAATTTGCAAAAACCTAAATAGGTAAGAGTTTGGGAGATCATGCCTTGACTGTAATTGTGAAAAAGTTAAAAGTTCACCATAAATTGTAATATCTCCTAGCTTCTTGATACCTTTGATTGCCCAGATCATGGGATCCGGTAAATTATAAAATTGTGTTAGCTTTGGGTTCATCCATAAGGGAGTTGACGGTGACACTCCCCCGTAACTTGGACATGCTATTTTAACTGCTGTTTCCCAGGCCTTAATAGTGGCTTTCATTGTCAATGTTAGAGGTAACTCAGACCTGGAGCCCCTAAACAGAGCAAACTTAAGACTTTCATAGGACCCCAAGTGTGCCGCTTCCAGTACTGTAGCTGCGTCTCCATCCTCAGTCGTCAGCCACCTATGTGCAAAGACCAACTGTCCCGCTATGTAGTATTTTTGCCAATCTGGCAATGCCAGGCCTCCCTGATCTCCTGGTTCCTGCAACACCCTATACCCAATTCTTGGAGGTTTAGGGGCCCAAAGGAAGGATGAGATGATACTGTCCAGCTTTCGAAAATACGATTTCGGAACCCAGACAGGTGCATGTCTCAGAAAATATAATACCACCGGGAGAAATTTCATTTTCAATAAGCTGATGCGACCTATTAATGATAGCGGAAGTTTTGTCCATGTTAGTACTTTCTGCTTTAACAATGTTATTAGGGGTGACAGGTTAAGAGATATGTATTCTTGAATGTTCGCTGTGATCTGTATGCCAAGGTACTTAATGGAGGTAACCCACTCTAATTGCAAGTCAGGGTCTGCATCTGCTCTAGCCCTCGGGTCTATTGGTAGGATTGATGACTTATTCCAATTCACTTTTAGACCTGAAAAGATTGTGAAGCGATTAATAATTCCTAGTGCAGCTCTTAAGGAGTCCCTGGGGTCTTCCAAAAAAAGCAGCATGTCGTCTGCGTAAAGTGCCAAAGTTTCCTTTATGGTGCCTACCCGAATGGATTTTATTGCGCTGGCTGATCTCAATGCAACTGCCAGAGGTTCCAGCGCAATGGCAAACAGAAAGGGGGATAGTGGGCAACCCTGCCTAGTTCCCCTACCTACTTCAAAGAAATCTGAGATGGAGGTTCCCAATCTAATTGCTACTTTTGGATGATTATAAAGCATGGCCACCCACCTCCTAAAGTATAGCCCAAATCCCATAATCTCCAGGACCTTGAACATGAAGGCCCAATCCACTGAATCGAAGGCCTTTTCAAAGTCAATAGATACTACTATTCTAGTTCCAGGGGTCATTGAGTGAACTTGCAAGTGAGTAAATAATCTCCTCAAGTTAGTGTCTGTCGACTTCCCCGGCATGAAGCCGGTTTGGTCTATGTTGATGATCGAGGGGATTACTGTAGCCAACCTCATGGCCAATACTTTAGTCAGAATTTTAAGATCTGTATTTAGTAAGGCTATAGGCCGATATGAGGCACATTCCTGTGGGTCTTTCCCTGGCTTTAGTAAAAGGACCATATAAGCCTCCAACATGGAATCAGGCAGGGCGTCATGTTCATGACAGTATGCCAGTAGTGTGTTAATTCTCGGGGCCAGGACTTCCACGTTTGCCTTATAGAAGTCTGCTGGAAACCCGTCAGGGCCAGGAGCTTTGTTTGGGGGAAATGTAAAAATTGCCTGTTCAATTTCCTTCTTGGTAATTTTGGCTTCTAAAGTATTCCTGTCCGCATCGGTAAGTTTTGGTATTGGCAAGCCCTCAAGTAATGAATCTAGTTCAGTCGGGTCATATGCGGGGATTGGAGAATAGAGAGAGGAATAGAACCGGACAAACTCTTGCATAATCTGTTCCGGTTTACTAAGTATAGATCCTCCCTGGGTTTTGATGAGTGGAATACTTGTAGTCTGTCGAGAGTCAGCGACCAACATAGCCAACAGTTTCCCATTTTTGTCTCCCTCTGCGAAGACCGTCTGAGCCCCTTTAACCATTTCTACCCGGGCCTGTCCCGTAAAATGTAGTGAAATTGATCGTCTTGCTTCCAGCAAGGCGTCGTAAGATGTTCTTGTAGAATATCTCGCATGGGCCTCTGCAGCTTCTCTTTGTTTGTTCTCCAGAATTTCTATCTCTTCCCTGTCCTGCTTACGGGTTGTTTTAATGGCTGAGATAAATTCCCCCCTCGTCACTGCCTTGAAGGCATCCCATACAACATGAGGTTCCGCCGAGTCAACATTGGAGGACCAGTATGCGTCCATAGCCTCAGTTACCTGAGCGGAAACTTGCTCATTCTGTATCCAGCCGGGTGCAAGCCTCCATCCCCCTCCCCGTGCTCCCGAACCTAGGATCAGAGTAACAGCCAGGGGGTTGTGATCAGTCAGGCCACCAGCTAAATACTCTGTGTCTTTCACATATGGTAGCAAGAGATTGTTCCCGAAAGCAAGATCAATCCTTGCTGCAGATCTATGTGCCGTTGACACGTGTGAAAAGCATCTATCCGTTGGATGCTTCCAACGCCATAGTTCCGTGAGATCGGCCACAGATTGCCATCCATTCAGGTCGCTGGAGCTTCCCCTAGATGGGTTAGAGCTATCCAATGCTGCATCAAGAACCGCATTGAAATCTCCCAAAACCATCACAGGAAGGTGAGCATAAGGTGCCAATTTAAGCAAGAGATCATATAGTATTTTAGCCTGAAATGGAGGGGGTACATAAACATTTATTATCACTAAAGTTCTATGACATATATCTAAGACTATTGCTACATAGCGACCATTTGGATCTGTGAATACCTGATGTACTGTGCAAGAGAGGTTTTTGCATATCAAGATGGAAACCCCCCTAGCAAACGTGGAATAGGTTGAGTGTATTGCCCTTTGAATCCACGGTTTGCGCAAAGAGAGGATTCTACTGCCATCCAGATGCGTTTCCTGTAGCAGTATTATATGTGGGCGAGTCTGTTTAATGTATTGGAATATGGAGGCCCTCTTAAGTTTGTGATTCAGGCCCCTAACATTCCAAGACACAATCTTAACTTCCGCCATCTTTGTATCTACCACCGTCTGTCATCAACCGGATGTTAATCCATATAGGGGGATCACCCCAACATACCTTATCCATCACTACTGTACTAGAAACGAGCATAAAACATATATCCCTATGTCGAGCTGTGGTTACATAACTTCCCTCCCATGCTTTTATACCAGAAACAAAACACCCCAGTCCAGTATATAGCTTATTCCCTAAACAAAACAGCAGCACAAAAAAACTTGCGGTGACTTCCCGCCGCAGCAATCGAAAGTTCTGCAGCACTTTAACTGGTCCTTTAGCATTAGGGAGTTTCATAAGGACTACTTGAATTCCTAACCCACATTACACGTGAATTACTCAGGATACACTGGTAAGGGACAACAACTTATGATAAAAGAAAAAAGAAAAATTTTCCTCTCAAAAAATGGAAGTCCCTGAGTAGAGATACAAAATCACCCCTTTTAACCTCACAAGGGATGCAGCACATGCGCGTCAAACCATTTAACTTTGATCAGCAATACCATATAGCAACTCCACATGCACTGTAAACCCCGTAGCGGAAATTATAATAATAAAATGGGGGTATCAATGATAGTTACTTTTTGATAGGGATTTTTTGAAGGAGAATATGAGCCGTCCTGCCATGCTATGTTGGTGCGAATCTCAACAGATCCACGCTTCCACGTCAGTTCTCATAAGCATGGACTCCATGAAATATAGCCGAAACAAAAAAATCAAGAGGAGTTAAAAAAAAAAAAAAAAAAAAAAAAAAAGGGTAAAAAAGCACAGTGTAGAGAAAAAAACAAGCGCCAATTCCACAAGGCCTCACCCTGTAGCATCCACTTCAGGAGGACGATATCATTGTATATTCAGCGTGTTACAATTCCTTGTCCATCCATTCACTGGCCTCCTCTGGGTTCTCAAAGAATTTCACCGACCCCTTATGCTGGATCCTGAGTTTGCTAGGATATATCATACTGTATTTGACTTCTTTTTCTCTCAGGCGTCTTCTGACCTCATTGAAGGATCTGCATTTTTGCTGTGTCGCAGCTGAGAAGTCTGGGAACAGCATTATGCGCGCATTTTCATGCTTCAGCTCCTGTGTCTGCCTGGCCTGCATCAGGATCATGTCACGGTCACGGAAGTTCAAGAAGCGGACCAGGAACGGTCTGGGGAAAGCCCCTGGGGGTCTGTTGCCCGTCGGGACCCTGTGCACTCTCTCAACCACATATGTAGGGGGCATGTCTGGCATGGCTAGCAATTGTTTAAAGAAATGTTCAGCAAACTGTGCAGGCCTGTCCCCCTCCGCTCCCTCAGGGAGACCCACCACTCTTATATTATTCCTCCTCTGTCGGTCTTCTGCGTCTATGGCTTTATGCTGAAGGGATCTGACCTGATCTCTGAGCTCAGCAATTTGCGCTCCATAATCATGAGAAGTGTCTTCTATGTCAGAGACACGTGTCTCCACGGTGGTTAGTCGGCCTCGGATCTTATCCAGGTCATGCCTGATTAGGTTGCACTCTGATGAGAGATGATCAATGCGCCCCATGAGCTCTGCTTTGCTAGCATTGATTGCCTCTAGAATCGGCCTTGTGATAGCTTCAGCATCCACTGCAGGGTTCAGCTCACCTGCTCTCTCCGTCCCTCCTGCATTCTCTGTGTGAGCCATCTTACCAGGATGTGTCTTGGCGCGCTGCTCTTTCGGAGAGGAGGACAAGATGGCGGGGGCGGGGCCAGGCGCTGTGTCCTTAATGGAGCGTGTCTGCCGCTGGTCTAGCGGTGCCTTGCCGGTCTTTTTCGATGTTGAAGAAGGCATCCCCAAGTTCAGTGTTCTCTCCCCCACCAGATCTGAAGTTTGTGGGTCAGAATATGCGCTCTGTAGCTGCGGATGATAAGCAGGAGAGCGGAGCTGTGGAGAGATGCGTCCTGCCTCAATCACATCCGGCCGGAAGTCCCTCAAAGGGAAGCCTACTTAAGGGTAATAGATTAACCGAGGCTTGATCCCTGGGTTTAAGACATGCCCACTCTGTGGCTTTACTTACGCCTGAGTGCCTACTTCAGGAGAATAAAGTTCATAGCAGGAGTATAACACTTATACTGCTACATCTAGTTCTGCTAGAAGGGTGAGATGAAGGCCATGCACCGAGCCGTAACCTATTCGGTCGGGTGGACATCTTTATACTTCATCTTCAGGTCATAATACTCCTCTGAACAGAACTTCCCAAGTTCTTACTAAGCAGGGTGATTCTTTATCGCCTTCCTCCAGTGTCCTATAACCCTACTGGGCTTCAACCCTAGGAAATGGTTCCAGCATCCCTGAATGTAAGGGGCTGAGGCTTTCTGACATGCGACGTCTGCAGCCAGAACTCCAGGCCCCTCCACGGAAAAGAGGGCTGAAATACAAAAGGTGATACATGCATTATTAATATCACAAATTAAAAAATCATAGATTGTGGACCCAGCACAATAGAAAGGACACAAGAATAGACAATAATGTGTATCTGAGTGTGGCTAGCTAAACCAACATATCAAATATGGGAGAGACCCAAATCTGAACTTCAATGTAGACAAACAGTCCTCACAGTCTGGTTTTCTGATGTGCAGCCAATCTGTAAAAACATTAAGACACACGCAAACCCTCAGCCTTGGTTCACACTGGGACGACTTGTCAGGCGACCTAGTCACCTGACAAGTAGCGTCCTGTTCTGTGCAATGGAGCCATTCTAAATCGGCACGATGCAAGTCACTCCAACTTAGAAAAAGGTTCCTGTACGACTTTGGGGGCGACTTGCATTGACTTCTATACAGAAGTCGTTTCGCAAGTCGCCGCTGAGTCGTGTCCTGGGTCGCCTGAGGCAGTCGCGCTGTAAGTCGTGCTGCCTCAGTGTGAACCGACCCTAAATGCTGCATGTTTCTGAAGTGCAGCTAGCTAGGTCATAACTGATATATATACATAAAGGACAGGAGTCCTGTTTATGGTGGAGTTTTACTGATGTACAGCAAAACAGGGCCATAAATATAAGACAGAAAGACCCAAACTTCTATGTTGCGTATTTCTGATGAACCACCAAATACAGTTATAAGATCAATATGGCACTGGCTAGCTAAACCAACATAACAAGACAATATCTTTTCTGTTATGCAGTTCTGTAGTGCAGACACATAGAACCAACATGGAAAGGACCCAAGCAACCTGCAGCATTGTGTTTTTCTGAAGTGCAGTAAGGTAAGGGAATCTGAAACAGAAAGCACCAACAAGCTTCAATGTTGAGTATTTCTGCTGTGCAGCCACATAAAAACAGACAAGCTGTGTGAAGTTGGCACCCCATGTTTGTAAAACCTGAATAAAAATATACCATTCGTTTGTGCCGCGTTTGTGCTGATTTGTGCCGCAAAAATGAGCGTTTGTGCCGGTTCGGTTTCTGAGATATTAAACATTCAATTTAATGCAAGCCCCGCCCACTTTGCACCCCATGTCTTTGAATTTTAAAAACAAACGCGCCATTCGTTTGTGCCATGTTTGTGCTGGTTTGTGCCGCAAAAATAAATGTTTGTGCCGATTTGGTTGCGGAGATATTGTGCGTTATAGTTGCTGTAACCCCGCCCATTTTGCACCCCATGTTCCTGAATTTTAAAAACAAACGTGCCATTCGTTTGTGCCGCGTTTGTGCTGGTTTGTGCCGCAAAAATAAACGTTTGTGCCGCTTTGATTGCGGAGATATTGTGCGTTATAGTTGCTGTAACCCCGCCCATTTTGCACCCCATGTTCCTGAATTTTAAAAACAAACGTGCCATTCATTTGTGCCGCGTTTGTGCTGGTTTGTGCCGCAAAAATAAACGTTTGTGCCGCTTTGGTTACGGAGATATTGTGCGTTATAGTTGCTGTAACCCCGCCCATTTTGCACCCCATGTTCCTGAATTTAAAAAAAAAACGCGCCATTCGTTTGTGCCGCGTTTGTGCTGGTTTGTGCCACAAAAATAAACGTTTGTGCCGCTTTGGTTGTGGAGATATTGTGCGTTATAGTTGCTGTAACCCCGCCCATTTTGCACCCCATGTTCCTGAATTTTAAAAATAAACGCGCCATTCGTTTGTGCCGCTTTTGTGCTGGTTTGTGCCGCAAAAATAAACGTTTGTGCCGCTTTGGTTGCGGAGATATTGTGCGTTATAGTTGCTGTAACCCCGCCCATTTTGCACCCCATGTTCCTGAATTTTAAAAACAAACACGCCATTCGTTTGTGCTGCGTTTGTGCTGGTTTGTGCCGCAAAAATAAATGTTTGTGCCTCTTTGGTTGCGGAGATATTGTGCGTTATAGTTGCTGTAATCCCGCCCACATTGCACCCCATGTTCCTGAATTTTAAAAACAAACGCGCCAATCGTTTGTGCCGCGTTTGTACTGGTTTGTGCTGCAAAAATAAACATTTGTGCCGCTTTGGTTGCGGAGATATTGTGCGTTATAGTTGCTGTAACCCCGCCCATTTTGCACCCCATGTTCCTGAATTTTAAAAACAAACACGCCATTCGTTTGTGCTGCGTTTGTGCTGGTTTGTGCCGCAAAAATAAATGTTTGTGCCTCTTTGGTTGCGGAGATATTGTGCGTTATAGTTGCTGTAATCCCGCCCACATTGCACCCCATGTTCCTGAATTTTAAAAACAAACGCGCCATTCGTTTGTGCCGCGTTTGTGCTGGTTTGTGCCGCAAAAATAAACGTTTGTGCCGCTTTGATTGCGGAGATATTGTGCGTTATAGTTGCTGTAACCCCGCCCATTTTGCACCCCATGTTCCTGAATTTTAAAAACAAATGCGCCATTCGTTTGTGCCACGTTTGTGCTGGTTTGTGCCGCAAAAATAAATGTTTGTGCCTCTTTGGTTGCGGAGATATTGTGCGTTATAGTTGCTGTAATCCCGCCCACATTGCACCCCATGTTCCTGAATTTTAAAAACAAACGCGCCATTCGTTTGTGCCGCGTTTGTGCTGGTTTGTGCCGCAAAAATAAATGTTTGTGCCGATTTGGTTGCGGAGATATTGTGCGTTATAGTTGCTGTAACCCCGCCCATTTTGCACCCCATGTTCCTGAATTTTAAAAACAAACGTGCCATTCGTTTGTGCCGCGTTTGTGCTGGTTTGTGCCGCAAAAATAAACGTTTGTGCCGCTTTGATTGCGGAGATATTGTGCGTTATAGTTGCTGTAACCCCGCCCATTTTGCACCCCATGTTCCTGAATTTTAAAAACAAACATGCCATTCATTTGTGCCGCGTTTGTGCTGGTTTGTGCCGCAAAAATAAACGTTTGTGCCGCTTTGGTTACGGAGATATTGTGCGTTATAGTTGCTGTAACCCCGCCCATTTTGCACCCCATGTTCCTGAATTTAAAAAAAAAACGCGCCATTCGTTTGTGCCGCGTTTGTGCTGGTTTGTGCCACAAAAATAAACGTTTGTGCCGCTTTGGTTGTGGAGATATTGTGCGTTATAGTTGCTGTAACCCCGCCCATTTTGCACCCCATGTTCCTGAATTTTAAAAATAAACGCGCCATTCGTTTGTGCCGCTTTTGTGCTGGTTTGTGCCGCAAAAATAAACGTTTGTGCCGCTTTGGTTGCGGAGATATTGTGCGTTATAGTTGCTGTAACCCCGCCCATTTTGCACCCCATGTTCCTGAATTTTAAAAACAAACGTGCCATTCGTTTGTGCTGCGTTTGTGCTTGTTTGTGCCGCAAAAATAAATGTTTGTGCCTCTTTGGTTGCGGAGATATTGTGCGTTATAGTTGCTGTAATCCCGCCCACATTGCACCCCATGTTCCTGAATTTTAAAAACAAACGCGCCATTCGTTTGTGCCGCGTTTGTACTGGTTTGTGCTGCAAAAATAAACATTTGTGCCGCTTTGGTTGCGGAGATATTGTGCGTTATAGTTGCTGTAACCCCGCCCATTTTGCACCCCATGTTCCTGAATTTTAAAAACAAACACGCCATTCGTTTGTGCTGCGTTTGTGCTGGTTTGTGCCGCAAAAATAAATGTTTGTGCCTCTTTGGTTGCGGAGATATTGTGCGTTATAGTTGCTGTAATCCCGCCCACATTGCACCCCATGTTCCTGAATTTTAAAAACAAACGCGCCATTCGTTTGTGCCGCGTTTGTGCTGGTTTGTGCCGCAAAAATAAACGTTTGTGCCGCTTTGATTGCGGAGATATTGTGCGTTATAGTTGCTGTAACCCCGCCCATTTTGCACCCCATGTTCCTGAATTTTAAAAACAAATGCGCCATTCGTTTGTGCCACGTTTGTGCTGGTTTGTGCCGCAAAAATAAATGTTTGTGCCTCTTTGGTTGCGGAGATATTGTGCGTTATAGTTGCTGTAATCCCGCCCACATTGCACCCCATGTTCCTGAATTTTAAAAACAAACGCGCCATTCGTTTGTGCCGCGTTTGTGCTGGTTTGTGCCGCAAAAATAAACGTTTGTGCCGCTTTGGTTGCGGAGATATTGTGCGTTATAGTTGCTGTAACCCCGCCCATTTTGCACCCCATGTTCCTGAATTTTAAAAACAAACGCGCCATTCGTTTGTGCCGCGTTTGTGCTGGTTTGTGCCGCAAAAATAAACGTTTGTGCCGCTTTGATTGCGGAGATATTGTGCGTTATAGTTGCTGTAACCCCGCCCATTTTGCACCCCATGTTCCTGAATTTTAAAAACAAATGCGCCATTCGTTTGTGCCGCGTTTGTGCTGGTTTGTGCCGCAAAAATAAATGTTTGTGCCGCTTTGGTTGCGGAGATATAGTGCGTTATAGTTGCTACAACCCCGCCCACATTGCACCCCATGTTCCTGAATTTTAAAAACAAACGCACCATTTGTTTGTGCCGGGTTTGTGCTGGTTTGTGCCGCAAAAATAAACGTTTGTGCCGCTTTGGTTGCGGAGATATTGTGCGTTATAGTTGCTGCAACCCCACCCACTTTGCACCCCATGTCCCTGAATTTTAAAAACAAACGTGCCATTCGTTTGTGCCGCGTTTGTGCTGGTTTGTGCCGCAAAAATAAACGTTTGTGCCGCTTTGGTTGCGAAGATATAGTGCGTTATAGTTGCTGCAACCCCGCCCACATTGCACCCTATCTTCCTGAATTTTAAAAACAAACGCGCCATTTGTTTGTGCCGCGTTTGTGCTGGTTTGTGCCGCAAAAATAAACGTTTGTGCCGCTTTGGTTGCGGAGATATTGTGCGTTATATGTTGTCAAACCACATTGACTTTACACCTTGTTATTAAAGCTTACATACAGAACCTAAACTCAGCTTGGGTTTCCTTAATGTAAAGCTCCTCCCACTGTACTGGCACTGCACTTCATATTGTACCCTGAAAAAGGCACCTCTGCCGGGTTAGCCCCTCATATCAAAATTTTAGAAAAAATCTTATGCAGTTTGTTAGATCTTTGTTAGATCAGGTTAGATCAACCGTTGTTTGCATTAGATCTCACACAGAAGAAGCGATATTAACAGTTATTTGCTGGGGGGGCTAACCCGTCATCAGCCCCCCTTATCAAAAAATTGACCAAACAGTTAGCTATTTTGGAAGCAATTTGTTAGATCCGGTATGATCAAGTGTTTTTAACGTTAGATCTCACATAATTAGAGACTTATTAAGTGATTAATGTGGGGGGGCTGGCCCTCCCTTATCAAATTTTCGCCCCAAAAATCATTCAAGCTAATAGATATTGGTTAGATCCGGTAAGATCAAGTGGTTTTAACGTTAGATCTCACATCATTTCAGAGATATTCCACATCAAAATAGAGATATTAGGTGGTACATATGGACGGGCTGGCCCCCCCTTATATTCAGCGCAATGAAAATCACACCCAACTTTTGCTGCGGCACAAAAACTTTTCCTCAGCTGCAGGGGCCCAACTTATGATCCTGCACACAAGCCCTCTGCTTTCAGAAAATGCCCCTGACCTGAGCTCATCATTGCACATCCATTCCAGATGCTCGTATGTGACATCACATACATCCCATACATCACATACATCCCACACATCCCATACATCACATACAAGCACGTGGTCTGGATGTGAGCGGTGGATCAGCTGGATGAGTGTGCCAGGACAAGTAGATGTGTCTCATCTCTGCTTCCTTTTACCACTCTGCATATCACACATATCATAGATGAGAAGAGGGTACAGTGGTGGGAAAAATGAGCAGGAGGGGTTTAGATGTGGGACAGAAGAACAGGAGGGTACAGCCGTGGGGCAAATGTGCAGGGGGGTTCAGTTTTGGTGCAGATGAGAAGGAGGTTCAGTGGTGGGACAGAAAAGCAGGTTGGGTAGAACAGTGGGGCAAATGTGAAAGGAGGTGTATTGGTGGGACAGATGAGCAGGAGGTTACAGTGGTGGGGCAGGAGAACAGGGGGAACATAGGTGGGGCAGAAGAGCAGGGGGTACAGAGGTGAAACAGATGTGCAGGAGGTACATTAGTAAGGCAGATGAAAAAGCGGGTTACAGTGGTAGGGCAGATGAGAAGGTGATTCAGTAGTAGACAGAAGAACATGGGAATATGGCGGTGGAGCAAATGTGCAGAGAGGTACAGTGGTGGGGCAGATGAGAAAAATGGTACATTGATGGGGTAGATGAGCAGAGGGGTTACAGTGGTGGGGCAGAAGAGCAAGGGGGTACAGTGGTGGTGCAGATGTGCAGAAGGTGCAGTGGTGGGAGGGATGCGAAGGGGGTTCAGCAGTGGGACAGAAAAGCAGGGGGGTACAGTGATGAGGCAGATGAGCGGGGGAGGGGTTTAGTGTTGGGCCAGATGACAAGGGGGTTACAGTGGTGGGAAAATGAGCAGGAGGGGTTCAGTGTTGGGGCAGATGAGAAGGGGGTTTAGCGGTGGGACAGAAGAGCAGGGGGGTACAGCGGTGGGGCAGATGTGAAAGGAGGTGCATTGGTGGACAGATGAGCAGGGGGTTACAGTGGTTGGGCAGAAGAGCAGGGAGAACAGAGGTGAGACAGATGTGCAGGAGGTACAGTGATGGGGCAGAAGAGAAAGGGGGTTACAGTGGTGGGGCAGATGAGAAAGGGGGTTACAGAGGTGGGGCAGATGAGAAAGGGGGTTACAGAGGTGGGGCAGATGAGAAAGGGGGTTACAGAGGTGGGGCAGATGAGAAAGGGGGTTACAGTGGTGGGGCAGATGAGAAAGGGGGTTACAGAGGTGGGGCAGATGAGAAAGGGGGTACATTAGTGGTACAGATGAGCAGGGGGTTACAGCGGTGGGGCAGAAGAGCAGGGGGAACAGAGGTGAGACAGATGTGCAGGAGGTACAGTGATGGGGCAGAAGAGAAAGGGGGTTACAGAGGTGGGGCAGATGAGAAAGGGGGTTACAGAGGTGAGGCAGATGAGAAAGGGGGTTACAGTGGTGGGGCAGATGAGAAAGAGGGTTACAGAGGTGGGGCAGATGAGAAAGGGGGTTACAGTGGTGGGGCAGATGAGAAAGGGGGTTACAGAGGTGGGGAAGATGAGCAGGGGGAACAGAGGTGGGACAGATGTGCGGGAGGTACAGTGGTGGGGCAGATGAGAAAGGGGTTTACAGTGGTGGGGCAGATGAGAAAGGGGGTTAGAGAGGTGGGACAGATGAGAAAGGGGGTTACAGTGGTGGGGCAGATGAGCAGATAAGTTCAGTGTTAGGACAGATGAGAAGATGGTTCAGCAGTGAGACAGAAGAGCATGGGGGTACGGTGGTGGGGCAGATGTGCAGGGGGTTACAGTGGTGGGGCAGATGTGCAGGGGGGTACAGTGGTGGGGCAGATTTTCAGGTGATACAGTGATCTGAGGTGTGAAGGTGTATGAATTGGGGTTGATCTGAGGCGTGAGAGTGCAGGATGTTAATTTCTCACTGCTAAAGTAGTTTACAGCATTTACTTTATAAAAAATCCTTTTCGTGATTGAGATTGTGAAGTTGACTTTTTTTGTTATAAAATCGGTACGCTCAATTTCTTTGAAAACATTTTTCGGCACACTGCTCAAAAGGCTGCTTACCTCCTGGCCTATCAGTTTTTATTAAAGATGGAAAATGGGCTGTGGAGCAAGACCCGCTGTCGCCCAAAACTATTTTCTCATTTTCAATAATCAAAGAAGGTAAGGAAAAAAGGATGGAAAAGGTAAAAGGATAGAAGGGGGGGGGGAGGTAAGGCTGGGGGGGGGGGGTGAAATGGCGTTGGTTCAGGATAACTATGATGAATGGGCTCCGGAACTTTTCTGTGACATTAAGTCCCAAGAAGGGCAGTACCCTCTGCGGAGTCGACAATCTGGTTCCATAGTCCCCAAGTGTTAGAGTATTTTTCCTGTTGGTGTTGTGCAGTGAGTACTCGATCTTCCATCTCATTTGGAATGGAGTTTTTATAGAGTTTGGCTCAGATGGAGGAGACATGTAGCAGGAAAAAGCTGGATCACCAGGAACCTTGTATTCCGTAAATTTTTGCGTGGTTTATCTGTCTCCCAGAAGTGGATCAATTTAGGGCACGACCAAAATATGTGAAGTCGTGTTCCTCCATCCCCCTGGCATCTCCAACATTGGTCAGTAGTTGCAGGGTGAGGTACCACCTTGTTAACAGTTTATAGTTGGTCTCTTTAATTTTTGTACAAACCGATGATTTCAACGAAAATCTGAGGACATGTTGTATCTGAGCAGATGTTAATGTACGCCCCAGCTTACTTTCCCATTTGTTCAAGAACGGTAAGTGTGGTTGTTCAGCCGGACAGTTCAAGAGGGCGTATGTTTTGGATAGAGCCTGTGGAAGGGAACCCTCTTTGGAACAGTATGCTTCAAAGGACGTCAGGGGACGATTAAATCCCTGTGAATTAGGCAAAGTATTGAGAAAGTGTTGTAATTGTAGCGCTGTCCACAAGGAAAGTTTGAAGGGCTCATTAGCACTACTGTGGAAGGCCATTGGCCTCCCGTTAGGAAGTGGGATGCCTGGACCCTACCTGTTTGGCTTAGGGTCCGAAACATTTGCGGTTCCAGACCAGGGAGGAACCACGGTTTTTCTATGATAGGGAGCAATGGGGAATCAGGGAAGAAAGCCGGTTCTGTGTGCTGACCTGGGAGCATATGCGGAGTGTCGTACCCAATATGGGGTGTAACTTCAGCACAGGTGGTAGTTGGTCATAGCACCACAGAGCCCCTGGCAGCAGAATGTCAGTCTGGGCCTGTTCCAGTTGTGCCCACAATTTAGAGCAGCGATGCCAAAATTTATTAATTTTAAGCTACTGCCACGGGGGCCTAACTTCTCATATAAAATAACGAACTGTTATGTATTTATCATAGATTAAATAAAACATCTCACTGATCAAACTGCAACAAGCTTTTATCCCTACTTACATTGCGATTATTACTGATTTCTGCCATGTGCATGCTAGGTTTAATGCAATAATAACTTCATCTAACAATTAACTACTAACTTGGATGTTGTTATTGGCAAAGAATATGAAATCTCTGAAATGATGTGAGATCTTACGTTAAAACCTCTTGATCTTACCGGATCTAACGAATATCTATTAGCCCGAATGATTTTTGGCCCGAAAATTTGATAAGGGGGGGCCAGCCCCCCTCATTAATCACTTAATAAGTCTCTAATAATGTGAGATCTAACGTTAAAAACACTTGATCATACCGGATCTAACAAATTGCTTCCAAAATAGCTAACTGTTTGGTCAATTTTTTGATAAGGGGGGGCTGATGACGGGTTAGCCCCCCCAGCAAATAACTGTTAATATCGCTTCTTCTGTGTGAGATCTAACGCAGACAACGGTTGATCTAACCTGATCTAACAAAGATCTAACAAACTGCATAAGATTTTTTCAAAAATTTTGATATGAGGGGCTAACCCGGCAGAGGTGCCTTTTTCAGGGTACAATATGAAGTGCAGTGCCAGTACAGTGGGAGGAGCTTTACATTAAGGAAACCCAATCTGAGTTTAGGTTCTGTATGTAAGCTTTAATAACAAGGTGTAAAGTCAATGTGGTTTGACAACATATAACGCACAATATCTCCGCAACCAAAGCTGCACAAATGTTTATTTTTGCGGCACAAACCAGCACAAACCCGGCACAAACAAATGGCGCGTTTGTTTTTAAAATTCAGGAACATGGGGTGCAATGTGGGCGGGGTTGCTGCAACTATAACGCACAATATCTCAGCAACCAAAGCGGCACAAACGTTTATTTTTGCGGCACAAACCAGCACAAACGTGGCACAAACGAATGGCGCGTTTGTTTTTAAAATTCAGGAACATGGGGTGCAAAATGGGCGGAGTTAAAGCAACTATAACGCACAATATCTCTGCAACCAAAGCGGCACAAATGTTTATTTTTGCGGCACAAACCAGCACAAACGCGGCACAAACGAATGGCGCGTTTGTTTTTAAAATTCAGGAACATGGGGTGCAAAATGGGCGGGGTTACAGCAACTATAACGCACAATATCTCCGCAACCAAAGCGGCACAAACGTTTATTTTTGCGGCACAAACCAGCACAAACGCGGCACAAACGAATGGCACGTTTGTTTTTAAAATTCAAGAACATGGGGTGCAAAATGGGCGGGGTTACAGCAACTATAAACGCACAATATCTCCGCAACCAAAGCGGAACAAACATTTATTTTTGCGGCACAAACCAGCACAAACACAGCACAAACAAATGGCGCGTTTGTTTTTAAAATTCAGGAACATGGGGTGCAAAATGGGCGGGGTTACAGCAACTATAACGCACAATATCTCCGCAACCAAAGCGGCACAAACGTTTATTTTTGCGGCACAAACCAGCACAAACGCGGCACAAATGAATGGCACGTTTGTTTTTAAAATTCAGAAACATGGGGTGCAAAATGGGCGGGGTTACAGCAACTATAACGCACAATATCTCCGCAACCAAAGCGGCACAAACGTTTATTTTTGCGGCACAAACCAGCACAAACGCGGCACAAACGAATGGTGCATTTGTTTTTAAAATTCAGGAACATGGGGTGCAAAATGGGCGGAGTTAAAGCAACTATAACGCACAATATCTCCGCAACCAAAGTGGCACAAACGTTTATTTTTGCGGCACAAACCAGCACAAACGCGGCACAAACGAATGGCGCGTTTGTTTTTAAAATTCAGGAACATGGGGTGCAAAATGGGCGGGGTTACAGCAACTATAACGCACAATATCTCCGCAACCAAAGCGGCACAAACGTTTATTTTTGCGGCACAAACCAGCACAAACGCGGCACAAATGAATGGCACGTTTGTTTTTAAAATTCAGAAACATGGGGTGCAAAATGGGCGGGGTTACAGCAACTATAACGCACAATATCTCCGCAACCAAAGCGGAACAAACGTTTATTTTTGCGGCACAAACCAGCACAAACGCGGCACAAACAAATGGCACGTTTGTTTTTAAAATTCAGGAACATGGGGTGCAAAATGGGCGGGGTTACAGCAACTATAACGCACAATATCTCCGCAACCAAAGCGGCACAAACATTTATTTTTGCGGCACAAACCAGCACAAA
This sequence comes from Aquarana catesbeiana, assembly GCF_042186555.1. Classification (NCBI taxonomy): domain Eukaryota; kingdom Metazoa; phylum Chordata; class Amphibia; order Anura; family Ranidae; genus Aquarana; species Aquarana catesbeiana. The sequence continues at coordinate 215,363,206 of NC_133332.1, forward strand.
CGCGGCACAAACGAATGGCGCGTTTGTTTTTAAAATTCAGGAACATGGGGTGCAAAATGGGCGGGGTTACAGCAACTATAACGCACAATATCTCCGCAACCAAAGCGGCACAAACGTTTATTTTTGCGGCACAAACCAGCACAAACGTGGCACAAACGAATGGCGCGTTTGTTTTTAAAATTCAGGGACATGGGGTGCAAAGTGGGCGGGGCTTGCATTAAATTGAATGTTTAATATCTCAGAAACCGAACCGGCACAAACGCTCATTTTTGCGGCACAAATCAGCACAAACGCGGCACAAACGAATGGTATATTTTTATTCACGTTTTACAAACATGGGGTGCCAACTTCACACAGCTAAACAGACAGCCTTCCTAGCTGCGATCTTTCTGGTGTATTGCAAAGTAAGGCAATAAACTCCATGATGTCTATTCTTGTGTGTAGCAAAACCTCAACCAGAAGGGAAACTTCAGGCTCCCACACCTGTGCGACCCAACCTGCAACCGCAAAAACGCAAGAGAAAAGTCATACACTATGGCTTCCAATGGGAACCATTTGTGTCTGTGCAACTCCAGGTCGCAGCGCCACCAAGCAGACCCTGCTTTCTGGATCCACAGACCTCAAGATTACACAGGTAACTTGCAATTTTCAGGTTAAACAAGCGAGGGGTCCCCAATGCTGTATCTCCCTGGAGGCGTGCAGCCAACAACCCCCTGCTGTGTATCCCTAAGAAGCAGCAAGGTAGAACAATGAGAAACAGAAAAGACACCCCTCACTGCTGTGCCTTTCTGATATGCAGCCGATAAGGCAGTAAATATAGAACATACAGGACACAAACAATCTTCAATCTTTGTGTATGTCTGATGTGTAGTAATATACCAATACTGAGCAGATACGCCACCATCCTCAATGTGTCTCCCTGCTGAAGCAGCAAAAACAAATCAGAAAAGGACAAGCAACCTCACTGCTGTGTCCCTTCTGATATGCAGCCAATAAGGCAGTAAATATAAGACATAAAAGGACAGACAACCTTCAATCTTGTATATATCTGATGTGCAACAATATAACAATCTGAATAGAGATAGCACATCCATATTGAAGGGATTTGGAATGCGACTCAACATGTCAAATCGCATGTCTAAAATCGGCAACCTTTGCCGTTAATAGCACTGTCAGCCTGACGCCACTTTGCGGGGCTGCACCGATTACCAAAGGCAGTACTAGTACTACCCCTGGCACAGGTTCAATTTGTATTTCCCAACAATTCAGGACCATCAATCTTCACTACTGCCTTTCTAATAAGCAACCAATAAGGCAGTAACACAGGACACAAAAAAACCCCAGACAGAACTCAATTTTGAGTATGTCTGATGTGCAGCAATATAACAAATATGAGCAGAGATGTCATAAGACTCAATTATGTGCATTTCCGCCATGCGTCACAAGACCAGAAAGTACAGACCACCTTCCCTGTTGTATTTTTCTGATCTGTAGCCAAATAAGGCAGTACCTTTAGGATATAACAGACAACAACAAAGCTTCAGTGCAGTGCATTTCTGATGTACAGCAATATACCCCTTATGAGCAGAGATGTCACAAATCTCAATGTGTATTTCTGCTGTGCCACAAAACATCCCAGCAAGGACAAACCTTCACTACTGAGGTCTACTGGTGTGCAACCAAGGAGGAGTCATGGTGTATCCCTTTATGAAATAACCAAACAGAGCAATTTGATCCCTAGGCATAGCCTGGGCTGTAGATACTAACACTTCACCCCCAGTGAAGGAACACATTCTAAAAATGGTTAGACACCTTACTATAGTAGCTGTTGTCCTACCTTACCTCCGTAGACTGAGCAAACGCTGGCCAGCTCACACACAGGTGGGGCTGATCAGAAACTAAAGTCTCAATGAGCCCAGCCCTAGAGACCAATTTAGGACAGCCTCTAGAAAAGGTGATCACCAATTTAGCCTGGAGGAAAATAGCCACCTGCAGGCTTTAAACAAGCAATCGTGTATCTATCTAGCTCTTGCATATGTTTGCACAGAAAATCCTTAATTAAAGGATATAGGAAGCGATTTATGGTAAATCGCCTTTAGATCTGTCACTGAGTTGACTGTAGCCCAAACCAACAAAAAGGTTTTTCTTACCTCCTGCACTTTAATATAACCACAATGTAAAGGTGGAGTGGGAGGTTGGAGCTTATGACTTCAGATTCCTAGCAGCTGGGCTAATAGGGCCATATAACTTAGTGCACCTGCTGACCAGGAGAGCTTACTCCTGAATCCTTCAACCATTGCACAATCCATAAATTGTTCAGTGGTATACCCCTGGCCTGTAAGGAACTCTTTGTATCTACCAGGTCCTCCCCTCCTTCGCTCTATTCATCCCTACTAATGTCCCACAACCGGACATGTAGGGAGAGTCTGGAAACCTACTGTTGTGATAACCACAGTGTCTCTGCTGTAAGAGGGAGCTGTGGCTGGTGGTTTTAGCAGTAGCTTCTGGGCTATTTTGTTATGCAGACCCCAGGTCCTGCACTGCACCACTTAGTAAATACAGGGGGAAGGGGAAGAAATGCCTTACCTACCTCTTTCCCATCTGAGGTGTTTTAGGCACACTCGCTCCTCTGCACCACTTGTCCACCATACAGCATCTCTGATGTAAGAGGGAGCTGTAGCTGGTGTTTTTAGCAGAAGCTTCTGGGCTATTTGAATCTAGACCCCAGGGGAGATTATCTCAAATGCCCAGAAACCATCTGGCTGGGATTGGGGATTTTGCAGCTAAATTCCCAAGGTAAAGGAAAGTACTCACCGTTGTAGTCTTCCCCTTTTTCCACAGCCACCGGGCTTGCTTTTCCATCCTTATGGTCCACACGCAAGGAGGATAGCCGCCAAAGTGCCCCCCAACTGCTGTCCCCGTAGGGAGCTGCAAGGTTAGGCTGTGTCCTGCCAGTCAGTATATACACCTGGGGGGGCAATGCCGTACGTTCCTCATTCCATTCTGAGGTGGTTTAGGCAGACATCCACCGTAGTGAACTGGTGCCTCCTCGAAAGGAGGATGTGGGCGCCTGCTCCTGCTGACTCTCAGCCTTCCCTCCTGGGTAAGAACGCGGGTCGTTCAGGCGGTGCCCTCCCCAGCAGCCCACGCGAGCTACCAGGGGCCCAGGAGTCGGGGGCCCTGGAAAGTACTGACAGCCAGCACCCCTGTCTGAACGGACGCCCGGACAGGTAAGGGGGGGAGACAGGAAAAAGGCCCCTGAAGTTCTGGGGACACCACTGTACCCAGGGGCCTTCAGCTCTCAGGGGGGCTCTTCCAGTTTCTGCTGCCCCCCCTGAGGAAAGGATAGGGGAACCCCCCAGGAAGGATAAATATATCCAGCCAGACCCAGAGGCCCATCAGGTACTAACCAGGCCCGACCCTGCTTTGCCTCCGAGATCATACGAGATCGGGCAGGCGGCGCCCTCTTTCACTTTCAGGGTGATGTGGCCGTAGGCCTTCCCCAGGCATTTGGTCCGGCTCCCAGGGGGGGACCACCAGCCCCAGGCTTCGGGTCATTTGGAAAAAAACAAACGGTTTCGCTGTGTAGGGAGAAACACAATCAAAAACTGAGGATCAAGGGGAAGGGTGGGGACTTAAAACTGCTGTCAATTGATTGTGTTTCCTGTAGGGAGGAGCCTCTCATCTCTCAGGCCTGCCGTCCTGGAAGATGACTAGAGAAAAAATGGATTATATAGGCAATGAGTAATTTTCTCCTTGAGATACTGATGAAGTGTCTTAAAAAACTGACCATCTCGAACTTCTGTTAATGCAAGAAGAGAACCAAATTGTCTATTTATTGTGATGCATGCAGTTTATTCCTATCTTTTTTCTGAAAGTAAATTCTCAGTAATAAGCATTCACAGCCAGCATAGGTGCTGGGGCTTACAACATTTCCAGACTTAAGCCGCAGCCGATTGTTGGCCAACCAAGCGTCTGATTTTTGTCAAAAGGGCGTGTGCCAGGATCTTGTCTTGCATACTAACGTTACACAATTGTCGTGCCACAAACACGAATGTAGTGACATACTACGAGGAATTTCAGCTCTTGAGCGCCACCCTTTGGGCCCCTTCTGCTGATTGCGTGTTTCAATTGATTCCGAGCATGTGTGTTTGTACTTTCGACTTTTGTGTGACGGATTTGTGTACTGACCATACAAAAATCAGTCATCAAGCCGCTGTCCACCAAAAATGTACTTGTCAAAGGAGTGTACTAACGGTAAGATTTTAGGACAACAGTCTGTCAACAGACAATCCCCTGCCAACAATCGAACCGTGTGTACAAGGCTTAACTCTGCCACACAAAAAGGGAACCAAGATAATGGTGGCAATTTTGTACAGGGGCAAAAAATGTAGATCTGGTTGTATCACAAAAACTGCAGGACTGCTGCCTTTGCCATTACACTGGAAGCTGAACTTTGAACGCCAACCAAAGCCATTTTTTTAAATTGTGGGTGAATTAAAGAAGAGTTAAATTATATGTTTTATTCTTGCCTTTATCCTGATAACTAGGACAGAAAGTGAAAGGAAATTGCTCAGCAGTGGAATCTGTTCAATGTTACCACTGTCAACAGCGGAATATTTCCTCAGTTTAGGAAGAACTCCCCACACTTAATTTTGAATCTTCGAGATGTGATAAGTGATAAAAAAACTCTCCAGGGGGACATAGGGCTTGGTCTATCAAATAACGCACTTTGTTTTTCTGTGAGGACTGAGGTTTTCTTACAACTACATTTCTTTTTCGTATGCCACGGGACACAGAGCCTTGTTAATTACTTAATGGGTTGTATAGCTCACCAATAGGTGATTGGACACTGGCACACCCAATGAAGACAAGTCCCCCTCTATATAACCCTTCCCATAAGGAGAGTACCTCAGTTTTTTCGCCAGTGTCTAAGGTGTTGGTCACGGTTAAAGATGTGCTAAGAAGAAAGCTCTACTGAAAGATCACTCCGGGGGTCAAGGAGCTATGCAACTGGATCCATCCAAAAAAGCCAAAAAAAAAAAATCTAAAATAGATAGTACCCAGGCCTCCCGGAAGAGCGAGGTTTTGCCTGTAATGTCTCTCTTGTAGGACTGGGATCCAGTACTTTGGGCACGTATTAAAAATGCACAAAGATACCCTGGCAGAGTCTTCTACAGGTCCAGGGAGGAGGCCTCCTTTAAATAGGAACCCAGAGCCCTGAAGGTTGGCACAACACTACCCGCCGTGATGGGTGAAGATTGGATCTGTCTGGTCTTCAGCAGTTCCTGCGGCGGGGATAAGGTAAGTGAGAAAATCCTAAGAAAAGATCTCTTAGGACTTTCTCCTATGAGTAGCTGCATGTCTTACCTGTTTTCCGCCACTGGAGGGAGTAAAGAGGCATACCTGGTGTTCTACTTACCATGCTCTCCAGGAAACGAAAGCTCAGTGTCAGCTGGTATGTTGAGCGGCTCACTTCCTCAGGCTGCAGGCTCTGCCACAACTCTGTAGGGGTGGACCCTCGTAGTCCAGGGTCCACGGCGGTCGTTGGGGGGGGGGGATCTCTCTCTCCCCCTTCTAGCCCCTCACCGCCGCCACCATTACCCTTTGCACAAGGAGAGCGCTTTTGAAGCCAGTTTGGCAGGGAAGCGTGGGGGGGTTGCCACGGGCGTGCACATGCGGCGTGCACGCCAGCTACAGCGCAGGGCGGAATTTTTTTAATAAACCCCCAGACGCCAGAGCTCTGCATACAAGAGGAACACAGCAGCTTGGGGCACGTAAGCAACTCCATGTGTGTTGGATGCAGGCACACCAAGACGACTACTCAGCATCAGGCTGTGCAAATTAGCAGAATTTTGTTTGTATTGCTAGACTAGCTCAGCAGTTGATGCACCTGCGCTATTACCTCTGCTTTTTCCTAGCTTAGGACTATGCCTTCCTGTAGAAGGAGTTCAGGGGCAGGGAAGAGGGGCACTAAGGTGTCGCCATCTGGATCAGGGAGTCCTAGTCATGCCTGCCTGGTTCCATCCTCCCCTGCTGGACCTGATGCAGCCGCACAGGATGAGCCATTGCCCCTGTCAGGCTTTGCAGCTTCTCCTAATATGGCAGCTCCTGCATATGTCACTGAGGACACTTTAGCAGCAGCATTAAATGGTTTAGAGGAAAAAATCGCTACTTTAATCGCAGCGTCCTCGCAGAAGAGCAGAAAGCGGGGTAGGTCCCTTTCTGCTGCTCTAAATCCCCCATCAGATGAGTCTGATGATGATGATGATACTCCATCAGGGGACAAGGATCAGGAGCAGTTGGATGAATCGGGGGAATCAGAGGAGGCTTTTTCTGTCTCCCAGGTTCTCAGATTGCAGGTGCAATGCTATGCAAAAGCCGTACGTGCTACGTACAAATTGCCCTCTTCTGAGTTAACTGAGTCCCCTGTTTCTTCCTTGGGATCATTAAAATCCCTGCAGGCTGTATATACTTTCACGGTCCATCCTTTATTGGAAAAACATATTTATGCTGACTGGGAACATCCAGACAAGCAGTTTTCTCCTCCTAAGAAATTTGCTTTCCTTTATCCGATGGAGGAAAACTTTACCAAGAAATGGAGCTTGCCGGCAATAGATGCGGCTATTTCTGTGAACAAAAATCTGACTTGTCCTGTAGACAATGCTCAGGTGTTTAAGGACACAAATAAGAAAAAGCTGGAATCTTTACTCAGGTCCTCCTTTAGTATGGCTGGCGCTGTAACCCAACCTGCTGTGGCAGCGATTGGCATGTGTCAGGTACTAAAGAGGCAGGTGAAGCAAGGGCTTAAAGATCTTCCTGCTGATCAGGTTAAGCTATGGGCGGACCTGCCTAAGGCCTTATGTCTTGCGGTAGATGCCATTAAAGATTTTATTTAGCAGGCATCCAGCCTTACCCTCCTGCTGGTACACATGCACAGGATTCTGTGGCTAAAGCATTAGTCAGCTGAAGCTCCATGCAAAAAGCTTTTAACCGGTTTCCCCTTTCATGGGGAATGGCTGTTTGGGGATGACCTGGATAAATACATCCAGAAGATTTCTAGTGGTAAGACTACCCTTTTACCAGCTAAGAAAAAGAGTAAACATCCTTCTTTTAAACGTTCTCTCTCCCCGATTCCTGGGGCCACGGCCTCCAGGCCGTGGCGACAGCCTTCTCAGCCAGATGCAAGAGGCAAGGCCAAGGGCCAAGCCCAAGGACAAAAGAAACCTTCGGGTCGGAAATCTGCTAAGCAGAACCCCAAAGCCTCCTTATGAGGGGGCGCCCCCGCTCAGCCAAGTGGGTGGGCGACTTCTGCGATTTTCAGGGGCTTGGCAGGCGGAAATCCGGGACAGGTGGGTAATTTCCATAGTGTCCCTGGGTTACAAGCTGGAGTCCCAAGAATTCCCGCCTTACCGTTTTCTAAAAACATCTCCAAAGATCCAGTAAAAAGAAAGCCCTTCTTCCAGGCATTGGATCACTTGCTATCCCGAGGGGTAATTATAGAAGTTCCCCTAAAGGAGCAGGGGTCAGGGTTTTATTCAAACCTCTTTATGGTTCCAAAAACAAATGGGGATGTCAGACCTATTCTAGATCTAAATGGTCTGAATCAATTCCTGAACATTCGCCCCTTTCGCATTGAGTCAATTCACTCTGTGGTCTCCATCCTATTAGGGGGAGAATTCATGGCGTCAATAGACATCAAAGACGCATATCTACATGTGCCTATCAGTCCCGCTCACCAAAGATTCCTAAGGTTCACAGTAGAAGAGCGCCAGTTTGTAGCCCTACCCTTTGGTCTAGCTACTGCACCCCGGGTATTTACAAAGATTCTAGCCCTGCTTCTAGCAAATCTAAGGGCGCGGGGCATAGCGGTGATGGCATATCTAGATGACCTGCTACTGGTAGAGCAGTTGGTAGCATGGTTAAACCACAATGTGCTCAGCACGATAAAATACCTAGAGCACTTAGGTTAGGTCCTCAACCTGGAAAAATCATCCTTGCAGCCCTTAAAGAGGGTGGAGTATTTGGGCATGATCATAGACACTGCCCAAAGCAGGGTATTTTTACCCGAGTCAAAGATCAAGTCTATAAGAGAATTGATCCAGATGGTCAAGGTGAGGAAGGAACCATCCATTCGTCTTTGCATGAGATTGTTAGGAAAGATTGTGGCCTCTTTCGAGGCCGTTCCTTACGCCAGTTTCATTCGAGACTGCTGCAAAACAGCATCCTATCTGGCTGGAACAGGAGAGTCCAAGCCTTGGACTTGCCAATGTGCCTGTCATCAGAGGTACGACAAAGCCTCAGTTGGTGGTTAAGAAACAAAAATTTGAGAAGGGGAAGATCCTTCACCCCAGTCACCTGGAAGATGATATCAACAGATGCCAGCCTTATGGGCTGGGGGCAGTTCTGGAAGAGGCTTCGGCCCAAGGGAAATGATCCAAGGCCGAAAGGAGCCTGCCCATCAATATTTTGGAGATCCGGGCAGTGTATTTATCCCTCAGAGCCTGGACGTACAGGTTGCAGGGTTATCCTATCCAGATACAGTCCGACAATGCTACTGCTGTGGCCTGTATCAATCATCAAGGGGGCGCCCGGAGTCGGGATGCCCAGAGGGGAGTGAACCAAGTACTGGTTTTGGCAGAAAAGCATGTTCACTGTCTTTCTGTAGTCTTCATTCCGGGGGTAGAGAATTGGCAAGCGGACTATCTGAGCCACCAGCAGCTGTTACCAGGAGAATGGTCTCTGCACCCTGAGATATTTCAGGCCATATGCCGGAAATGGGGATGTAGATTTACTAGCCTCCAGGTTCAACAGGAAGTTGGACAACTTTGTATCGAGGACAAGGGATACTCTAGCATACGGAGCAGATGCGCTAGTGATTCCTTGGGATCAGTTTTCTCTGATCTATGCATTCCCTCTGATTCTTCTCTTACCGAGACTGCTTTTCAGGGTCAGGAAAGAAGGGAAACCAGTAATCTTGGTGACTTCAACTTGGCCCAGAAGATGCTGGTACACAGAGATCGTAAGGATTGCGGTGGGAAAACCTTGGGTTCTTCCACTCCGCCCAGACCTGCTCTCGCAGGGACCAGTATTCCATCCTTTCTTACAAAGTCTAAATTTGACGGTTTGGCTGTTGAAACATACATTTTGAAGAAACATGGACTTTCGGGTCCAGTTCTCTCCACACTGGTTAATGATAGGAAACCGGCCTCCAGGCTCATCTATTACAGAATCTGGAAGGCATATGTTTTCTAGTGCGAATCCTAAAGGTGGCATCCTCAAAAGTATGTCATTGGTAGGATTCTAGCTTTTCTTCAATTGTGGTTAGAGATAAAACTGGCCCTGAGCACTATCAAGGGTCAGATCTGGAGCCCTATCAGTGTTCTTTCAAAGACCAGTTGCATCTCATTCTCTAGTCCGGGCTTTTATTCAGGGAGTATTGCGGTTACATCTGCCAGTCAAATCACCTTTGTGCCCATGGGATTTGAATTTAGTCTTGTCTGTTTTACAGAAACAGCCCTTTGAACCTGTTCGCCATATTCCATTGCTCCTTTTGAGTAGGAAATTGGCCTTTCTAGTCGCTAGGAGAGTATCTGAACTGGCAGCTTTCTCTTGTAAAGAGCCTTATTTAATTGTCCACAAAGACAAGGTTGTGTTGCATCCCCACCTCACCTTTCTCCCTAAGGTGGTGTCGGGTTTTCATCTAAACCAAGATGTTGTCTTACCTTCTTTTTTTCCAGACCTGCAGTCTGCAGAGGAAAAATTATTGCATTCTCTAGATGTAGTGAGAGCAATAAAGGTCTATCTGAAAGCAACTGCTCAGATACGGAAGACTGATGTTTTGTTTATTCTGCTGGAAGGTCCTAGAAAGGGCCAGGCAGCATCGAAATCTACTATCTCTAAGTGGATTTGGCAGGTTATTATTCAAGCTTATGGTTTGAAACAGAAAATTCCTCCTTTTCGTGTGAAAGCGCACTCAACCAGAGCAGTAGGTGCTTCTTGGGCGGTGCATCACCAGGCCTCCATGGCTCAGATCTGCAAGGCTGCAACCTGGTCTTCAGTCCATACATTTACCAAATTCTATCAAGTGGATGTAAGAGGGCTTGAGGATACCGCCTTTGGGCGCAGTATGCTGCAGGCAGCAATGTAGGTCCTCACGTCCGATAGTGGTCTGCTTTGATTTGTGTCTCCCTCCCCTCAAGTTGAGAATTGCTCTGGGACGTCCCATTAGGTAATTAACAAGGCTCTGTGTCCTGTGGTGTATGAAAAAGAAAATAGGATTTTTAATAACAGCTTACCTGTAAAATCCTTTTCTTGGAGCACACCACGGGACACAGAGACCCCCCCCATTCTTATGGGATCCTTATTGCTTTGCTACAAAAACTGAGGTACTCTCCTTATGGGAGGGGTATATAGAGGGGGACTCCAAGAAAGGGATTTTACAGGTAAGCTGTTATTAAAAATCCTATTTTTTGATTTAGTGAGGATTTTTGAAAAAAGTGTTCTGCAACTGTATGCAATGCAAGCAGTTTTGGTGCAATTGTGTGGGATTTCAAGGAATAAAACAGGTGCTGAAGAGGCAACATATTGCCTACCAGCAACCTGCCCTCTGAAAAGCGATCCACTGCAGATAGCTTCTCAGATGGCCAGCAAGGGCTGCCCAATGTGAACCCCTAAACTGGTATTAAAGTGATTATAAAGTCTCGCTTTAAAAAAAAAAAAAAATAGCAAACATGTTATACTTACCTGCTCTGTTGCAGTGGATTTGCACAGAGCAGCCTGGATCCTCCTCTTCTCGGGTCCCTCTTTGCTTTTCTGGCCGCTCCTGTCTGACGAGTGCCCCCATAGACCAGCAGCTGGCTATGGGGGCAGCCGAGCTAAGTCAGAGCTCGATGTATCCATTCAGACACAGAGCCCCGACCCGGCCCTACCCCTCTCTCCCCTGATTGGCTAGCTGACTTTGATTGGCAGCCGTGGGAGCCAATGGGGCCATGGCTGTGCCCCAGCCAATCAGGAGTAGCGTCCCGGACAACCGAGGGAATCGTGGACATTGCTGGAGAGACAGGGGGCTCAGGGTAAGTATTAGGGGGTGCTGGGGGGCCTGTTACACACAAAAGGTTTTTTTATCTTAATGCATAGAATGCATTAAGATAAAAAACCTTTTGCCTTTACAACTCCTTTAAACCCAAAGCAAACATTTATTATATTGCTAATTACCATTTCTTAGATCTTCAATTTTTTAGGTTTTCATTTTTATATCCATCTGGTAATCCAGCTAGTAAGGCTATTGTTTTTCAAAAGAACAACCTCTCCAGAAGAATGTATCAGTTACAGAGATGAGACAAACAGTTTATCACTGACAGGGGTGCTTACAATGATCAGCTTTTATGTATTTATGTAAAACCTTTATCCCAAAAGGAAAAAAAACTGCTTGATGTAAATGCTTATAATGTATTATCTAGTTTGGCTTAAATTTGTTAGTGTATCTAAATCTGCTTGTACATCTAACGCCCCCCACCCCCCTCCCCCAGACTATGCTACTGTCCAAAGGTAACAGAAAAAATATATACCTTAGCGCCTTTGGATATAATAACTGATCATCAAAACACCAGCTGCAGTAAAAAACTTGCTAAGAAGCAAATTAGCAAAAGAGCAAAGAACAAATAAGAAAACAGTTTGCTGCGCTTAGTGTTGATCAAAATTCATATGTACATACAAAACACCCATAAGAACTAATAAAGTCCCATTAGGAGATGATATAAAGTGCTTGTGCTTAAACTGATATCTCCTGTGCAATGGTGCTCAGACTGGGTGCCCCACATAGATGCACACTCACCCCTAGATGTTGACCACCTATCTTTAGCGTGGTCTCTTAAGCATGTGGGGTTACCCCTTATGGAAGCCTGTTGAAATGACGTCTCATACATAGATATATCTCATAAGGATGGATGGAAATGACAGAGGAAAAATTTAATTGCGCAATGCCATTAAAACTGATTCATTCAATACACAAATAAAAATAATCCCACTCACATTTAAAAGTGCCTTATAGTCCTGGCACCCAGTGTGTATAGCAGGTGATTGGTATGGGTAATTGGCCCTTGCATAGGAAGTATGGGCGGAAGTATCGCAATGCCGTGGTAACCCTTGAACGTTTCGACCTATCACAAAGCCATCATCAGGAAGTGATCATTCCGCCATGTTTGTTAAGGGCATTTATTCCCTAACTTTGGATCTAATTGTTCGATTATATTTGACACCTGCTACATACTACGGGGCAGCGTACAATCTGAGTTACATGATAAACGATATCTGCAAAGACTAGACTCATATTAATAACTACATTTAAAGAGAAAACATATAAATTTACACATCCATATAAAAAATAAAAAATAAAAATAAAGAAAAAGGAAATAAGATAGTGAAAAATAGGAAGCCCTCTGCTGGTCATAACACTATATACATTTAAGCTAATACTCAGTCATTCTAAAAGGGGCCACCTAGTGGTGTAATATAATAGTACACTTTACTAAAAGTGAATTTAGTGAGTTGTGAATTAGCAATCCTCTATTGGTAGATTAGTATCAGTGTTACAATAAATGTAACATAATTAACATGGTGAATATAGTGATAAAGTTAAATTAAATAAACGTTGGATGAATTGAACGTTGAATAAAGTGAACGTAAAAATAAAAATATATGTGCTTAATTAATACAATAAATGTCTAAATGTTGTTTATATAGGAGTGAAATTAGGAAGACAAATAGGAATAAAATAGAAATAAAAATAGTGGCTGCACTAGTTAACCACTAGAAGCTCTAAATTTGAATACTGGTGTTTCAAGATAGTAGAACAGTTCATCGATAAAAAAATCGATAAGAAATGAACCATTAAAAAATGCATAATAAAAATAGATTATTATTCCCTTTATTGAGGAAACTGAAGAGTTCGTAAAGGGTGAGTGGAAAAACCTGGAGAAGAAGCCTTGTATTAATAACAGGTTAATAAGCTATACCCTTTAAAAGAATCAAAATTTAACCTGCTTGTGTCATCTTTCCTAGTAGATGCTTCACTGATGAGACTGGCTAGGCATGTCACTTTGCCTATGAAGGATGTTGTGACATTTAATTATGTTCGAGATTGTAAGCTAGACGTAGATCTAAAACAAGTTTAGGCAGCATCAGGGGATGCTTGCAGGGCTGCAGTAACTCTGGAGGAAGATGGAAGAGTGATCACCAGCTGGACAGCTAACTTTGGGAAAGTAATTTTGAATGATGTAGATCAGGATAAGATAGTCAAGGCTCTTCAAAAACCAAAAATAGCATGTGACTTCATAAATGAGCGGATAAGCGGATATCATAAGGGGCTCAGCCTGTGTCTTCAGTAACATCTAGCACTGTGCCCAGGGCCATCTTTAATATCGATTGGACCCTGGGCAAACGTTTTCTTGCCCCCCCCATACAATTTTGCTCGCCACCTGCTCTGAGACACACAATAAATAGCAGCTAGACTTAAAATCAGTTTACTGTATCAGATCAGGCAGCGATTGCCATTGGTTGCTAGAGGTTACAGTGTATCATTACCGCTTACTGACTGGTTGCTAGAGGTTACAGCACACATTACGGCTCACTGATTAGTTGCAGCACATGATTTCTGCATGTTGATTGGTTGCTAGAGATTACTGTACAGTAATACTGCTCACTGATTGGTTGCTAGAGGTTACAGCACATCATCTCCTCACTGCAGGGGACAAGATATAAATATGAATGCTGCTGCTATTTACATTTGAATGCTGCTTATTTACATGTAAACACAGGGTCTGCAGTTGAGTCATTTGTACACAACAGGGCAGAGCTGGGTAGCATTAGTAGCAGCAATACACACTGAGATAGCAGGACACAGCAAGGGACTAAAACTTCAAGGGACAAGGGAATTTAAACTGGGATAGTTGGCAAGTATGAGGCAGCTGCTTTGGGCCCCACAACAATTACAGGGCCCAGGGCAGCTGCCCCTTTTGCCCTGCCATAAAAAATGCCCTGACTATGCCTAAAGCTCTGGTTGGTGAACCGGGCTTCTAAATTGAACTGGTGTAATTTTCCACATGACGGTTCAAATCTCTTTGGAATTAAGCTGGATTCTGAAATTATGAAGGTGATTGGGGGCTTTTCGGGGTTGACTCAAAGCCGGGGATAAAGGGGGAGTCAGGATGCAAGGACGATGCCGGAGCTTGAGCGATGATCTATTACACCTTTCAGGGTATACTCCCCCTTCATCTCCAGCTTCAAGTCACATGACCTGCTATGGTTTGCCGATGCACATCCATGTTTGGAGTCTATGATGCGGCCAGGGAGGAGCTCCGTGGTGTCCGGACACCCAGAAGTGTAACGCTGCCCTTGTCGGTTACCAGCTCTTCTAATCCACCCACTGACTTCACCGGTTACTGCACCAGCTCTGTCCTCCCCCTCCTGGTCGCACAGTGGTTCTGAACCCTGCAAGGTACCATCCCCTCTGACGCTGCCCGGTGAACTGACCACGATCACTGCATCTAGCATCTGAAAGGGTGCCATCTAGCTTCGCAGCTTTTTGTCACCAGTCCCCTCCTCCTTCCACAGTATTAGATAGCCATCCTTCCATCACTATTGGCTTAATCATTGGTATCACCACAGTGAGTTCATGTTCTTTTGACTGTTTTTATACATCCTCTTTCCCATTGCACCTGTGGATATACTTTTATGTTGTATAAATCTATTAATAAACTGTTTATGGTGCCTACGAATGCATTGACTGATTCTCACTCCTTGGATCTGCGCTCCCCCAGTCTGTGTTCTTTATCCTTTTTCAATTGGTCAATTGAGTGTGGCAGCAGTGGTCCAGCATGACTCTTTTATTTGGCTTCTGGGTCTACTTTTTTGCACCTGGCTTCCTGTTTTACAGAGCTGAAGATTTGAATGAGCAGTGTGGAGCCCTCACAAACAAGTCTAATGATGCCCTAACAAAGGACAAAGGCCCTAAGTCTGTAAGCAAAAGTGTGCCACTGTTACTGCACATAAGCAGGAAACTGAGGATCTGATGGCCGAGTTGAGTCAGATGAAAGTAAGGCAAGGCCTATGGTTTCCAGGAGACACATGTGGACTGATTTACTGAAGGTGGGGGTCCCTAGCTGGTTGCCGCCCGCCCACCATCAAATGATGGTGGGGTGGAGCGGCTCTCGTTCTGTGACAGCATCCAAAACGGCGCTCTCGCGACCGCCGTCCCACGGGGGTGCGCAGTGATCACGGCCATGACTTATTGCTAGGACACAGCGCGACCCCGATCTGCTCTACTGACACCGTCCACTGCCCTACTGACACCGTCCACTGCTCTACTGACACCTGACACCGTCCACTGCCCTACTGACACCATCCTCTGCTTTACTGACACCGTCTTCTGCCCTATTGACACCATCCACTGCACTACTGACACCGTCTACTGACCCCGATGTCTTCCTGTCAGTGTGAAACTGCCTGCCTGTGTGATGTACAGGCAGACAGCTTACACTGACAGTCTGCAGCAGTCCTGCCTGGTACCAGCGATATGTTGATCGCTGGTGCAATGCTTTCCAGGCTCCTAAAAAAAACGTAAATGCACATTTTTTTACCTGCAAAAAAAGTGCATTTATTTTTCATTTTAACCACTTGTCAACTGGGCTAATTCTGACACTTTCACATACATGTGAAAATCTAAAAATATTTTTTACAAAATACACGTTCATGAATTTGTTTGCACGCAAACACAATATAATATCCAATTTTTTTGTGAAATGTAAAAGATGGTGTTATGCCAAGTAAATAGATACTTAACATGTCACACTTTAAAATTGCATATGCCTGTGGAATGGCGTCAAACTGCGGTACTTAAAATTTACCATAGGTGACGCTTTCAATTTTTTTTACAGGTTACCAGTTTAGAGTTACAGAGAAGGTCTGGCACTAGAAATATTGCTCTTGCGCTGACGTTCACGACGATACATCACATGCGTGGTGCGTTTACATATGCGTGCGGGAATTACGTATGCGTGTGCATTTGCACATAAGCAGGGGGAGACGAGGGGGCGCTTTTTAATTTTAATTTTATTTTATCTAAATGTATTTTTTTACACTGTCTTTTGTGTTGCGTTTGTTATAAATATGATTTTTTTTTTTTTTTAAAGTTATTTTTATTGTAATTTCAAGGTAAATACAACAACAAAATAGAGCCTATTGGGCATATCCAGGCTCGGTTATAAGAACTACACACTAATACAGAGAAAAAAAAAAAAAAAGGAGAAAACAAAAACATATACATGCATACATATATGTGAACACATACACACCCACATATACATATACATACACATATACATAGGAACATATATTCTAACTAAACCACTGTACGCTCAACCACCTGTACAGAATATTCGAAGTAATCCTCTAATTCCATGTATATCCTGTAACGCCCACTTTAGTCAATCATGAAATGAGATGTACATTACAGTAACATATTCGTATTCCCCCCCTCCCCATAAACTATCAATTAAGCAGCCTAGTGACGTTCATGAGATCAGGGATGTCACTTGTGCTATTCCCGGTACTAATAGAGTGAACTTATCATCAAATGAATCTGCGTTACAGAGGGATTCTGTCCAAATATCCCATATTTTGTGGAATTTTTTACCACAGCCACGTGACAGGTAAGTAGCTTTGTACAAGGGTAGAGCCGCATTCACTAACTTCTTCCAGAAATTTAATGAAGGTGCAGATGAGGCCTTCCATCTGAGTACTATAGATTTACGGGCGTAGTAAAGTAATAATCCTAGCAGGGTTCTGATTGCCCGGCGTGGGGCCAGTGGTTCAACCAGTCCCAGCAGACATACCTCTATAGACAATGGCACGGGGACGGTGGTGACAGTCAAAATAAATTTGGTTACCTCAACCCCAAAAAATTCAATATGAGGACAGTTCCAAAAAATATGAGTGAAATCCGCTGAGGCTGAGTTGCATCTCCAGCAAGAGGCAGAGATAGATGGATAGATTCTATGTAAACGCACGGGCGTGTAATATACCTTATGTACTATTTTAAATTATCTCTCGCTGATACTAGTTGTGAAAAAGGGTATTCCCATATTTCTTCCCAATCTTCTGTGTCTAGTGTAGGGAAATCTACCTCCCACTGTGCCCTAAGGTTTTCTAGCCCCGCGTGGATGTTAGGGAGTAGTGCTTTATATATGGTAGATAAGGGCTTAGACAGATTCATCTCTGAGCAGAGTCTCCAGATTTGAGGTGTAAAAGGCCACATGAGCATTTTCAAACTGAGTGTTGAAGGCATGTCTAAGCTGCAGGAATCTAAACAGGTGTGAGTTAGGTAAATTATACTGTTGCTTCAACCTGTCAAAGGTTTGTATTCTGCCCTCTAGACAAATTTGATTTATATATTTGATGCCCTTGCATGCCCATACCCCAGGGTCGGGAATGGACCCGAATTCTGGCAATTTCGGGTTAAACCAAAGAGGGCTATAGGGGGAAATGTGCCCCGAAGGTATAGGGCGTAGCGAATATGCCACTGACCATGCCCGTATGACCACCCTCATTGCCACTGTCAGAGGAAAGGGAGCTCTAGGGCCCCGGTAAAGTAGGTTCCGTAGCGCCTCATAAGACCCCAAACGTGCTGCTTCCAGGACCACCGCTGCGTTGGACTCATCAGAGACCAGCCAGTTGTGGGCATGGGATAACATAGCCGCCACAAAGTAGGAGTGAAGGTCAGGGCAAGCCAAGCCTCCCTCTCCCCACGGTCTCTGCAGCACCGTCAGCTTAAATCTCGGCTGACCGGATCCCCAGAGAAAAAATAATAAAATGGTGTTTATCAGGCGAAAAACTTTTTTTACTTTCAAAATATTTTATTTTTTAAAATAACATAGAATACAATACAATTCATTAAATAATTGATTTAAATATTCATTAATATTGTATAACATTAATTCCTGGAGAATGACTATTTCACAAACGCGTGTTTTTGGTAAGTGGGGAGAAAATAAAATTGGACATAAATAAATACAATTAAATATACTGTTCCTGTGTAGTTAACATTTTAGATATTCCAATCTGGAGGGGATCATTAAAGAAATAGAGGCACTCCCAACCCCCGGCACCCCCTAACGGGATCATGCTGTACCGGAAGAGCGAAACCTTCACCCCCCCAACGACCCCAACCCCTAGTCAAGAAATGTTTAGACAGGAATAACCAGTCCGACAAAGGGGAAGATAAAATAAACTTATCTATAAATATTGATATAATAAATTAAAATTGTAGGTAAGAATCTTCAAATGTCATTTCCAGGAGTCATCAAGACATATAAATGAAAAGACAGAAAAAGAAGAGGAAAGGAAAAGGAGAAAAAGAGAGGGAATACGGGTCTATCCTAATACATGGGGTTGGAGAGAGCCTATATAACAACATGCTAAATACAAGTCCCTATATATTTAATCCAAGGCTCCCAAATTTGTTCAAACTGTGAGATCTTGTCAGCTAAAATGCTGGTTAACTTTTCTTGGGTCATTATCCAGGACACTTTTCTTCTGACCTCTGATAAAAAGGGCTTAGGTTTCTTCCAAGCTTTCGCTATTATAAGCTTGGAACCTGTTAGTATGAAGTGAATTAATTTTTGTGTGTGCTTTGGAATGAGAGGTATATGGGCATTAAGAATAGCTACATGAATGGATCTAGGAATCTGATGACCAGTCACCTTAAATATCATATTAAAAACCTTGTTCCAAAATGGTCGGATCTTAGGACATCCCCACCAAGTATGAACCATCGTTCCTAATAGTTGACATCCTCTAAAACAAGTTGGGTCTGCAGTTGGATATATGGTTGCAAGCTTGGTGGGGGTTAAATACCACCTGGTTACAACCTTAATGTTAGTTTCCATCAGGGAAACATTAAGAATTCCCCTGAAAGATTTTGAGTAGGCGGAATGCCAGGTTTCTAAGCTCCAATTAAATTGAAGATCATTTTCCCAGGCCTCCATATAGGAGGATTTAGCCGTAGGGTGAGTGAGGCACGAGTAAATCACAGAAATTCCTCCTTTTTGTTCAATCGCTTGTTCACACCAGATCTCAAATTGTGTGAATTGGATCGGAAGGGGATTATCCTTCCAAATTTGGTGTAAGAATTTAGAAATGAGATCGAAGCGAAGTCTTTCAGAATCCGAAAGTTTCAGTGTGTTGACACAATAGGAAAGGGTTATGGGCCTTCCAGATCTAAAGAAATGTCCTATACGATATAGTCCTTTGTCCACCCACCATTGGAATGCTTTTCTATCTAAGCCTGGAGGGAAGTCCGGATTATTGAATAAGTGTGATAGGGGACGTCCCATGGAAATGAGAGACGGATGAGTTCTGAGGCTGTCCCAAAGAGCGCAAGATTGGGACATAGTTGGGGCCATTATGGGAGGTCTTTGTTTAGATGGACACCCTAATAAATAATCTAAGGATAAATGGGGTATTGCCTGTTGCTCTATGGTGATCCAGTCTGGTTTTTCAGGTTTTGAGTAAATTATAGATAGTTGAGCCAGTCTAGCTGCTATATAATATTTGTGAAGATCAGGAATGCCTAGACCTCCCTTACTTTTATGACGATATAAGGTGTGTTGGGGTATTCGATAGCCACAGGTACCCCATGTGAATTTGAGAATCTTGCTCTGGAGTTTTTTTAGATGAGATTTATTAATTGGGATGGAAAGAGATCTGAAAAAATATAAAATTCTTGGGAGTAATGTCATTTTAATCGAATTAATCCTACCTAACCAGGAGAGTTCATGTTTGGACCATGTTTTAAGGTCATTTTCTAGTTTTTTATACAATGGGGGATAGTTGTTTGTGTATAGATTTTCTAAGCGAGCAGTAAGAGTGATACCCAGATATTTGATGGAGCTGTCTTTCCATTCAAATTGGAATGACTGTTTCAACTGAGATACAGTTGGTGGGGGGATTTTGTATAGTTGACCTTCAGGCCTGTTATTTTAGAAAATTTATTAAGGGTCTGATATATGTTTGGGAGAGAGGTCAATGGAGAGGTCACGAATAAGAGAAGGTCATCCGCGAAGAGCCCACATTTGTGGGTTTGATCTCCGCAAGAAACCCCCTTAATATTTGGATTGTGGCGAATATCTATTGCCAAAGTCTCTATAGCAATAGCGAATAGTATAGGGGAGAGCGGACATCCCTGTCTCGTTCCCCTGGCTATAGTTATTGGTTTCGAATAGTGTCCTTGTAAACGAATTAGCGCCTTAGGTTGCGAATATAGGGAGTGGAGCAGGCCTATGAAGCGCCTACCAAATCCCCATCGCTCTAAAAGGGAGAAAATGTATGGCCAAGAAACTGTATCAAAGGCCTTTTGCAGGTCAAGTGATAAAAGGAGCCCCTCCTGTCTCACTCCTCCCCCCCAGCCAGATTGTAGAATGGAGATCAGATTAATTGCTCGTCTTATCTGATCCGGGCCTTGTCTGCCTGGGATAAAGTCCACTTGGTCTTTATGTATGTAGGAGTTAATAAAGGATGATAAACGGTTGGCCAATATTTTTGTCATTATCTTAATATCATTATTAATGAGGGAGATTGGGCGATAATTGTTGACTTCTTCAGGGTTTTTATCAGGTTTGGGGATGATTGTGATGTATGCGGAGTTAAGGTAAGAATCTAAGAGAACACCCTTTGTTTTAGAATTAAAAAAGTTGGTCAGATGCGGGGCTAAAGTTCTTGAAAAGGCTTTGTAATAGGGAATAGATAAACCATCAGGTCCTGGCGTTGACCCTCTTTTGAGGTCTTTAATGACTTCCTGGACTTCGTCTATTGTGAAGGGAGCTTCTAGTAAATTTTTATGTGAGGGAGTTAGAGTTGGGATGGGGAGTTCATCTAGATATTTAAAAATTGAATCTTTATCTGAATGAGGAGAAGAGCTATAAAGTTTGGAGTAGAAATTTTGGAATGCGTATAAAATTTTGACTGGATTAGCTGTGGGGGGTTGACCTGCTATTCTAATCTTGGGTGTTGTATGAATTTTGATTCGGGGTGATAGTTTTGTCGCTAGTAATGACCCTATCTTGTTTGAATGTAAATAAAATTTATTACTACTCCATCTTATTGCTTTTTCAGCTTGCGTAGTGAGGGCTAGGTTGAGATCTAGTCTAGCTTTATCTAATAGGGATATAGAGACCAATGATGGATCTCGTTTGTGGCGAGCTTTGAGGGTAGTGAATTCAGTTTCTAAACGCTCTATTTCAGCTCTTTGTTCTCTTTTGGTTTGGGTAGAGATTTGTATAATTTTACCTCGAATAAAGGCCTTATGGCCAGCCCAGAGGGTTTCAGATGAAATGTCCCCCCGTATCATTGAGAGAGAAATAATCGATAAGTGCTTTATCAATTATCTCTACATTATGTGGGTTAGATAGAATTGGCTCATTTAATTTCCAATGACCTCTCTTTCTACTTAGTAAACTAGAACATATAGTTATAACAACCACTGAATGGTCAGATAAGGCTGTGTCTTTAATTTGGGCGCTGCTAATTGATGGTATTAGGTATGTGGGGGTCAAAATATGGTCTATTCTAGCATAAACATTGTGAGGGTGTGAATAATGTGTAAAATCACGTTTAGTAGGGTTTAGTTCTCTCCAGGCATCAGATAATCCATGAGTAGAAATTATTCTTGCAATTTTATGGCTTTCTTTGGTTGGGCGAGATAGTTGATCCTTTAGGGGTTTAGATTTATCTACAGTCTGGTCGAATGCTACATTCGAATCTCCCCCAAAAATGACTGTGCCCGCTAGCATAGGGTTTAATGTGTCCATCATAGTCTTGAAAAAGACAGCCTGTCCTCTATTGGGAGCATAATAAGATACTATAGTGTATAGGTGTCCTTCTATTGTACCCTGTACTAAAAGGATTCTCCCTTCAGGATCAGTATACTCTATATTCTTTTCAAATTTACACGATTTTGAAAAAATGATAGCTACCCCTTTAGTTTTATTTTCAGCGCTAGATAGGTGAAATTGGGGGAAATGTGGGTGTAAAAATTTGGGACTATACTGCACAGGAAAATGCGTCTCTTGAAGTAGGAGAATATCTATGTTAAGGGATTTATGGTAATCCAGAATTTTTCTTCTTTTAATTGGGGAGTTCAGGCCTTGAACATTGTGAGTGGCTATTTTGAGGAAGGTCTGTTTGTTGTCAGTCATAAAAGTCAATTAGAGTGTACTCTTGAAGTAAATCCTCACTCACCCTAGGAAGTCTGCTGACCAAAAGCATAATAATGGCCTCATTTACTGGATAAGAATGGAAGATTATATGCGTTGATAATCTGAGAACATGGATTTCTGTAATATAAAGACAGGTTAAACACGTACCAATTAAAGGGGAAAGAAAATAAGAAGAGGAAAGAAGAAAAAGGCAAAGAGAAAAAGGAAAGTCTCCTATCATACAGAATCAGGGTTCGGGAGAGGAGACACCCCTCGAAGCCTGGAAGAAAAAACAAAAAAGGTCTGACCCAAAGGGTACAGACAACCTAGTCCCCAGAGACCTACTGGCTTCTAAGGAATAGGTGAAAGCGCATGTGGAACAGCTCCACACAGGGCGCCCGCAGCAGGGAAACAATTATTAGTAAAAATAGCACTAAAAGTTTGACTTATAAAACTATGCATTGTCACAATTCTCTGTAAAATAATATTTTTCATTAAGTCCTAGACAGCAATAACTGATATGTGTTGATAAAGCCTATAAGCGTATAGATGAAACCTATAGGCAAAAAAAAAAAAAAAAAAACAGAAAAAAGTCTGTAGTAAAGTGAATAACTATAAAACCGGCTAGAGGATTAGAATAGCAAATGAGGGAAAAAACCTTCAAAAGGTGTCACAGAAAGGTCTGTAAACAGTCTCTATATCCATTTAAGAGACAAGTAACAAGAATGGTGTGGGAGTCATTATTCAGGATGGACCGTCTTCTTTGCTTTTCTTCGCTTTTCCCTTGTTCCAAAGTGGATCTTGTGATCTCGACGGGTTGGGTCTTTTGGTCGGGCTGGGACATGTAGTGGCGGTATCCATTTTAGATTGAGAGATGAGTTTGAGTTGTAGTAGCAATCTCTCCCCTTCCTGGAGGCTGGAAAAGGAGTAGGATCTCCCTTTGTCAGTAAACTTGACTGCTAGTGGAAAGGCCCATCTGTATTTAATCTCATTCTGAGTGAGGACCAGTAGAAGAGGCTTCAATGCCCTCCTTCTTTGCAGTGTGGAGGGGGATAAATCAGCAAAAAGTTGAATTGGGTGGCCATGACAGAGTATTTGCGGGGCAAATCTGGCTTTTTTCATGACCTCTTCTTTTACGCCATAAAAATGGGGCTTGGCGATGATGTCTCTGGGTTTTCCATCTTTTCTAGGAGGTCCTAGGGCTCTGTGGGCTCTATCCAGTTCTAGACGGTGCTGGGGAATATTAGGAAGAATGGTTTTGATTATCTCCTGGACTGCTGATGGTATGTCCAAAACAGATTCAGGCAGCCCTCTGATCCTAATATTATATCTGCGAGATCTGTTTTCAAGTTCATCAATTCTGGAAATGGCAAAATCTAATTGTTCTGGGACAGTATATAATTGTTTCGCATTTTGGTTCGATGCAGTCACTGTTTCCTCCAATTTGTGCTCTATAGCATCAATTCTTGTTCCAATATTTTGAAAGTCAGCTTTCAGGTCTCCGGTAATTTTAGCCGCTGTGTTTGAAAGTCCTCTATCAAGGAGTTCTGAAAACCTTTGGAATAGGTCCGTCAAAATAAATTCCTGCTCCCCTGAAAGAGCTTCTGAGGGAGCTGAGGTAGTCTGAGGAGTGCCTGTCTGAAGCCCTGAGGTAGATTTCAGTGTCTCAGGGATGAAAACTGGCGGTTTTTCTGTGAGGCAGAATGCTCTGGATTCTGTATTCTGCATATCGGCGGCCATTTTGGATTTTTCCCCCTCACAATTTAAAAAGTTAAATTATGGTCCGGAGTCCCTCCTAACGAAAAAAAAAGTATATGAGGGTGTTCCTCTTTAAGTAATAAGTCTGTCTGTGAAATTTCAATTCTATGTGACTGTCAATTTATCAGCTACGGGCGCCGCTGCATTAAGCTGATACGGAGCTCTCGGCTCAGGCAGCCATCCACGGAGCTCCGCGCATGCGCTCTCGAAAAACTTTTTTTGGGATCCAGACAGGTGCATGTCTGAGAGCATAGAGAAAGGCAGGTAGCAGCTTCATCTTAAATAAATTGATCCTCCCGATTAAAGAGAGGGGGAGATGTGCCCACGCCTTCAGTCTTTTTCTCATCCTTTGTATCAGGGGTTCCAAAATATTATATTTTTTTTATATTAATCAGACATTAGATACATGGGACAATATTACAAAAGTGAGTTGGTCAGATTACTGTCAGTTTTTTGGCTTGAGTAGATTTCTCAAACAAATGCTGTTTCATACAATGGGGTTAGATACCATTGTTGTATTCAATTGACAGTTTGAACAGGCTATTGTCTCTATAGCTACAGTAAACAAGTAAGCTTCAAGGGAGCTTCTCTCAAACTGAAAGAATGACTGTTAGTCAGTTTGTTATGAAAACAAGTTTGTAACCATTAACTTTTGTCAACAAACTTGTACAAATAAAGAGGGGTGAGTAGAGACTGGAACACTCATCATCATGCTTTGAAGATCAGAAGCCACTCATGATACAAGAACAGTGCCTGATTTCCAGAAGAATTGTTGCCAATGGAGATCATGAACATACAGTAACAGAAGATAAGTAACCTTTAGGTGTATTTGTACTGGTATTATAGACCATAGGCTGTTCATTTGCTAGGCATTTTGCTTGTTATGGATTTCTGTCAGTCTTGTATTGTATTCCTAATATTGTAATAGTTTTGCATGTACAGCATCTTTGTATAGTAAAAGCACATTTACACACTGCAGAAGTCTCAGCTTCCTTGCTTATACCACAGAATAACCTTGTTAGATTGACGCAAGCAAAACATTTGGGGGCTCGTGCCGCGATCTGTGCTATAACTCAATTGAAGCAGACCTGTTTTTCTGTAGTGTGTTGTGTAGCTTGTGCTAGGTAAAATGCTGCATAAGCTGTTTAGGAAAAGCAAGGCTGCAGAGGATTCTGGTGGCCAGAAGGAAGTGTGCAGCTTACCTATCTGGGCCAGAGACAATGAGTGGGAGCCTCTTGCTAAAGAATTTGTGTGCTTCTCCCTTGAAGCTGACTTGGGGTGATAAAGTCTCAGATCATTTTGTAGATTTTAGCCTTAAGGGGTTGGATTTAAGTAAAGCAGAGAAGAGGACAGTGTCCACAGTGGGTTGGCACTTCCTTAATGCTATTTATACCGAATCACATAGAAGGGAGAAGGCAGAGGCAGAAGTTAAGATATTAAAAGACCAGCTAGCAGTTGCTTCAGAGTGTGTACGTTCAACCGCTAGTCGGGCTGATGATTTGCAAGAGCGGTGTGCAGTCCTCATGAGCAAATTAATTAATGCATAATTAAGGAAAAGGAAGGGCCATAAACCTGTTAGTAAAGCCAGGGTACGTGCCATTGTCACATCCCAAAATTGTGATTGTGAGGATGTGCTCTCCTCAAATGATAGTGAGGATGAGGAGATAGAGTTTGATATTTCACATGATGATCTGCTAGTGGGAAAGAAAAAGTATGCCAGACCTCTCATTACTAAGCATAGGAAACAGCAACATAATAGAGAGGATATGGCAGATGGGGAGGTGCATTATCGCAATCCCAGAGATGTGGAATTTGAAAAAGTACGGGAGTTTACACAAACTGAACTCCATGAGCTGGCAAAACAATAAAAACAAAGGTCTGGGGAGCCCTTATTGAGTTGGCTCCTACGCTTATGGGATGAAGGGGCGGACAGTGTTGTTTTGTCAGGTAAGGAAGCAGTGACTATGGAAGTGCTAACCATTTCAGCCCCGGACCATTTGGCTGGCCAAAGACCAGAGGACTTTTTACAATTTGGCACTGTTCTGCTTTAACTGGTAATTGCGCGGTCATGCATTGTTGTACCCAAACAAAATTTGCGTCCTTTTTTTCCCACAAATAGAGCTTTCTTTTGATGGTATTTGATTGCCTCTGCGATTTTTATTTTTTGCGATATAAATGGAAAAATACCGAAAATTTTGAAAAAAAATGATATTTTCTACTTTTTGTTATAAGAAATATCCAATAAACTCAATTTTAGTCATACATTTAGGCCAAAATGTATTCAGCCACATGTCTTTGGTAAAAAAAATGTCAATAAGCGTATATTTATTGGTTTGCGCAAAAGTTATAGCGTCTACAAACTAGGGTACATTTTCTAGAATTTATGCAGATTTTAGTTTATGACTGCCTATCTCATTTCTTGAGGTGCTAAAATGGCAAGGCAGTACAAACCCCCCCAAATGACCCTTTTTTGGAAAGTAGACACCCTAAGGAAATTGCTAAGAGGCATATTGAGCCCATTGAATATTTTATTTGTTTAAAAGATTTAAAGTTGTCACTAAATGATATATTGCTCACACATGCCATTGGCATATGTGGAATTACACCCCAAAATAAATTCTGCTGCTTCTCCCGAGTATGGGGATATCACATGTGTGGGACTTTTTGGGAGCCTAGCTGCGTACGGGGCCCCGAAAACCAATCACCGCCTTCAGGATATAGAAGAGCGTAAATTTTTGATTTCACTCCTCACTATCTATCATAGTTTTGAAGGCCATAAAATGCCAAGATGGCACAAAACCCCCCAAATTACCACATTTTGGAAAGTAGACACCCCAAGATATTTGCTGAGAGGCATGTTGAGTCCATGGAATATTTTATATTTTGCCACAAGTTGCGGGAAAATGACAAACTTTTTTTTTTTTTTTTGCGCAAAGTTATCACTAAATGATATATTGCTCAAACATGCCATGGGCATATGTGGAATTACACCCCAAAATACATTCTGCTGCTTCTCCTGAGTACGGGAATACCACATGTGTGGGACTTTTTGGGAGCCTAGCCACGTACGGGGCCCCGAAAACCAAGCACCACCTTCAGGATTTCTAAGGGTGTCAATTTTTGATTTCACTCCTCACTACCTATCACAGTTTTGAAGGCCATAAAATGCCAAAATGGCACAACCCCACCCGCCCAAATGACCCCATTTTGGAAAGTAGACACCCCAAGCTATTTGCTTGAGATGCATGGTGAGTATTTTGCAGCTCTCATTTGTTTTTGAAAATAAAGAAAGAAAAGAAAAATGTATTTTTTTTTCTTTTTTCAATTTTCAAAACTTTGTGACAAAAAGCGAGATCTGAAAAATACTCACCATACCTCTCAGCAAATAGCTTGGGGTGTCTACTTTCCAAAATGGGGTCATTGGGGGGGGGGGGGTTGTGCCATCTGGGCATTCCATGGCGGGCTCCCAATTAGGATTGGCAAATTCTGCAGCAAGGACACTATGGACTCGACGGGCCTGTCTTTGTCTTCTTGGTGGCAGCGGGACACTACTTGTGCTTGCCACCTCGCCAGCTTGAACTGCACTTATGGGACTCGCCACGTCACCAAGTGTTACTGCAGTGCTGGATGTACGACCAGGGTATACTAGGCCGCTGGTGCTTGCCAGTTCCCCAGAAGGATGAGCGGCACTAGTGCTTCTCTGCTCCATACGAGAGCCCTGCGGTTCTTGCACCTCAACAGCAGAAGATCGGGGTCTGGTATGCCTGACCTTGGCAGGGACCACAACTCCGTTGTCAGAGCTATCTGTCATGGAGCCGCTGCTGTCTACAGGTTCGTATTCTGAGCCTGAATCTGACAGATGAGTGACTTCCTCTTCACTATCTGTCATGCTCAGAAACGTCTAGGCCTCTTCACTAGTGTACCTTGTACCTAGTGACAGTGATCGATCGATACTGTACTTGGGTGGGCTGGGCTGGGCTGGGCTGGGCGGAGGGGCAAAACGCAGGTGCTAGCAGGTATCTGGGCTGATCCCACTAACACTGCGTTTTTGGGAACCCTAAACTGCTGTAGACACTAGTATAGATCTGATCAGATATCGATCCGTTCAGATACTATACCACTAAGGGAAGTGTATGCTGCGTGCGTGGGTGTTAGCAGGACTGGCTCTAACCTGACGCTGCCTGGTGTGACGCAGACCCTATCTGACCCTTAAAACCTAACTTATATCACCCGCTGTGCGATCAGGGGGTTAAACCTTTATTGGGTAATAAACGGCGGGTATAAAAAACAAACTAACTAACCAGCGTCACCCGTAAAACTTATACGGTGATCACTGGTGAAAGGGTTAACTAGGGGCAATTAGGGGGTTAAAACCTTTATTAGGTAGTATATGGGGGTACCTGAAGCTATAAAAAGCTGACGGTGAACCTAAATACTTACCTGACTAACTAGCGTCACCTGTGACACTAATACAGCAATCAGAAAAAAGATTGCTTAGTGACACTGGCGACAGGGGGTGATCAAGGGGTTAAACCTTTATTGGGAGGGGTAAGGGGGGTACC
Source organism: Aquarana catesbeiana (assembly GCF_042186555.1). Taxonomy (NCBI): domain Eukaryota; kingdom Metazoa; phylum Chordata; class Amphibia; order Anura; family Ranidae; genus Aquarana; species Aquarana catesbeiana. The sequence continues at coordinate 215,391,776 of NC_133332.1, forward strand.
CTAAACCTAAAGGGGCCTACCACTAACTGCCCTACCACTTATAACAGTCACAAACGACACCAATGCAGTAATCAGTGAAAAAAAACAAAAAAAGTGCTTTTGGTGTCACTGTGACAGGGGGTGCGGGGGTGATTGGGGGGTGATTTGTGTGCCTGCGTGTTCTACTGTATGTGTAGTGTTGGTGCAAACTTACTTGATGTCTTCTCTCCTCGGCGCCGGAACAAAAAGACCGACATGAGGAGAGATGACATCACTTCCTCTGCTTCTGTTTACATTACAGAAGCAGTGGAAGCATTCCATTCGTCAGGAGCGATCGCGAGGGGGTGGCCATAATTCGGTGGACTCCCCCTCAGCACCGATCGCTCCTGTAACAAATCCGACCGCTGCAGGCACCGGGGGGGGGGGTCCCCCCACCCGCTGGGAGGCAGGGACGTACAGATAAGCCCTTATGCCTGCCCGTGCCATTCTGTCAAAGTACATCGGCGTGCGGCGGTCGGCAGCTGGTTAACCCATGATCCACAATTGCGTCAGGCAATGCGAAAAGTCCGAGAGTTTAGCCTGAATTTTTCACTGTTAGACCTTGTGAGAGATGGTATAGTCCAAGTATACGCTAGTCCTACTGACCTGGAAAATACCTACTCATGGAGATCAATAGGAGAGGATATTTCCAGGTTACATGAGATGGGTTGTGTAACCGGATTAAATACGTTTCCAGAATGGATGGGTCCAGATATGGAACCCTTTATGTCTGCTCTGCGCTCTAAGCTGATGAAGTCTGCGCAATTTAATCTCAGGGCTCCATTTATGTCCTTGTTGGGAGGTCTGGGATTAAACAGCAAGATTCATGAAGCCACAACCCTTTTAAGCCAGTTGGGGGAGCTAGAGGAGACTAAAACAAAACCTCTCAGGGCAGTAGATAAGGTCAAGGCCAGACAGGAAGAATACAAGCAGAAAAGAACAGAGAAGAAAGGGAATGGGGTAGAGAAGACAGGAGGTGAAGAGAAAATAGGGTGGACCTATTAAAGGCAGGAGTACCTAAAGATGAGATAGATGGCATTTCTACTGCAGAAATGCTGAAGATGTGAAACATTTAGTAGGGAAAACTGTAAGGGTAAGAAACACTACCCCTAGTGAAGATAACATCAGCCTAGACTTAGAGAAAACAGAACAGACCCCTCCTGTTAGCCCCAAACCAATTCCCAAAACTGAACATGAACCCAAACCCAAATCCCTTTATCCTGGGGAGGAGTTAGAGAGACTCAGAAAACGGGATTGGGAGGTTCCATATCCTTTATGGAGGGAAGGTGAGTCTCCTGTAATAGCAGTAAAGGCAGTGACAGCAGGAGACCGATGCCCATATGCACCTGTCACTGTATGGTGGAGGAAGTCATCTTCTCCTACACATGTATTGGCTTTAGTTGATAGCGGAGCTGAAGTTACACTTTTGCAAGGCAATCCTTCCCATCACAAAGGAGAATTGATTTATGTAGAAGGTTTGGGAGGGAAACTACAACAGCAATTAGGATACGGGTGAAATTGGCTATTGGTAAGGGATCAGGATTTATGACAAATGTTTTGGTATCAGAGTTACCCAAAAATATTCTTGGGATGGATGTACTTCAAGGTCAGTCAATTCAGACTGAGAGAGGTACATTCACATTCGGGTATCCTGATAAAGCATATCTGGTAAGGGCGGTGAAGGCTGTGGTCAGAGGTCATGCGACATGGACCCCAGTCTACATTCCTCCACCAGAGAAGCCAGTCTGTCTCAAGCAGTACAGACTTCCTGGAGGCCACAAAGAAATTGGGGAAACTATTCAAGAACTGTTGAGCGTAGGGATCCTTAGACCTGTGTAAGTCCTTTCTCGTCTCCGGTGTTCCCAGTAAAGAAACCTGATGGGACATATATAATGACTATGGATTACAAAGAGGTCTAAACAAAGTGGCACCTCCATTGAAGTCAGCTGTACCAGATATGATCTCAATTGTTGAGAGAATTGCTAAAGAGGCTGTGATAGACCTGGCTAATGCTTTCTTTTCAATTTTGATAGACCCAGAGTGTCAAGACCAGTTTGCTATGGTGTGGGGCGGCCGCCAGTACACTTTCACTGTCCTTCCGCAAGGCTATCTTCATTCTCCAACGATTTGTCATGGACTGATTGCCCGAGATTTAAGTACCCTGAATTTGAAAGTCGCTGTGTTTCACTACATTGATGACATCATGATCTCTGGAACAAAAGAAGATGTAACTGAAGCACTACACCTGCTGATACATCACATGGAGAACAGAGGGTGGGCTATCAACAGAGACAAAGTCCAAGGACCTACCACAGAGGTGAAATTCCTAGGAATTATGTGGACTGGGCAACAGGGGAAAATTCCAGAGACAGTTGTGCAAACTATCCAGGTGCTGTCACCCCCTACTACCAAAAAGGAGGCACAGAAGTTCATTGGAGTTGTGGGGTTCTTGAGGTCATTCATCCCACATCTTGGACGGATTCTGAGGCCTATATATAATGTCACCAGAAAAAAGTTCTCATGGGGTTCAGAGCAGCGGACTGCATTCCTGGCTGCTAAAGAAGCTATTTTGCAGCATCAGGGATTAGGACCCGTCAGACAAGGAGTACCATTACAGCTGGATGTAGTGGAGCAGAATGGTACCATATCTTGAAGTATGTGGCAGCCAAATGAAAAGAAAGATCATGGGGGAGGGAGGGAAACAATGGGGGGCAGTTGGGACTTTATATGAAGCATGCAGTCTTGGGGACAACCAGCTATTAATGATGTAATTGCTTAAATATATACAGTAGGACCATAGTAGATAAAATACAAATGAGTGATGATGGTCGTAAAACCCTTCAGGATCCCAAATACACCTACACATGTATAAGGTACATAGTCTCAGGGATAGCCAGACATCAATAGTATAGATATAAAAGTTTATTGAAACATAAAAGGACCATGATTGATAGGGTAAAAGCAATAATTAATAGTGGTAGTATGAACCACAATATCATCTATATACACATACATGTTATCGATCCACATAATAAAATTTGATATAAAATTTGTATAGATATATCATATCTATACATTTTATACCTTATTTGTGATGCAGGATTGAGATACCTTACCCAGGGTCTCTTCCCTATCATATTTGGCAGACTAGTTAGTCTGGAGGACATTCCCACCATTGTAAACACTGTTTTATTATGTGGATCAATAACATGTATGTGTATATAGATGATATTGTGGGTCATACTACCACTATTAATTATTGCTTTTACCCTATCAATCATGGTCCTTTTATGTTTCAATAAACTTCTATAGCTATATTATTGATGTCTGGCTATCCCTGAGACTATGTACCTTATACATGCGTAGGTGTATTTGGGATCCTGAAGGGTTTTACGACCATCATCACTCATTTGTATCTACTATGGTCCTACTGTATTTATTTAAGCAATTGCATCATTAATAGCTGGTTGTCCCCGAGACTTCATGCTTCATATAAAGTCCCAACAGCCCCCCATTGTTTCCCTCCCTCCCCCATGATTTTTCTATGAGACAGGGATGGAGATATATGACCTATATGGTCTTTACCTCATATAAAGTCCCAAACCAATTGTTTTTATCTAAATGAAAAGAAAGGACTGAGAGCAATACCCATTGGATTTTGGTCAAAACAACTGACAGGGGCACAGAAGAGATACACGCCCCTAGAGAAGTACCTGTTTGGGGCCTACACAGTACTTCAACATGTAGAGACCATTCCAGGAAAGGACACAGTCACCATCCATACTGCATTGCCAATAGCAGGATGGGTGAGAGATAATGGACTGACCACTAGGGCAGCTGTAGTCCAGAACCAGACACTGATGAAATGGAAGTGGTACCTTCAAGAAAGATTGGGTATTGCAGCTGGAGATGTTAGAGACATTTCAAAACAGTTGGCAGGGCTTTTTACTTCTTACAGTCATCCCCCATTCAAGAGGCTCCACCCTTTGAGTCTCTGTCAGAAGACATGAAGGAGTCAGCATGGTTCACTGATACAAAGAGTAAGGGTAAACTAATGCGCAAAACCAAATATAAAATATATATATAGGTAAAAGGAGAAGCAGCCAACATATATAAGTGTTCCCACACAGCAAAAGTAAAATATAAATAAACGTATGTGGCGCTAGCAAACCTATTCAATCCAGATCAATAAATCTTCAATATAAATGCTAAATGTGCAATTCCAACCACCAGGCGGTGATAAGGCAATAGAGGTGCCTGACAGTGCAAAATAAAGCAACAAAATATACACCCAATAATAACTTCAAAGTGCAAACAATAAAAATAGCCAATGAGTAAACCTAAAAAAAATCAATAATAAAAAAACTGAAGGTGAATCAATGATTCACAATAATGTTAAAATGCAATATCTAGCAAAATAGATAAACTTCAAAATAATTCATATGTGAACAAAGTGCAGAAAACAATCAATGTGCAAAAAGAGCGATTAATGTCCACTTCATACACTCCCCATCCGTGTGTGAAAAAATCTTCCAAACAGTTCATAAGTGAAGAAAGTGCAGAGTGCAAAAAAACAATCGATGTGCAAAAAAGGAACAATTGATGTCCACTTCATCCAATCCCCATCCGCGGTGCGCCACCTGTTCCCCTATCCTCTCACCTCTAGCAGCGGCCCCTACGGGCCAAGTAGGACTCAGAACAACCAGAGATGATGACTTTCCATGAGACGATCGACCTTCTGGTATTTGGCAGACACCTTCAATCTCCGGGCTCAGCAGTGAGGGCATAAGGTAAAATAGAAGAAGGGTGGCTCCAATGTGTAGTAATAAAAAAAAATTATTTAACATCCAGCACACGCAGTAACTTACATAAAGGAAAGCGAAGAACAGCATTAAAATCGAGTACTTCCGGTCTCGGCCCTGACCAAAAGTGACGTCACCTGGCTCCTCCCTGATGCGTTGCATCACTGCTCACCTGACTTCATCAAAGGGTGATCGTGGTTCACTGATGGTACAGCCATAGTCGCCTCGTCTGGGCGTAAATGGACAGCAGCAGCCTACAACCCAAGTACAGACACAGTCCTGCAGGAGACTGGAATTGGAGGGTCCAGTCAGTATGCAGAGTTGAAAGCTGTAGTGATGACTCTTCAGGAGGATCTTTCTTCCCATGTCACTATCTACACTGACAGCTGGGTGGTTTTTAAAGGACTGACAACTTGGATGCCCACGTGGAAGTCCAATGAATGGATGATTCATGGAAAGGTGGTGTGGGGAGGCAAGGAAGTCTGGGACTACATCTGGAAGGAAGCTCACTCCCGCACCATAAAAGTGGGGCATGTTGATGCACATGTGCCCCTAGTCCCAGACTTTGAGAACTATAACAGAGTTGCAGATGAAATTGCCAAAGTGAAGGCAGTTGTGCCAATTTATCCTGTTTTGATGAACTTGGCCAACTGGGCCCACAAGCAATCTGGGCATTTGTGGCAGAAAGCAACATATGAATGGGAACAGCAGAGAGGATTGCCTATATCCATGGACATGATAAAGACTGTAATAGGGAACTGTACAGTGTGTGGAGAACTGCGACAATGGCCATTGTAAAACTACTCCACCGGGTCGATTAAGAGGGATGAGAGGCCTGCAGGTCCCCTGCCCCAGGGAAATATTGGACTGAGATATTGTTGCACTGCAGTGGACACCTATTCAGGACTTATGCTTGTTCATCCCTGCAAACGTGTAGATCAAGCCGCAATGCTTCAACTGCTCCAGAAACTTGTCGTTGCTTATGGTTGTCCCAAACAAGTCCAAAGTGATAACGGCTCACACTTCACTGGATCAACAGTACAGCAGTGGGCCAAAGATTCTGGAGTAAACTGGTTGTGCCACATCCCATACCATCCACAGGCAGCTGGTTTGATTGAAAGATACAACGGGCTATTGAAGGACCAGATACGCAAACTTACACCCACACATACACTAAGTGGGGTGGGATCGGGGTCCTCACACAGGCAGTCATGTTGTTAAATTCTAGGCCAATAGCCAAAAGCACACCATATGAGAGGATGGTAGGGGCTGGGGCACAGATTCCACAGCTGGAGTGCAGAGTTTAGTATTTATGTAAGGTTCCTGAAAGAACAGGGCTTAACAGATACCATGTTACTGCTTCCCATGACATAGAAACCAAGAGTTACGTCTCTGAAGCTGAAGCCTATCTAGGAATGAGAGGGAATCTGGCAGGAAGGTTTGAAGTTACATTTGCATTGACAGATGAGCTTCAAGACAGTGGCTGGGACTCTGAATGGTTAGTGGATACTTCTCAGCAAGAGTGGAAAGTGAGGCTACATAACAGCAAACCTTCCAAAATAAACAGCAGTGATCTTCTGGGAAATATCAGTATATTTCCTCTCCTCCCTATTGATGTTCTTTGGGAGGGTCAGAAGTGGGTACAGGCAGGGGGCAAAGTGTTAGTCAGATATCCAGGCAAGAAGCCACTTAGAGGAAAGATTTTAGCTGAAGGGCCTGGATCTACTGTTTATGTATTATTAGAAGGAGCAGATAATCCGCTTTGTTTTCCACTCCACAGGCTGACTCCGATTTGATCCATAGGACATGATGGAAAGAATGACGGAAGATCGCAAGAGCTGTGGAGAGCAAGGCCTTTAATGAATTAAAAACTGGACTTGTTTCTAAAGAATATCAATGCTACACTACCAGGTGTAAAAAAATTGGACTTTGTAGGCACCAGTCATAAAATCAAATACCAAAATTTTTATTTATACAGAAATACAAACATACATATTGTTAAAACATTGCAGCTTGTTGCAAAACAATGACACATGCTCTCTCATATATACATCAAAGCACAAAGAGGGGTACCCCTTAAAGCAAAGGGAACAACAGAGGTTACCACCCCTTATTGGGCATAGGAAACATCAAACCAGTGAATTTTGGTATTTGATTTTATGGTACATACAAAGTCCAATTTTTTTACACCTGGTAGTGTAGCATTGATAATCTGTAGACGTAGGACGTTGGCACTGCTCTATCCATTAAATCTCCACAGACCATCCTGTGATGAGATTTGGCACCCCGTTTTAAAATTCTATTGTTTCTAAAGAACTTTAGAATGGACTTTCTAATTAATTTTTAAAGACTGAAACACCTTCTCAATGACAGAAATATGGGAGGTGTTGCATTCAAGGAAAATGAATGTTTAGAATGAGTTTTCTTAGTAATGAAATTATTTTCTGTATGGAGTCTGAAAGAAAAAAATCTAGGGAGGAATGTGTTGCGTTTGTTAAAAATATGATTTTTTTGTATTAATGAGACATAAGATACATGGGACAGTATTACAATAGTGAGTTTGTCAGATTACTGTCAGTTTTTTTGGCTTGAGTAGATTTCTCAAACAAATGCTGTTTCATACAATGGGGTTAGATACCATTGTTGTATTCAATTGACAGTTTGAATAGGCTGTTGTCTCTATAGCTACAGTAAACAAGTAAGAGAGGGTCTCTCAAAATGAAAGAATGACTGTTTGTTATGGAAACAAGTTTGTAACCATTAACTTTTGTCAACAAACTTGTACAAATAAAAAGGGGTGAGCAGAGACTGGGACACACATCATCATGCTTTGAAGATTAGAAGTCACTCATGATACAAGAACAGTGCCTGATTTCCAGAAGAATCATTGCCAATGGAGATCACAAACATACAGTAACAGAAGATAAGTAGCATTTAAGTGTATTTGTACTGGTATAGACCATAGGCTGTTCATTTGCTATGCATTTTGCTTGTTATAGATATCTGTTAGTCTTGTATTGTATTCCTAATATTGTAATAGTTTTGCATGTACAGCATGTTTGTATAGTAAAAGTACATTCACACACTGCAGAAGTCTCAGCTTCCTTGCTTATACCACAGAGTAACCTTGCTAGATAGAGGCAAGCAAAACACTTTTTATTTATTTTTTTAAAATTATGTTTATTGCTACCACAAGGGAAGAAAAACATCCCTTATGAAAGCATGGGTCGTGACTAGGGTTGCCACCTTTTCTTCAAGCCAAACCGAACACTTTCGCGGTGCACGGCAATTTTTTTGTAGTACACGCTATAGAATTGTAAAATACCTTGGGTTACCCAAAGAGAGTAGTAATGAGGTGTGCTACGGTGAACAGCGGCTATGGCCAAATTGCATTAACAGTGGGGGGGACTTAAAGGGGCATGGTTAAATAAAACAAAAGCATTAGTGTACCCATAAAATATGATTCGATTAATAAAAGAAATGTCAGTTAAAATACTGCTGATATTGTCAGCCAGTAGAGCAGTGGACGGTGTCAGAAGATCAGTGGATGGCATCAGTAGAGCAGAGGACGGTGTCAGTAGGGCAGTGGATGGTGTCAGTAGGGCAGTGGACGGTGTCAGTAGGGCAGTGGACGGTGTCAGTAGAGCAGTGGACGGTGTCAGTAGACTTTGTCAGTAGGGCAGTGGACGGTGTCAGTAGGGCAGTGGACAGTGTCAGTAGAGCAATGCACGGTGTCAGTAGACGTTGTCAGTAGGGCAGTGGACGGTGTCAGTAGGGCAGAGGACGGTGTCAGTAGGACAGTGGACGGTGTCAGTAGAGCAGTGGACGGTGTCAGTAGACCAGTGGATGGTGTCAGTAGAGCAGTGGACGGTGTCAGTAGAACAGAGGACGGTGTCAGTAGAGCAGTAAATGTGTCAGTAGGGCAGAGGACGGTGTCAGTAGAGCAGTGGACTCTGTCAGTAGAACAGAGGACAGGTGTCAGTAGAGCAGTGGACGGTGTCAGTAGAGCAGAGGACAGGTGTCAGTAGAGCAGTGGATGGTGTCAGTAGGGCAGAAGGCAGTATCAGTAGAGCAGAGGACAGGTGTCAGTAGTGCAGTGGACGGTGTCAGTAGAGCAGAGAACAGGTGTCAGTAGAGCAGTGGACGGTGTCAGTAGGGCTGTGGACGTTGTCAGTAGGGCAGTGGACGGTGTCAGTAGAGCCGTGGACGGTGTCAGTAGGGCAGAGGACAGTGTCAGTAGGACAGTGGACGGTGTCAGTAGAGCAGTGGACGGTGTCAGTAGACCAGTGGATTGGGGTCAGTAAAGCAGTGGACGGTGTCAGTAGAACAGAGGACGGTGTCAGTAGGGCAGTAAACGGTGTCAGTAGGGCAGAGGACGGTGTCAGTAGAGCAGTGGACGGTGTCAGTAGAACAGAGGACAGGTGTCAGTAGAGCAGTGGACGATGTCAGTAGAGCAGAGGACGGTGTCAGTAGGGCAGTGGATGGTGTCAGTAGGGCAGAAGATGGTATCAGTAGAGCAGAGGACAGGTGTCAGTAGTGCAGTGGACGGTGTCAGTAGAGCAGAGGACAGGTGTCAGTAGAGCAGTGGACGGTGTCAGTAGGTCTGTGGACATTGTCAGTAGGGCAGTGGACGGTGTCAGTACCCATAAAATATGATTCGATTAATAAAAGAAATGTCAGTTAAAATACTGCTGATATTGTCAGCCAGTAGAGCAGTGGACGGTGTCAGAAGATCAGTGGATGGCATCAGTAGAGCAGAGGACGGTGTCAGTAGAGCAGTGGATGGTGTCAGTAGGGTAGTGGACGGTGTCAGTAGGGCAGTGGACAGTGTCAGTAGAGCAATGCACGGTGTCAGTAGACGTTGTCAGTAGGGCAGTGGACGGTGTCAGTAGGGCAGAGGACGGTGTCAGTAGGACAGTGGACGGTGTCAGTAGAGCAGTGGACGGTGTCAGTAGACCAGTGGATGGTGTCAGTAGAGCAGTGGACGGTGTCAGTAGAACAGAGGACGGTGTCAGTAGAGCAGTAAATGTGTCAGTAGGGCAGAGGACGGTGTCAGTAGAGCAGTGGACTCTGTCAGTAGAACAGAGGACAGGTGTTAGTAGAGCAGTGGACGGTGTCAGTAGAGCAGAGGACAGGTGTCAGTAGAGCAGTGGATGGTGTCAGTAGGGCAGAAGGCAGTATCAGTAGAGCAGAGGACAGGTGTCAGTAGTGCAGTGGACGGTGTCAGTAGAGCAGAGAACAGGTGTCAGTAGAGCAGTGGACGGTGTCAGTAGGGCTGTGGACGTTGTCAGTAGGGCAGTGGACGGTGTCAGTAGAGCCGTGGACGGTGTCAGTAGGGCTGTGGACGGCGTCAGTAGAGCAATGCGCGGTGTCAGTAGACGGTGTCAGTAGGGCAGAGGACAGTGTCAGTAGGACAGTGGACGGTGTCAGTAGAGCAGTGGACGGTGTCAGTAGACCAGTGGATTGGGGTCAGTAGAGCAGTGGACGGTGTCAGTAGAACAGAGGACAGTGTCAGTAGGGCAGTAAACGGTGTCAGTAGGGCAGAGGACGGTGTCAGTAGAGCAGTGGACGGTGTCAGTAGAACAGAGGACAGGTGTCAGTAGAGCAGAGGACGATGTCAGTAGAGCAGAGGACGGTGTCAGTAGGGCAGTGGATGGTGTCAGTAGGGCAGAAGATGGTATCAGTAGAGCAGAGGACAGGTGTCAGTAGTGCAGTAGACGGTGTCAGTAGAGCAGAGGACAGGTGTCAGTAGAGCAGTGGACGGTGTCAGTAGGTCTGTGGACATTGTCAGTAGGGCAGTGGACGGTGTCAGTAGAGCCGTGGACGGTGTCAGTAGGGCCATGGACGGTGTCAGTAGAGCAGAGGACGGTGTCAGTAGGGCAGTGGATGGTGTCAGTAGAGCAGAGGACGGGGGTTGCTGGTGATCTGGAGCCTGGGACTGGTCTAGAGCACAGCTGTCAAAACCCGGGCTGTCCAGGTCATTCCCGTACAAGTAGCAACCCTATCCACCGTATATACCCAGATCTAGAGGTGTGTGTGAGTGTAATATTCCTAATGGGGGGGGGTATGGGTGTAATATTCCTGATGGGGGGGGGGGGTATGGGTGTAATATTCCTGCTGGGTGGGAGTATTGGTGTAATATTCCTGCTGGGGGGAGTATGGGTGTATTATTCCTGCTGGGGGGAGTATCGGATGTAATATTCCTGCTGGGGGGAGTATGGGTGTAATATTCCTGCTGGGGGGACGTCTGTGCAGGAAGTTCTTGTCGTATGATAGACAAGGCAAGGCTCTGTTCACACCTAGGTGTTCCGGATTCCCGAATTGCCGCAAAACACAGCACACGCTTGCGTTCCCTTTACTTTCAATATCACCCCAGTCAAGGCGTGTTTTGCCGCAATTGTCACCTGACAAATTGCAGGACTGCTTTTGGGAAACAGGCATCCCGCAATTTTGTTTGCGCGATTTGTCAGGTGACAATACTGTCCCATGATTGGGGTGCTATTGAAACTAACAGGATCACAAACATGCGGCAATTTGGGAATCGCAATAATTCCACCCGCGATCCAGAATGCCTAGGTGTGAACGCAGCTTAAGCGTCTTTTATCTGTTGATGGGTTCACCTTCTATAGATTCTGGGGTAACATTTTCTTCCTCAAACATTCCACACATTCACTTCATTCTTTATTCCACCGCTAATATACAGTATGCTCCGCATTGACCTTGTATAGCGCTTTTCTCTCCGAGGACTCCAAGTATTACAGATGGCGTTGGCCGGGAATGGAACCCAGGTCAGCTGCTTGAAAGGCAGCTATGCTCACCACTGCACCACCAACGCAAGGTAGCATGTCTTTGTAGTGTGGGAGGAAACCCACGCAAGCACAGGGAGAACATGCAAACTCTATGCAGATAGCGTCCTGGTCAGGATTTGAACCATGGACCCCAGTGCTGCAAGGCTAACCCCTAAGCCTCTGTGCTGCCATATGCGGCTTCTGTTCTCTAAGGCCCGTCCCCGCACAAGCACAGGGAGAACATGCAAACTTTATGCAGATAGTGTCCTGGTCAGTATTTGAACCATGGACCCCAGTGCTGCAAAGCTAACCCTTAAGCCTCTGTTCTGCCCATATGCGGCCGCTGTTCTCTAAGGCCCGTCCCCGCTGAGCAGAGTACATCAGTTATGTCCACTCAAAGCGCCTCTAGAAGAAATCCAAACTTATCATTAACTACAATCTATATACAGTATATAACACTCCAAAACACACCCAAAGAATAACACACACCTCCACAACATATACAAACTTATCGTAATCTACAGTTTATAACACTCCTATAATAAAATGCACCCAAATAACAATAAAGAGGGGTATAGTGGTCCCCAAATTAGCAACACAATGGAGCTAATTATTCCATTCACACTTAGGTCTTATCAGGGCTTTTTTTCTCGGAGAATAGGTGCAGGAACTCCCCCCGTCTGAGTCACCCCTTGTCTCTGCCCCTTACCCACCTCTGACCACCGTCCCTTGATTCCACCCCCTACCCACCTACCAGTACTGCCCCTTTTAAAAGAATACAGAATCAAATATCATTTTGTGGTGCTAAATCATTTGTATGGAACATGGTAATGATAAATAGAAAAGCAGTAAAATAGATCCCCTGCAGCCAGCAACAATAGAATCCCAGCAATAGATCTCCACACAACAATAGACTCCCCCAGCAACAATGGACTCCACCCCAACAACAATAGATTCCCTGCAGCAACAGTGAACCACCCACAACAAAATATCACACCCAGTAACAAAATATCCACCCAAACAACATTAGACCCCCCCAGCAGCAACAACAGATCTCTCAGCAGCCAGCAACATAAGACCACCCCCCAGAAACAATAGATTCCCCATCAGCAACAATACCCTCACAAAAAATCAGATCCCCACCAGTGACAATAGATCCCCCAGCAGACAACATCAATAGACCCTCCAGCACACCCCATGCTATTACATAGATTCAGTGCTGGAGGTGCTGGAACTGTGTTCCCCCGCGTTCTTGCTGAATAAAAGCCCTGGGCCTTATTCACATGGAGGGTATGAATCCGTACCCCATGGGAGGGCCGTGTTTATCGGAATGGGGATGCACAGGTGTTCCCAGCATCCCATGTAGGCACTCCCATTGCTGTCCACTGGGGTGCAGCGGTTGTACCCGATGTGACATCTGTGTGGGTGCTGGTGCATGGCCCCGAACACACCCAGGGTGCGTCTGCGCAACTGCACCCACATGGATGTCCTTTTTGGGGTAAACACAGCCCCAACACAGGGTACAGATTCATACACCCCGTGTGAGTGAGGCCTTGGACTTCTCCATATAGGACCTCACTGGCAGGAAGAGTTCTCATTTCTCCAGCAGAGAAAGCCTAAAGAAAGCTGGAAAGACTCCTCCCACCTCTGAAGACAAAAGGAGTTCCAACCTCCCTTCATAGCCGGTCCAACACACGCCTCAAAAACATACCAGCCTTAAACCTCCCCTCATAGCCGGTCCAACACACGCCTCAAAAAAATACCGGCCTCCAATCTCCCCTCAAAGCCGGTCCAACACGCGCCTCAAAAACATATCGGCCTTCAATCACCCCTCATAGCCGGTCAAACACTCGCCTCAAAAACATACCGGCCTCCAACCCCCCCTCATAGCTGGTCCAACACACACCTCAAAAACATGCCAGCCTCCAACCTTCCGTCATAGCTGGTTCCAACACACGCCTTAAAAACATACCGGCCTCCAACCTTCTCTCATAGCCAGTCCAACACACGCCTCAAAAACATACCGGCCTCCAACCTCCCCTCATTGCCGGTCCAACACACGCCTCAAAAACATACCGGCCTCCAACCTCCCCTCAAAGCCGGTCCAACACGCACCTCAAAAACATATCGGCCTTCAACCACCCCTCATAGCCGGTCAAACACTCGCCTCAAAAACATACCGGCCTCCAACCCCCCCTCATAGCTGGTCCAACACACGCCTCAAAAACATGCCAGCCTCCAACCTTCCGTCATAGCTGGTTCCCCCACACGCCTCAAAAACATACCGGCCTCCAACCTTCTCTCATAGCCAGTCCAACACACGCCTCAAAAACATACCGGCCTCCAACCTCCCCTCATTGCCGGTCCAACACAAGCCTCAAAAGCCTACCAGCCTCAAAACTTCACAACATAATCAATTACTTAATGTCGATCGACAATACATCGATCAAACATAATCACCTGTAAAAAAAAGTGTCTGAGATGTTGGTGGTAAACGCCTGCTAGGGCCGGGGGGAACCAAACCCAGTCCTTCAAAAGCTACCTCATATCCAAAAGTTGCCAAGAGTGTAAATGTAGACCTTAAGCTTTAAGGTTAATCAAAAATATCACATTCTAAAGGGAAAAGTATAACAAGGGGGAGGGGAAGTATGGAAGAGGGAGGGAGGGAGGAAAGGAGGGGGAGGTTGGGGGTAAGGAAGGGGTGTGGGGGTCCCCCCCAACCCTTACCCCCTTCATCCTCCATCCTTCCCCCCCCCCCTTTTCCTCCCTCTCTCCTTCTTCCATACTCCCCCTTGTTCTACCTTTCCCTTTACAATAAGATATTTTTGATTAACCTTAAAGCTTAATGTCTACATTTACACTCTTGGCAACTTTTGGATATGAGGCAGATTTTGGAGGATTTGGTTCGGTTCCCCCTGTGCTTAGCAGGATGTTTACCACCAACATCTCAGGTACTTTTTTTAGAGGTGATTATGTTTGGGCAATGTATTGTCGAAAAGCTTCTGCAGAAGCTGCAGAAAGGTAGAGGGCTAATGGGAAGACCCTCAGGTTACTGGAGTGGCAGCCGCCATCAGTGTAGGGACCTGTGTTGGTATAGCTGTACCTGGTCCCTAGGAGGGTTCCTCAGACTTTTTGTAGAATCTTCTTCTAGGAAAAATCCAATTATCTTCTTTGTCCAACTACATTGATAGTTGGTGATTCAGAAGCTACAGAAAGGGAAATATAGAGCTGATGGGAAGACCCTCCCGTTACTGAAGTGGCAGCCGCCACCAGTGTAGGAACCTGTGTTGGTACAGCCGTACCTGGTCCTTGGAAGGGTTCCGCAGACTTTTTGTTGAGTCTTCTAGGAACAGCCAATTGTCTTGTTCTGCTACATTGATGGTGATTCAGAAGCTCCGAAAACAAAAATGGAGGCCTGATGGGAGGACCCTCTGGTTACTGGAGTGGCAGCAACCAGTGTAGGGACCTGTGTAGGTATAGCCGTACCTGGCCCCTGGAAGGGTTCCTCAAACTTTCTGTTGCGTCTTCTTCTAGGAACAGCCCATTGTCTTGTTTGTCCAGCTACATTGATGGTGATTCAGAAGCTCCAAAAACAAAAATGGAGGGCTGATGGGAAAAACTCCGGTTACTGAAGTGGCAGCCACCACCAGTGTAGGAACCTGTGTTGGTATAGCCATACCTGGTCCAGTGGCGTTGTTAGGTGAGTGCGGGGGGTGCGGGCCGCACCGGGTGACACCCGCCAGAGGGGTGACACCCGTAGGTAGCAGGCACACGCCGCTACACTGCCCGCTGCGGCTTGTGCTGTGTCCCTCAGCACAGCGGACTAAAGCCGCCTCCCCCTCCTCTCTGTTTACTTCACACAGGAGGAGGAGGAGCCCGAGGGACACACACGGCTGTGTGCATCTGTCCGCGCTGTTCTGAGGTCTGTAAACTTTATGCATTACATACAGTATGTGGGTGGACATCATGTGCAGGGGGATTCTATACTAATGGGGGGCGCTGCACTGGGGGATTCTATACTAATGGGGGCTCTGCACTGGGGGGATTCTATACTAATGGGGGCTCTGCACTGAGGGGGATTCTATACTAATGGGGGGCTCTGCACTGGGGGGATTCTATACTAATGGGGGGCTCTGCACTGAGGGGGATTCTATACTAATGGGGGCTCTGCACTGAGGGGGATTCTATACTAATGGGGGGCTCTGCACTGAGGGGGATTCTATACTAATGGGGGGCTCTGCACTGAGGGGGATTCTATACTAATGGGGGGCGCTGCACTGAGGGGGATTCTATACTAATGGGGGGCGCTGCACTGAGGGGGATTCTATACTAATGGGGGGCGCTGCACTGAGGGGGATTCTATACTAATGGGGGGCGCTGCACTGAGGGGGATTCTATACTAATGGGGGGTGCTGCACTGAGGGGGATTCTATACTAATGGGGGGCGCTGCACTGGGGGATTCTATACTAATAGGGGTTCTGCACTGGGGGGGATTCTATACTAATGGGGGGCTCTGCACTGAGGGGGATTCTATACTAATGGGGGGCTCTGCACTGAGGGGGATTCTATACTAATGGGGGGCGCTGCACTGGGGGATTCTATACTAATGGGGGCTCTGCACTGGGGGGATTCTATACTAAGGGGGGGCTCTGCACTGGGGGATTCTATACTAATGGGGGCTCTGCACTGGGGGGATTCTATACTAATGGGGGCTCTGCACTGAGGGGGATTCTATACTAATGGGGGGCGCTGCACTGGGGGATTCTATACTAATGGGGGCTCTGCACTAGGGGGATTCTATACTAATGGGGGGCTCTGCACTGAGGGGGATTCTATACTAATGGGGGCTCTGCACTGAGGGGGATTCTATACTAATGGGGGGCTCTGCACTGAGGGGGATTCTATACTAATGGGGGGCGCTGCACTGAGGGGGATTCTATACTAATGGGGGGCTCTGCACTGAGGGGGATTCTATACTAATGGGGGGCGCTGCACTGAGGGGGATTCTATACTAATGGGGGGCTCTGCACTGAGGGGGATTCTATACTAATGGGGGGCTCTGCACTGAGGGGGATTCTATACTAATGGGGGGCGCTGCACTGAGGGGGATTCTATATTAATGGGGGGCGCTGCACTGAGGGGGATTCTATACTAATGGGGGGCGCTGCACTGAGGGGGATTCTATACTAATGGGGGGCTCTGCACTGAGGGGGATTCTATACTAATGGGGGGTGCTGTACTGAGGGGGATTCTATACTAATGGGGGGCGCTGCACTGAGGGGGATTCTATACTAATGGGGGGCGCTGCACTGAGGGGGATTCTATACTAATGGGGGGCGCTGCACTGGGGGATTCTATACTAATGGGGGCTCTGCACTGGGGGGATTCTATACTAATGGGGGGCTCTGCACTGAGGGGGATTCTATACAAATGGGGGGCTCTGCACTGAGGGGGATTCTATACTAATGGGGGCTCTGCACTGAGGTCTGCACTGAGGGGGATTCTATACTAATGGGGGCTCTGCACTGAGGTCTGCACTGAGGGGGATTCTATACTAATGGGGGGCGCTGCACTGGGGGATTCTATACTAATGGGGGCTCTGCACTGGGGGGATTCTATACTAATGGGGGGCTCTGCACTGAGGGGGATTCTATACTAATGGGGGCTCTGCACTGAGGGGGATTCTATACTAATGGGGGCTCTGCACTGAGGGGGATTCTATACTAATGGGGGGCACTGCACTGAGGGGGATTCTATACTAATGGGGGGCTCTGCACTGAGGGGGATTCTATACTAATGGGGGCTCTGCACTGAGGTCTGCACTGAGGGGGATTCTATACTAATGGGGGGCGCTGCACTGGGGGATTCTATACTAATGGGGGCTCTGCACTGGGGGGATTCTATACTAATGGGGGGCTCTGCACTGAGGGGGATTCTATACTAATGGGGGCTCTGCACTGAGGGGGATTCTATACTAATGGGGGCTCTGCACTGAGGGGGATTCTATACTAATGGGGGGCACTGCACTGAGGGGGATTCTATACTAATGGGGGGCTCTGCACTGAGGGGGATTCTATACTAATGGGGGGCGCTGCACTGAGGGGGATTCTATACTAATGGGGGGCTCTGCACTGAGGGGGATTCTATACTAATGGGGGGCGCTGCACTGAGGGGGATTCTATACTAATGGGGGGCTCTGCACTGAGGGGGATTCTATACTAATGGGGGGCGCTGCACTGAGGGGGATTCTATACTAATGGGGGGCGCTGCACTGAGGGGGATTCTATACTAATGGGGGGCTCTGCACTGAGGGGGATTCTATACTAATGGGGGGCGCTGCACTGAGGGGGATTCTATACTAATGGGGGGCGCTGCACTGAGGGGGATTCTATACTAATGGGGGGCGCTGCACTGAGGGGGATTCTATACTAATGGGGGGCGCTGCACTGAGGGGGATTCTATACTAATGGGGGCTCTGCACTGGGGGGGGATTCTATACTAATGGGGGCGCTGCACTGAGGGGGATTCTATACTAATGGGGGCGCTGCACTGAGGGGGATTCTATACTAATGGGGGGTGCTGCACTGAGGGGGATTCTATACTAATGGGGGGCGCTGCACTGGGGGATTCTATACTAATGGGGGCTCTGCACTGGGGGGGATTCTATACTAATGGGGGGCTCTGCACTGAGGGGGATTCTATACTAATGGGGGGCTCTGCACTGAGGGGGATTCTATACTAATGGGGGGCGCTGCACTGGGGGATTCTATACTAATGGGGGCTCTGCACTGGGGGGATTCTATACTAATGGGGGGCTCTGCACTGAGGGGGATTCTATACAAATGGGGGGCGCTGCACTGAGGGGGATTCTACACTAATGGGGGCTCTGCACTGAGGGGGATTCTATACTAATGGGGGGCTCTGCACTGAGGGGGATTCTATACTAATGGGGGGCTCTGCACTGAGGGGGATTCTATACTAATGGGGGGCGCTGCACTGGGGGATTCTAAACTAATGGGGGCTCTGCACTGGGGGGGATTCTATACTAATGGGGGGCGCTGCACTGAGGGGGATTCTATACTAATGGGGGGCGCTGCACTGAGGGGGATTCTATACTAATGGGGGGCGCTGCACTGAGGGGGATTCTATACTAATGGGGGGCTCTGCACTGAGGGGGATTCTATACTAATGGGGGGCTCTGCACTGAGGGGGATGTCTATACTAATGGGGGCTCTGCACTGAGGGGGATTCTATACAAATGGGGGGCTCTGCACTGAGGGGGGAATCTATACTAATGGGGGGTCTGCACTGAGGGGGGATTCTATACTAATGGGGGGCTCTGCACTGAGGGGGGGATTTTATACTGATGGGGGAGTCTGCACTGACGGGGGATTCTATACTGATGGGGGTCAGCACTGGGGGGGGGTGTATGTACTGATGGGGCGGTCTGCACTGAGGTGGGAGGTTGATACTGATGGAGGGGGGTCTGCAGACTCTGTACTGAGGGAGGGTTTCTGTACTGATGGGTGGTCTGTACTGAGGGAGGGGGTCAGTACTTAGTGGGGGGTCTATACTGAGGAAAGGGGGTCTGCACTGAGCGGGGGTCTGTACTGATGGAGGGGGTCTGTACTGCGGGAGGGGACTCTGTACTTAGTGGGGGGGGTCTATATTGATGGAAGGGGGTCTGTACTGAGGTAGGGGGGCTATATTGATGGAGTGGGGTCTGTAGTTAGTGGAGGGGGGTCTGTACTGAGGTAGTTGGTGGAGGGGGGTGACACCAATTTTTTTGGCACCGGGTGACACCAACCCTAGTGACGCCACTGACCTGGTCCCTGGGAGGGTTCCTTAGACGTTTTGTTGAGTCTTCTAGGAACAGCCAATTGTCTTGTTTGACCAACTACATTAATAGTTGGTGATTCAGAAGCTGCAGAAAGGTAAATAGAGGGCTGATGGGAAGACCTTCACCACCTGATAGTGATTCAGGAGCTCCAAAAAACGAAAATGGAGGATGTTATATTCTTAATATTCAAAATTTTATTTTGATTTTAAAAAATATATTTCTGCAGAGTTCTCCCTTATGTAGTGTGAATGAGAGTATTTGAGTTAATGGTTTACAGATGTGACATTTGAACTAAGTTCTCAAAATTCTAGACATTTAATAGACATTTAATGGACATTGTAAATTTTATATATGTTTTTTAATGGTATTTTCTCATGTAACTGATATTTTGTTTGCAAGATGCAGACTGGTTGCCCCTCACCCGTTTCCTGTCTGATGAATAGCCATCCAATGTAAATGGAATTTCAGCCAGATTCGGGTCTCATGTTCCACTCTCTTGACCCCCACCCTTGGATGGGAGGAGTAGGAATATTCAGGGAGTGTGTATTTTTCAGCGCAAAAGCAGAGTTCTTAAAAGGACAAAGCGTCATTTCAAAGGTCTCTTCCCATCTTGGCTGCCATCTACACACATCTCCTTCTACATCATACAGACTTTCTTCAGCACACAAGGGGTTAATCGGCCATCTTTGAATTTTCAGAAGCACATGGTCACATGTAGCTTTACGAACTCTTTTCATATTTTTGAAACACAAACTAAATCTGAAATCTTTTTGATCATATATGAAGCAACACTAATTATGAATATGAATGTACTATTTAAAACACACAGTTTGATTTAAGCTGACTCAGACATACCATATTTATCGGCGTATAACACGCGCCGGCGTATAACACGCACCCCAAGTTTAGGAGGGAATTTTAAGGAAAAAAAACTTTTAGGAGGGAAGTTTAAGGAAAAAAAACTTACATTAAAATGCCCATCAATGCAGCCTTATTGTGTCCATCTGCAGCCTTTTCAGTGTCCATTGCAGCCTTGTCAGTGCAGCTTTGCCGCAGTGCAGCCTTGTCAGTGCGGCCTTGTCAGTGCAGCTTTGCCCCAGTGCAGCCTTGTCAGTGCAGCCTTGTCAGTGCAGCTTTGCCCCAGTGCAGCTTTGTCAGTGCAGCCTTGCCCCAGTGCAGCTTTGTCAGTGCAGCTTTGTCAGTGCAGCCATGTCAGTGCAGGTTTGCCCCAGTGCAGCTTTGTCAGTGCAAGTTTGCCCCAGTGCAGCCTTGTCAGTGCAGCTTTGTGCACTCGCCGCTGACATACACAGCCGTGTGTAGATTCAAATATGGCGCCAAGACTGCAGGGATTCGTCGGAGCCGAGATACACATACCCGAGTGTTCCCGGCTTTTTTCGGCACCGCTCACAGCCACGCCCAGACCTATGATGGACATAACACAGGTCCAATGGCGGGACTGGGCTTGACTGTGAGCGGCGCCGAAAAAAGCAGAGAAAATTCGGGTATGTGTATCTCAGCTCCGACGAATCCCTGCAGTCTCAGCGCCATATTTGAATCTACACACGGCTGTGTATGTCGATCACACAAAATCGGCGGGGATCGGCCTATAACACGCACCCACGATTTTCCCCTGATTTTAAGGGGAAAAAAGTGCGTGTTATATGCCGATAAATACGGTAATTAATAAATTTGTCTCACAATCATCATTTTAAAGCTTTAGCAATACAAAGCTATTTCTAACAGAGGGCTGATGGGAAAACCCTCCGGTTACTGGAGTGGCAGCCGACACTAGTGTAGGAACCTGTGTTGGTACAGCTGTACCTGGTCCCTGGGAGCGTTCCTCAGACTTTTTGTTGAATTTCTACTAGGAACAGCCAATTGTCTTGTTTGTCCAACTACATTGATAGTTGGTGATTCAGAAACTGAAGAAAGGGAAATAGAGGGCTGACGGGAATTCCATTAGGTTACTGGAGTGGCAGCCGGCACTAGTGTAGGAACCTGTGTTGGTACAGCCGTACCTGGTCCCTGATAGGGTTCCTCAGACTTTTTGTTGAGTCTTCTTCTGGGAACAGCCAATTGTCTTGTTTGTCCAGCCACATTAATAGTTGGGGATTCAGAAGCTGCAGAAAGGGAAATA
Organism: Aquarana catesbeiana; assembly: GCF_042186555.1. Lineage (NCBI taxonomy): Eukaryota > Metazoa > Chordata > Amphibia > Anura > Ranidae > Aquarana > Aquarana catesbeiana. Next base: position 215,413,362 of record NC_133332.1, read on the forward strand.
GAGGGCTGATGAGAACACCTTCCGGTTACTGGAGTGGCAGCTGCCACCAGTGTAGAGACCTGTCTTGGTACAGCCGTACCTGGTCCCTGGGAGGGTTCCTCAAGTTTTCCATTGAGTCTTATAACACTCTATCCCCACGCACAAAACTTGGACTATGCAGAAAAGATAATGTGGCACTCCTGTTGGTGAAGATAGCTGAAGGTAATTCTCTCTTGAAAATATTGTAGGTGCTGATGAGAATCTTTCAAGAGAGTGATGACGTAGTGGACTCCGGTGATGATGGCTTGACTTGAAGATCTTCTTCGTCATGTTCACTATCAAATCATCCTCTGATCCCTCCTCCTGATCTCCTAATTTAAAATCTCTTCCAACATTTTGGCCATCTTCACTCCCAAAAAAGCTGCACCCCTTTCATTTAAGTGCAATCCATCACTGCTATAAAGAGAGTAACCGAATGAAAAGTCAGCCCAGTTCGCCATGAAGCCAAACCCCTCCTCCCTGCAATAGTTCCTCAGCCAGTTGTTAAGATCCCTAAGCTCCTGCTGCCTCTCTGGTGTGGCTTGAGGTACAGGCAATATTTCTGAAAACACTGCCTTGGAGGTCCTTTTCTTCAATATAGCCCCTAAGTCCCTGAAATCATTTTTTAGGGCGCCCCATCTTCCTCTAACTTTGTCGTTAGTACCAATATGTATCATGACAGCTGGGTTCTCCCCAGCCCCATCCAACAATCTGTCCATGCAATCTACAATGTTCTGAACTGGAGCGTCGGGTAAACAACATACTGTTCGGCGCTAAGGGTATTTGTGACAGATTGCCCTCTGTATCCTTCCAATAACTGAATCCCCTACCACTAGTATCTGCCTATACTTTCTTGTAACTTTGCCCCCATCTTCACTGGAGACGTTCCCCTGGCATTTTGGTGGAGTATCACCGTCACATTCTAGAAAATCCACCAGCATGTGAATGTCACATGCTGGTGGATTTTCTATGTGAATGTCGCACTCTGGTGGAGTCTCCTTGTGGAAGTCACACTCTGGTGGAGTGGCCATGTCTTGGTCGCACTCTGGTGGAGTGGCCATGTCTTGGTCGCACTCTGGTGGAGTGGCCATGTCTTGGTCGCACTCTGGTGGAGTGCTGAACCGGACGAGATTTAAACTGTCTATCGCCGGCTTTAGGAGCACAGACACTTTTAATTACAGCACTTAGGTTAAAGGCATAGTGCATATTAAAATGCTCATGGATAATTAATTAGCGTGGTTTTATTTGTATTCGTTTTGTCTGTCTGTATGGCATTGTTTACAAAGGTGATGAGGCCCCTATAGCATGAACGGACTGTTTTTGCAATATCGGTAGCTTTCAGGTGCTACATGCAAGCAGTCCATTGAAAATGCACACACGCAGCCACTTCTCTTAATATGACATGCACTGTCTGCATTCAGGGCCATTCGCCCACTCCCAGGGCCGTGTAGGCTCCATCGGACATTTTCCGTCTGAATTTCCGACAAACAAAATTTGGGATCTGAATCTCAAATTTTCCGACAACAAAATCAGTTGGTGGAAATTCCGATCGTGTGTACACAATTCCGACGCACAAAATTCCACGCATGCTCAGAATCAAGCAGAAGAGCCGCACTGGCTATTGAACTTCATTTTTCTTGGCTCGTCGTACGTGTTGTACGTCACCGCGTTCTTGACGTTCGGAATTTCCGACAACATTTGTGTGACTGTGTATGCAAGACAAGTTCCGTTCGAAAAAAAACATGGATTTTGTTCTTGGAATGTGCGATCGTGTGTACGCGGCATAAGGGGTTTAAAACCTGTACAGCACACAGGGATCTAATATGTGTATATAATTTTGTCATGTTTAAACAGGTGGTAAGGAGGCAATATAACACCTTCTTACCACCTGTCAAATGCCCTCTGAAGAGCGACCTGAATGAGGATTGCTGTTCAGAGGGCACATCATGTTTAAATGAGCCCTAAGGCAGTTCAGACAATCCATTATTTTTTGTCAATTCAGCAGAGAACAGGAGGGACTATTTCATGTTTTCTTTGGGGCACTGCTAAGTAATCTTCTGGTTTTCAGCAAGTCCAAAATCACGAGGAGATGGTGCTATTAAGAGATCTATAACCATCCATCTGCATGTGTATGGACTTCCCAGGGGTGTGTACACGTGGATTGTTGGAAATGAAAACAAAAGATTGACATATATGACTACAGAGTTGCAATCAAAATAAAACCTTCAAAGAGACAGTGGGAAAGAGATCTAGGTCCCATATCGGATGATCATTGGGAGGTGGCATTGTCTGCACTGCCCATGGTCTCTTTATCTTTCACACAGAAATTACCTCAACTATTCATTTCACACAGGACTTATCATGCCCCCGAGAAATTGTTTAAATGGCAGCATAAAGATACCCCTCTTTGTCCTAGATGTAATATGGGGAAGGCTAAATTAATACATATGTTATGGAGATGTCCTAAACTCCATCACTATTGGCAAGGGGGATTTCTACTGTTAACTCTGTATTTAAGTCAGAGTTGATGGAAGAACCTGGGGTATGCCTTTTAAGTATGATAGATGAATCTAGGACCCTGGAAAACACCCATGTACCGATAGTTAAGACTCTCTTTCAGGCCCGTAAACGTATAGCCCAAAAATGGATGTCTCCACATCCTCTGACATTAGGCGAATGGAAAATGCAAATAAATGATACAGTACTTAGAGAAAAATAAATATATCTACATAGGAACTACTCAGAATAATTTGGTAAGGTGTGGGGGATGTGGCTGACTACCATGGGTTCAGCACTCACAACCATCAATTAGGTAGAGCGGCACAAGGGGTTTGAGGACAGATATAGTTGTGACGATTTACTGACCTTTTATTACGCCGGATATATATGAATATAATATAATATATATATATATGAACCTCTAAATATAGCAGTGTAAAAACTTGATGAAAGATATTAGTAGGCTACAATGTTATGAGGTCTGTTTTTTTTTTTCTTTTCTTTTTCTTAAAGTGATTGTAAACCCTTACAGACCACTTTTTACTACAGTGAGCCTATAATAAGGCTTACCTGTAGCTACCCCGGATATCTCCTAAACCTGCACAGATTAGGAGATATCCCCTGTATCAGCATGTGCCGACGTCATCAGCACATGCGCACTTAAGCAATGGCATGTTCGTCTTTTTTGTGGGTTTACAACCACTTTAAAAATTTACAACCACTTTAAATATCGCTTATAAATGTTTGTTTATTATGATTATACAATAAGTACATAGGTTGTGTGTATGTCTTGTGTTGATTGTAACTAACAAACGTAATAAAAAAGGACTTGATTAAAAAAAAACAACATATGTACCTATGGGAATGTGACCCGTCATTAATGGAAGAAAATGATCCAATGAAAGGGTTTCCTTTATCTTGTATCTATCAATATCCACAATACGGTACTTACCTTTCGGGTCTTCTTTTTTCTGCTGTTGGCCATTGACTTTACAGCCGGCACCAAAGCATCCAACAGCAGCCGCGCATAAGAGCCCGTGTCCTCTTCATTCTTGTGGGCTTCTTGCTTGGGATATCTGCAAGATGGACACTGATATCTCCTTCCATAGGTGGTCTTCCAATGGTGGCTTTCTCTTTGGTTTTATTTTGAGAAACAACCTTTTTAAGGTTAAATCTGTTCATTATGAAGAATAATGAAACACGCTTTAAATGGGCGAGAATTAAATTGTAATGAAATCGGATAAAATCTGATCAGATTACAAGAAAAAACTTGCCAGAGAAAGAAGCTTGTGTTAACCACTCAGAGTCAACAAAGCAATTGGCAGGAACCCTGCTGAATGTTTCTTATATGATAGCAGCCGATGACATCACAGTGCAGCAGTGTTGTCATGGCAACTTTTTTTTTTTTAAATCTCCTGGTGCTCCTCTAACTTACAATTTTTCTTAAAGGAGCCTCCTCCTGGTTTTGAAATTCAGCCAGTAGGATTAGTATACAAATCTAATAAACAAGGACGTGGCTCCTTTAACCATTTAAGCCCTGGACCATTAGGCTGCCTAAAGACCAGAGGACTTTTTACAATTTGGCACTGTGCTGCTTTAACTGGTAATTGTGCGGTCATTCAAATGAAATTTGCGTCCTTTTTTTCCCACAAATAGAGCTTTCTTTTGATGGTATTTGATTGCCTCTGCAATTTTTATTTTTTGCAATATAAACGGAAAAAGACCGAAAATTTTGAAAAAAAATTATATTTTCTACTTTTTGTTATAAGAAAAATCCAATAAACTCAATTTTTGTCATACATTTAGGCCAATGTATTCAACCACATGTCTTTGGTAAAAAAAAATGTCAATAAGCGTATATTTATTGGTTTGCGCAAAAGTTATAGCGTCTACAAACTAGGGTACTTTTTTCTGGAATTTACACAGCTTTTAGTTTATAACTGCCTATCTAATTTCTTGAGGTGCCAAAATGACAGGGCAGTACAACCCCCACCCCCAAATGATCCCATTTTGTAAAGTAGACACCCCAAGCTATTTGCTGAGAGGCATGTTGAGTCCATGGAATATTTTAGATTTTGCCACAAGTTGCGGGAAAATTACAAACTTTTTTTTTTGCACAAAGTTGCCACAAAATGATATATTGCTCACACATGCCATGGGCATATTTTTTAAAATGATATTTTTTGCTTTTTTACCTTATTTTTAAACTGTTCCTTTCATTTTTTTAAAAATCATTTTTATTGTTATCTCAGGGAATGTAAATATCCACTATGATAGCAATAGGTAGTGACAGGTACTCTTTTTTGAAAAAATTGGGTTCTATTAGACCCTAGATCTCTCCTCTGCCCTCAAAGCATCTGACCACACCAAGATCGATGTGATAAAATGCTTTCCCAATTTCCCAATGGTGCTGTTTAAATCCGGCGAAATCTAAGTCATGAAATGCTCGTAGCTTCCGGTTTCTTAAGCCATAGAGATGATTGGAGCTGTTCTGACCTCTGATCAGCTCTATGGTCAGCTGGTGGAACCACCGGCTGCATTCTCAGGTTCCCTGTTGGGACAGGAGAGCCAGAGAAAACAATGGAAGAAGATGGGAGGGGGGGACATTCCCTCCCACTGCTTGTAAAAGCAGTCTAGAGGCTAATTAGCCACTAGGATTGCTTTTACATTAAATCCAACCGCTGGCTGAAAAGAATGATACCAAGATGATACCTAAACCCGCAGGCATCCTTCTGGTATAACCACTCAAAGTCCAGCAACATGCCAGTACTTGTTGGGCATATATTGTAATCTCTTTTTTCATACAGCCTGTGGGCTGCATGAAAAAAAGAGATTGATCGGTGGGTATCCCCACCATTAGAATACCTCCCTTCATCCACCCACTTCTAATGATGGGCATACATGCACCATTTTGTTTTTAACTGTGGTGGTGAAATCACCTCCAACAGCGCTGGAGTCACGGCTTTATGTATTGTGGGAGCAAACGCTGTTGCTGTCAAGATAAATAAATCCGTGCTGCAACTGAATGGCGTACCTGCTAAGCAAATGATGGTTAACAATAAAACAAAGTAACATTACAGTATAACAGTAAGACTTACCGTACCTGCAAAGCAAATACAAAAAAAAAACATAATAAAAAATAAAACATTTTTTAACGCAATCTGTGCCTAAAATATATATATGCCGAAGCATGGGGGCATCCGCCCGCAAAAGTTAGGAGCAAATCGCTACTCCACCCCTGCTGGCCCCATGCTTCGGCATATATGCTCTTTTTTTTTAATTGTGGTGGTGAAATCACCTCCTACAGCGCTGGAGTCATGGCTTTATGTATCGTGGGAGCAAATGCTGTTGCTGTCAAGATAAATAAATCCGCACTGCAGCTGAATGGCGTACCTGAAAACAAAAAAATGGTTAACAATAAAACACAGTAAACAGTAAAGTATACAAAAATTACATACCTGAAAAGCAAACATGATAAAACATAATAACAATAAAACATTGCAGAATAGAATACAGTAAAAAAGAGAAGAACAATAGAGAGAGAATAGAGAGAGAACAATAAATTGACAACTATTTTAGTTTTTAAAATTTTATATATTTTTGTGTGTTTTTTAATTTTTTTTACATTTTTTTTTACACTTTTTTTGAAACTGTAACTGTTGTAACTGTAACGGTTCCAGGTTCGGGTCTCTCAAAATGCGATGGCATCTTGGGAGACCCTGTGAGAGTGTGTCCTAGTCTGTGCTGTGCTGTACCCTACGCTAATACTCAACTATTATTATTATTATTATTATTCAGGATTTATATAGCGCCAACAGTTTACGCAGCGCTTTACAATATAAAAGGGAGACAATACAGTTATAATATAATACAATACAATACAATAGGATTAAGAGGGCCCTGCTCAGAAGAGCTTACAATCTAATAGGGTGGGGCAGGTGGTACAAAAGGTTGTAACTGTGGGGAATGAGCTGGTGGAAGTGGTAGGAGATTAGTTGGAGACGTGATAGGCTTTCCTGAAGAGATGAGTTTTCAGGGATTGCCTGAAGGTAGCAAGAGTAGGGGATAGCCGGATAGATGGAGGTAGCGAGTTCCAGAGGATGGGAGAGGCTCTGGAGAAATCCTGGAGACGAGCATGGGAGGAGGAGATGAGAGAGCTTGAAAGCAGGAGGTCTTGAGAAGAGCGGAGAGGACGATTTGGGTGATATTTGGAGACAAGATTAGTGATGTAGCTTGGAGCAGAGTTGTGAATGGCTTTGTATGTTGTGGTTAGAATTTTGAATTTAATTCGCTGGGTGATTGGGAGCCAGTGTAGGGATTGAAGTAGAGGGTTGGCAGACACTGAGCGGTTGGTAAGGTGGATAAGTCTGGCAGCAGCATTCATGATAGACTGAAGAGGGGATAGCCTATGGAGCGGTAGGCCAATGAGAAGGGAGTTGCAATAGTCAAGGCGAGAGATAACAAGGGAGTGAATGAGGAGCTTGGTGGTTTCATTTGTTAAAAAAGGGCGAATTTTAGAGATGTTACGGAGGTGAATTCTACAAACTTTTGACAATGATTGGATTTGAGGCTGAAATGACAAGTCGGAGTCTAGGATTACACCTAGTACCCTGGCGTGAGGGGAGGGACTGATGGTTGCATTGTTGATTTTGATGGAAAAGTCATGGAGGGGGGCACGGGCGGGGGGGAATATTAATAGCTCAGTTTTAGAGAGATTTAGTTTAAGGAAGTGGTGCGACATCCATGCTGATATGTCAGTTAGTAAGTTAGTAATGCGAGAGGAGACTGAAGGAGTGAGGTGAGGAGTAGACAGATAGATTTGGGTGTCATCAGCGTATAAGTGGTATTGGAAGCCGTGGGCAGTTATTAGGTGACCAAGGGAGGTGGTGTAGATAGAGAAGAGAAGGGGTCCAAGAACCGAGCCTTGGGGGACCCCCACAGAAAGGGGCAATGGAGAGGAGGAGACAGAGTTGTAGGTGACACTGAAGGAGCGCTGTGATAAATAGCCAGAGAACCAGGATAGAGCAGAATCTCGGAGGCCAAGGGAATGTAGTTTATTGAGAAGGAGCGGGTGGTCAACAGTATCAAAGGCCGCAGAGAGGTCAAGTAGTAGGAGTATGGAGTACTGGCTGTTGGTTTTAGCAGTTAGTAAATCGTTAGTGAGTTTTAGTAAGGTAGTTTCCGTGGAGTGCTGCGAGCGAAAGCCAGACTGTAAGGGGTCAAGAAGGTTATTTTCATTGAGGTAGGAGCTAAGACGGTTGTAGACTAAGCGTTCTAGAAGTTTAGAGGTGAATGGGAGTAATGAGATGGGTCTTAAGTTGTTCAGGTCGGTAGGGTCCAGTGAGGGCTTTTTAAGAATGGGAGTGATCTGTGCATGTTTTAGAGGGGAGGGGAAAATGCCACTAGAAAGGGAGAGATTGAAGATGTGGGTGAGGGAGCATAGGATAGAAGAAGAGGGTGACCGTAGTAGTTGTGAGGGAACAGGATCCAAGGGACAATTGGTTAGGTGGGCATTCGAGAAAATTTTTGTAACCTCTTCCGTAGTAGCCAATTCAAAAGAGGAGAGGGTTGAATGTGCTGCTGGGCAAGGTATGATGGGTGGGGAAGATGTACGCACAGTGGAGATGTCCTCACGAATTGCATTGATCTTGTCTTTGAAGTGATTGGCAATCTCTTGGGCAGTGAGTGAGTTAGTGGGTAGAGGGGGTGGTGGACGAAGCATAGAGTTAAAGGTTGAGAAGAGCCGACGGGGACTGGATGACAAGGAATTAATAAGAGAGACAAAGTAGGCTTGTTTGGCAGCATGGAGGCATGAATTGTATTTTAGAAGGGCAGATTTATATAGGGTGAAATCTTGCAGGCATTTGGTTTTACGCCACAGTCGTTCAAGAGCACGGCAATGTCTCTTGAGATTTCTAGTGTTGTCAGTTTGCCAGGGTTGTAACGGTCGGGGCCTAATTCTGCGTGTGGTTAGGGGAGCAAGTGCATCTAGTGATGATGAGAGTGAACTGTTGTAGACAGAAGTGGCCAGGTCAGGACAGGACAGGGGAGAGATTATGTCATATAGGTTGTCAGTAGCAGAATAGAGAAGAGAAGGGTTAAAGTGGCGAAGGTTTCTACAAGTAATTGTTTGCTGCTTGGAGGGATGGGTGGTTGGAGGCAAGGATACAGTGAAAGTAATGAGGTTGTGATCAGATAGAGGAAAGGGGGTGTTGGTGAGGTTGCCAGGGTTGCAGAGATGGGAGAATACAAGGTCAAGGGTATTACCATTGGAGTGAGTGGAAGTATGTGTCCATTGGGTTAGGTCAAAAGATGAGGTTAAGTTGAGAAGTTTAGCTGTAGTTGGGCTGTTGACATTGACAGGAATGTTAAAGTCACCAAGAATAATGGTGGGTATTTCAGAGGAGAGAAAGTAGGGTAGCCAGGCAGCAAAGTCATCAATGAAGCGCGATACCGGTCCTGGAGGCCTATAAATTGCTGCAATCCTCAGAGAAATGGGAGAAAACAGACGAATACAGTGCATCTCGAAAGAAGAGAGGGATAGAGAGGGAGGGACAGTAAGGACTTGGAAGGTGCTTTGTGGGGACAGAAGGAAGCCAACTCCACCTCCTTTCTGTCTGTTGGGTCTGGAGGAGTGAGTCCAATGGAGACCACCATGGGAGAGGGCAGCAGGAGAAGCTGAGTCAAAATTTTGCAGCCAGGTTTCTGTTATGGCCAGTATGTTCAAGCCATGAGAGATGAAGAGGTCATGTACAGATGTTAGCTTGTTACAGATGGAGCGGGCGTTCCACAGGGCACATGAGATTGGTGGGGTACTTTGAGGAAGTAGGGGGATAGAAATTAAACTGAGTGGATTGCGGTGGTTGCCAGAGGGGGAGGGGTATTGGATATGTATGGTAGCGTTCAAAACAGTCACCAATTCAAAGACCAGGATTGTCAGGACAGGAGGGACAATAATAGCAGGTATCCCGCCTATATCCGCGCTTGCTGCAGACACGACATCTTCTTTTGGGGGCTCGTTGGGTAGGGGTACTTGGGAGGATATAAGGAAAATGCCTCTCATGCAGCCGGCTTACTGCATTTGGATTGGGAAGGTGAGGTAGCACACCGTCTGGAAACAGAAGGGCTCTGACAATCTCTTCCTGGAATTTAAGGAAGGATCCAGTCCGTCCTGAAAAACTCTGTATAGCACATGAGTGTTCAGTAAAGCCAATTAAAATAAATAAACAGACACTTTCTTGTACCAGCGTCTGGCCTTATGGGCAACTAGGTACGGCACCAACAACTGGTTGTTGAGGTCCACCCCTCCCATATTGAGGTTATATTCGTGGACACAGAGAGGTTTCTCCACAACACCAGTCGCCGTAGTAATTTGGACCATCGTGTCTGCATGAAGGGAGGTAAGAACGAAAACATTCTTATTATCCCTCCACTTCACAGCGAGCAAATTATTACACTTGAAGCAGGCTCTCTCCCCCAGCCTAAGACAAGAATCTACAAGCTGCTGAGGAAAGCCCCGGCGATTAGGTTGCATGGTGCCACATGCTCCAATCTGATGATTAAACAAGTGACTAAAAAGTGGCACGCTCGTGTAATAATTGTCAATGTACAAGTGGTACCCCTTTCCGAATAAGGGTGACACCAAGTCCCACACAATCTTGCCAGCACTCCCTATGTAATCTGGGCAGTTTGGCGGCTCTATGTGGCTATCTTTTCCCTCGCAAACCATAAAACTACATGTATAGCCTGTGGCCCTGTCACAGAGCTTATACATCTTGACCCCGTATCTGGCACACTTGCTGGGAAGATACTGTTTGAAAGACAAGTGGCCAGAAAACTTAATCAGGGACTCATCAATGCAGACAACTTGATGTGGAGTAAACAAGTCCGCAAAACGTTGGTTGAAGTGGTTTACGAGGGGCCGAATTTTGTAGAGCCGATCGTATCCAGGGTCTCCACGAGCACCACAGAGTTCATTGTTGTTGAAATGCATGAACCACAAGATCGCTCGTATTGTGCCCTGGTCATGGAGGCAGAGAACACAGGCATATGGTAAATTGGGTCAGTGGACCAATATGACCGCAACCTACTCATTTTAACTATGCCCATGTCGAGGGATAGGCCCAGAAAGATCTTAAATTTGGAAACCGTAATTGGTTTCCAATGTCTGGCAAGGGAGGACTGGGAATTATTGGCGATGTATTGAACAGCATACAAATTGATATATAATAGATCTATAGAGATCTTTGGTGAAAAACAGCGAATAAAAATCAAGTGACATAAAATTAACTGTTTCCACCTGAATGCCGGGTTGGCCAGTGAATGGGGAAAGTACGGATGCTGCAGAAGTGGTGGGTTCCCAATTAGGATTGGCGAATGCAGCAGGAAGGGCACTATGGGCTCGATGGGCCTGTCTTTGTCTTCTTGGTGGCAGCGGGACACTACATGTGCTTGCCACCTCACCAGCTTGAACTACACTTATGGGACTCGCCACGTCACCATGTGTTACTGCAGTGCTGGTTTGACTATGACCAGGGTGTATTAGCCCGCTGGTGCTTGCCAGTTCACCAGAAGGAATAGCAGCGCTAGTACTTCTGCTCCATACGAGAGCCCTGCGGTTCTTGCACCTCAACCGCAGAAGAAGATCGGGGTCTAGTACACCTGACCTTGGCAGGGACCACAAATCCGTCATCAGAGCTATCTGTCATGGAGCCGCTGTTGTCTACAGGATCGTATTCTGAGCCTGAATCTGACAGATGAGTGACTTCCTCTTCACTATCTGTCATGCTCAGAAATGTGTAGGCCTCTTCACTACTGTACCTTCAATTTGCCATTTTGGGCTCTAAATTTACTGGTACAGTAGTGAGACTCAGGTAAAAAAGCTCTTAGACTGTCAGCAAATGTAACAAACGCTACCAAGAAAACTGTTAGCGATTGCAGGGATCAGGCCTGACTATGCGAACGCTGCAGTTATGTGTGTTGTGTTTTGTAAGTGACAGTGATTGATCGATACTGCACTTGGGTGGGCTGGGCTGGGAGGAGGGGCAAAACGCAGGTGCTAGCAGGTATCTGGGCTGATCCCGCTAACACTGTGTTTTTGGGAACCCTAAACTGCTGGGGACGCTAGTATAGATCTGATATCACTGAACTGATATCACTCGCCGGGTGATCAGGGGGTTAAACCTTTATTAGGTAATAAACGGCGGGTGCCCTGACACTATAAAAAACTAACTAGCTAACCAGCGTCACCCATAACAGTTATACGGTGATCACTGCTGAAAAGGTTAACTAGGGAGCAATCCGGGGGTTAAAACCTTTATTAGGTAGTATATGGGGGTACCTGACGCTATAAAAAGCTGCCGGCGAACCTAAATACTTACCTCCCTAACTAGCGTCACCTGTGACACTAATACGGCGATCAGAAAAAAGATCGCTTAGTGACACTGGCGACAGGGGGTAATCAAGGGGTTAAACCTTTATTAGGGGGGTTACCATGAATCAGTGGCCTCCCCCTCAGCACGGATCGCTCCTGCAGCAATGCCGACCACCTCGGGCACTGGGGGGGCAGGATGCATGCCCCGCCCACGGGAGGCGAGTAACGTACCCATACGTTACTCTGCCCGTGCCATTCTGCCGCAGTATATCTGCGTGAGGCGGTCGGCAAGTGGTTAAAAAAAATATGTTTACATTCTTACAGTCCTATGGCTTAAAGCAGAGCTCCTTCCACATTTTGTACTCCTCACCATCCAGCACTAAACTGTACACTTGAAACGAAGTGCAAGGCAATGGGGCAATATTGATGGGGCAATATGATGGGGCAATATAGATGGGGGCAATTTTGATGAGGCATTATTGATGGGGCAATATGATGGGGTCAATTTTGATGGGGCAATATAATGGGGCAATTTTCATGGGGTAAATATTGATAGGGCAATTTTGATGGGGGAAATACTGATGGGGCAATATGAAGGTGGCAATTTTGATGATTGTAATATTGATGGGGTCATTTTGGTGGGGGCGATTTGATGGCGGCAATTTCGATGGAGGCAATATGATAGGGGGATATTGATGGGGCAATTTTGATGGGGGTAATATGATAGGGGAATATTGATGGGGCAATTTTGATGGGGGCAAGATGATGGGGGAATATTGATGGGGCAATTTTGATGGGGGCAAAATGATAGGGCAATTTTGATGGTGGCAATATTGATGGGGGAAATTTTGATGGGGCAATATGATGGGGGCATTATTGCTGGGGCCAATATTGATAGGGCAATATTGATGGGGTAATATTGATGGGGCAATATTGATGTGGGTGATATGTTGGGGGCAACATGATGGGGGCAATATTGATGGGGACAATGGAAGTAACATGGAAGGGGAAGGACAATGGGAACAGATGGTACTAATCATGGTCCTATTGCATATTAATAAATAGATTTATACTTTTACTATTGATATTAGTTGTCCCTGAGACTGTGTACTTTATACATGCGTAGGTGTATTTAAGATCCTATCCTGGGGTTACAGTACCACTATCACTCATTGGTCTAATTTACTAAAGTTCCATCTGTTCCTATTATCCTTCCCCTTCCAAGTTACTTCCATTAGACAGGGATGGAGATATATGACCTAAATGGTCTTTACCTCATATAAAGTCCCAATCGCTTTGTTTTCAATTTAACTCAGGGATGGAAGCATGCAGTCTTACTATGTTAAGCTACTTATTACCAGCACATTCATTATATTTACTGACGGTGTTTATTTCTGTTTTCTTTATATGCATTTTTCACCCTCCTTCCTTCTCCGCCCACATGTATCAGAGGTATGATTTCAATTGGGTTGTGCTGGCCTGTTCTTTCTTGCAGACTTTTTGGTCAGCTATTTTGGCTGTGTTTTTGAAGGTCGGGGGCTCTGGACAGGTGGCCCTTCTGAGTTTCTATGTCTGGGCTGTGAACTTCGATGCGCACTGCTAGTCACCCCTCCACTTCACGTCGAGGCGGGCAGGTGCCACGCACTGCTCGTCGACGTCACGCCTGCCTTTCCACGTGTGTGCGTCCTATCTAGGGTGCTAGTGCATGTGTGGCTCTTGTTCATCTACGTGCTTCATGGAGGGATGGCACCAAACGCCGGGCGCTTTATGATGCCCGGGTGACGGCGCACCCCCCCTCCCCCACATGCACGTCGCGTGATGTTGGGGGGCATGTCTTGGCTCTGCCCATATAATCCTGTCCTCAGTGGCCTCTTGTCCTGGCCGGATTCACTTACACACACTGCACTGCTCAAGTGGAATTGGATTTCTTCACTCCCTACCCGAGGTACTATTACTGATTTTGGATTCTATTTTACGGTTTCATTGAACCTATTCTCCCCTCCTTTCTTACATGCTATTGTAATTACTTATTTCCACCCACTCACTTCCCAGTCCCTTGCTATCTAGGTTTTACCAAGCTTATTCATATGGTCCTAATGTATCTATTTAAGCAATTATACCATTGATAGACTGCATGCTTCATATAAAGTCCCAAAGACAGTAAATAAAACCTAATCACCCCTTGTAAAACAAAGGTGTAAAGTGTGTAATAAAATGACACTATATAATTTAAAACAACAATTGAAATACAATATAAATATTAGTGACCGAAAAAATGAATACAATATATCTGAAAAACTGTAAAAGTTTGGCGGGTCAACCACTCATATTCATATAAAAAAGTCCAAAGTATAAATAAATAATAAATTGTGAAAAAGAAAACCACCACTGAAAGTCTATGGGGGGTTGTGCATTTGAAAATGGTGGCAAATGACTCCCAAATTCATCAGGAGGCTTACCGGAACTTAATGACTTGAAAAGACCTACGTCTTACAAGTCAGAAAGGCTTGTTGACCAACCGGTCTGAACAGGGTAACTCGTCAACTATCTTCAACTTGCAATAGGAAAAGGGGTATCAGCAAAGCTTTCCACATCCACCAGAAGCCTCCTGATGTTCCGGTGATGGTACTGCCACCCATCTAGACCCTCTGTTCACCCGTGGTTCTCTCGTTATTTACCAACTTGCTGGATGTGATAATTTTCATCTACGTGTGAATTTGGGAGTCATTTTCCACCATTTTCAAATGCACAACCCCCCATAGACTTTTGGTGGTGGTTTTCTTTTTCACAATTTATTATTTATTTATACTTTGGCCTTTTTTATATGAATATGAGTGGTTGACCCGCCAAACTTTTACAGTTTTTCAGATATATTGTATTCATTTTTTCGGTCACTAATATTTATATTGTATTTCAATTGTTGTTTTGAATTATATAGTGTCACTTTATTACACACTTTACACCTTTGTTTTACAAGGGGTGATTAGGTTTTATTTACTGTCTTTAGGCACGTAAGACCTCTTGTTCAATATATATAGCGCTACACTTTTACTATTTTTTTTATTTTGAACCCTAACCTAAGTCTATAGGTGTGTTAGCTGCTAATTGGTATATACATACATTTTTTGCATTTTTTAGTGCAGCTCTGTACTTACCTTTATATTTGTTTCATATAAAGTCCCATCTGTTCCCATTGTCCTTCCCCTTCCATGTTACTTCCATTAGACAGGGATGGAGATATATGACCTAAATGGTCTTTACCTCATATAAAGTCCCAAACAATCGCTTTGTTTTCAATTTAACTGTTGGGGCAATATTGATGAGGGCAATATGATAGGGCATTTTTGATGGAGGCAATATGCTGGGGGCAATATGGATAGGGCACTATTGATGGGGGCAATATGATGGGGGCAATATGGATGGGGCAATATGGATGGGGCAATATTGATGGGGCAATGTGATGGGGACAATTTTGATTATGTAAATATTGATTGGGGCAATTTTGATGGGGGAAATATTGATGGAGCAATATGAAGGTGGCAATTTCGATGGTTGCAATATTGATGGGGCAATTGTGGTGCGGCGATTTGATGGGGCAATATGATGGGGGAATATTGATGGGACAATTTTGATGGGGAAATATTGATGGGGCAATTTTGATGGGGCAATATGATGCTGGGAATTTTGATGGGGCAATATTGATGGGGCAATACTGATGGGGCAATTTTGATGGGGAAATATTGATGGGGCAAATTTGATGGGGGAAATATTGATGGTGGCAATATTGATGGGGCAATATTCATGGTGACTATATTGAAAGGGACAATTTTGATGGGGGAAATATTGATGGTGGCAATATTGATGGGGCAATTTTGATGGTGGCAATATTGATAGGGACAATTTTGATGAGGGCAATATTGATAGGACAATATAATGAACGCAATATTGATGGTGTCAATATTGATTGTGGCAGTTTTGATGAGGGCAATATTGATGGAGCAATATGATGAGGGCAATATTGATGGAGGCAATTTTGATGGGGGAAATATGAGGGAGGTAATATGATGGGGGCAATTTTGATGGCAATATGATGGGGCCTATTTTTATGGGGCAATATGATGGGGGAATTTTGATGGCAATATGATGGGGGCTATTTTGATAAGGCAACATGATAGGGGCAATTTTGATGGTGGCAATATGATGGGGCAATTTTTATGGGGGGATTTTGATGGGGAAATATTGATGAGGCAATATGATGGGGGCAATATGATGGGGCAATATTGATTGGGGCAATTTTGATGGTGGCAATATTGATGGTGGCAGTTTTGATGAGGGCAATATTGATGGGGGCAATATGATGAGGGCAATTTTGATGGGGGAAATATAGATGGGGCAATTTTGATGGGGCAATATTCATGGTGACAATACTGATAAGGCAATTTTGATGGGGGCAAATTTGATGGGGGAAATATTGATGGTGGCAATATTGTTGGGGAAATATTCATGGTGACAATATTGATAGGGGCAATTTTGGTTCGGGCAATATTGATGGGGTCAATTTTGATGGTGGCAATATTGATGGGGACAGTTTTGATGAGGGCAATATAATGAGGGCAATATTGATGGGACAATTTTGATGTTGGCAATATTGATGGTGGCAGTTTTGATGAGGGCAATATTGATGGAGGCAATTTTGATGGGGGAAATATGATGGAGGCAATATGATGGGGGCAATTTTGATGGCAATATGATGGGGCTATTTTGATGGGGCAATATGATAGGGGCAATTTTGATGGTGGCAATTTTGATGGGGCAATATTGATGGTGGCGATTATTGTTGAGGGCAATATTGATGGAGGCAATATGATGGGGCAATTTTGATGGCAATATGATAGGGGCTATTTTGATGGGGGCAATAGGATAGGGGCTATTTTGATGGGGGCAATAGGATAGGGGCAATTTTGATGGTGGCAATTTCATGGGGCAATATGATTAGGGCAATATTGATGAGGGCAATATTGATGGGGGAAATATGATGAGGGCAATTTTGATGGAGGCAATATGATAGGGGCAATTTTGATGGAGGCAATATGATAGGGGCAATTTGATGGGGAAATATTGATGGGGCAATATCATAGTTGTTGTTAATATTTATTTTGGAACTTAATTCTGCATAAAACATTTAACAGTGTAATTTCATGAGATAATTTACAAGGGTGTTTGGGGGCGGACTTAGGGACGGGGCAGGGGAGGGGTTGGGTGGGGCAACTGGTGGCGAGTTACTCTTAAAGCCGGGCTAGTGGCTCAGGACTTGAACTTTTGAGCCCTGTGTATATATATATATATAGATATCTATCTATATATATATATATATATATATATATATATATATACACAGGGAAAAAAACAGGAAGTTTTTCACCATTTACAAGGATTAAAAATCAAGAAATACAAAAAGCTCCTGCAAAATGTAATACCTTTAAAAAAACACTAATTGTAAATGATATCCCTTGTATCTGTGCAGATATACCTATAGATATATATACACTCTCGGATGTACATCGGTGGCCAGAAGTGATCTCTGGAGGTGAGCAGAAGCCGCGCTGTGAGATGCCGGCGGTACACGTTGGCCAATGAACAGGCACCCTTCTACCCTATTCTGTGAGGACAAGGTGATCACACCGAATTGACGGCTCTAGATGGCTTAGGATGGCCTGGGTATCGGGAGAGTGGTGAGCTGTATCTATACTGTTTACACCCGGCTGGGTACGTACAAAGATTATGTGCATACTCACCTTTCCCATTGACACCAATTACAGTTCCTTCTGTTCCTGCGGTGTTTGCATTGAGGGCAGAGACTTCCAACCGTGCGAGCAGAGACTGCTACACTTGTCATCATTGCCCCAATTAATCATCAGGACCACCCACCATCTCCCCATTGGGAATCCATTGGTGTTCTTTCATCACTATACCGGGTGTCAGGAGCCAGGGAGCGTCTCCGCTCGCCGGGCTCCAGGGCGCATGCGCGGTGGACTGGCGCTTCGCCGCACACCCGTCCGCGGCCTGATGGTGCGGCGCGCGCGGGTGCACGGCGGCCCCCGTGTGCGCGCCGTAGCCCGTGCGGGTGCCCGGTAGCGCGTCACACTGACGCGCTCGCCGGGCAGGGAGTCTATTTCTGACGGCTCCAGCGCCCAGTCGGGTTGCTGGTTCGTCGTCAGCTTTCCCTGTTTCCCTGTGCCTGTGATATCCTGATACCTGCCTGTCTCTGTGTACCAAACCTTGGCTTGCTAAAACACTACTCTACCGGATTAACCCATTACCTGCCTGTCTCTGTGTACCAAACCTTGGCTTGTTAAAACACTACTCTACCGGATTAACCCATTACCTGCCTGTCTCTGTGTACCAAACCTTGGCTTGTTAACTACTACTCTGCTGGATTGCCTGATACCTTGACCTCTGCCTGCGTTACGGACTTGTCTCTACCTGATTGCCTGATACCCCTGGTCTTTGCCTGCATTAATGGACTTCCTACTGTTAGATCTGCCTGCTTCATATTAACCTCTGCTTATAATTACAGCTTGCCTCTGCCTATGCTCAGTCCTCATTCCAGGTCCCGCCTACAGATTCCAGAGCACCCGCTTCCTATCTCCGGACCTCCTATCTCCCGGAAGCCCGTGCCTCCGCGTGCCCCCAGCTCTCTGTACCCATTTCAGGGGTCTGGGTGCGCGTGGTCGTAAGGGCGAGCCGCTCTCGGCATCTCGGCCTCGGTGAGTATTAGTCCGCGACAGTACGGACCAGCCAGATGTCCGAGGCCGACAGAGCGCGCTCTCCTCTGGAGATCCTGTGCCAACAGGTATCTACCCTTGCCGACTCGGTACAGAAATTGCAGGAAGGTTATACCCAGATTGATAACCGTCTTCAGCAGATCACAGGGTCACTACCCTCTGCAGCCGCAGCTCCTGCACCCAGTAGTGGAGGTCCGCTTCCGCAGGCTTCCGCTAACCCCACTGTCGTCATGGCACTTCCGGAACCCAGAGTCCCTACACCCGAACGGTTCTCGGGGGACCGTAAGAAGTTTAGGGCCTTCAAGAATGCATGCTCCCTTTACTTCGCTCTCCAACCGAGAACCTTCTCTTCAGAAATCGTTAAGGTGGGATTTGCGATTTCCCTACTATCCGAAGAACCCCAAGCGTGGGCCCACGGATTGATGGAACAGAGCAGTCCTGTCTTGAACACCATCGAGGCCTTCTTTGAGAGTATGTCCCAGCTCTATGATGATCCGCAACGTATGGCTACAGCTGAGGCCATCCTGCACCATCTCTCCCAAGGAAGAAGACCTATCGAGGACTATACCGTGGAATTCCGCAAATGGGCGGCCGATACAAATTGGAACGAGCCGGCCCTACGCTATCAATACCGCCAAGGCCTGTCCGAGTTACTTAAGGACGAATCAGCTAGGATGGAAACCCCTGCTTCCCTGGAGGAACTCATTCAGGCAGCCACGAAACTTGATAGGCGACTACGGGAGCGACGCTCAGAGCGTTTCCAAGGTCCACGACCCACCTGGGCATTACCAAGACCCCACTCCGCACAGACCCCAACCTCAACTACGGTTGCTGTTTCACCAGGTCCCGAGGTTGAACCAATGCAGCTCGGCCTGGTTCGGGGCCCACTAACCTCCGAAGAGAAGCAACGCAGGCGACAGTCCAACCTATGTCTCTACTGCGGAGGAACCGGCCATTTCCTGCACAGCTGTCCGATCAGGCCCAGTAAGTCTCCTCAGCCAGTTGTGTTGAACTATCCAAACAATGATATTCCCAAGACTTATGTGATGTTGTTTATCTCCCTACAGCTTCCGGAAGGGGAGACCCGATTGCAGGCCATCATTGATTCGGGAGCGTGCAGTTGCTTCATAGACTCTGCCTTGGCGCACAGGTTGAACATACCCATACAAACCAAAGACCAAGACTTACGGGTGCACCTGGCAGACGGATCCCTTCCTAGCTCAGGTCCCATCACCCAGGAAACCCAACCTATTCCGGTAACTACTGATTCCGGCCACCAGGAATTCTTACGGCTCGACCTGATCCACTCACCTATCTTTCCTGTCATACTAGGCTTGCCCTGGTTACAGGCTCACGATCCGCAGATCAAATGGAGCACCAAGGCAGTATCCTTCTCTTCTCAATATTGTTCTCAGCATTGTTTGCCTCCGGCTCCCAAAGTCTGTGCTACCATGGCCACTCCAACAGACAACCTTCAACACGTACCTTCTGAGTATCTTGAATTCCAAGAGGTCTTCAGTAAACAGATGGCTGACCGCCTACCACCTCATCGGTCCTACGACTGTCCGATCGACCTCCTTCCCGGGTCCGAGATTCCATTCGGTCGGATATTCCCTCTCTCAGAAACTGAGCTAGAAGCTCTTAAACAATATATCGACGAAAATCTCAAGAAGGGCTTCATCCGTCCTTCATCGTCACCCGCCGGAGCGGGTATCTTTTTCGTTGGGAAAAAAGACGGTACCCTAAGACCCTGTGTGGATTATCGACAACTCAATAACATCACGATTAAGAACCGGTACCCGCTACCACTCATCCCTGAGTTATTTCAGAGGTTCCGATCAGCTAAGGTGTTCTCTAAACTTGATCTCCGGGGGGCCTACAATCTTGTCAGGATCAGGGCTGGGGATGAATGGAAGACGGCTTTTAGGTCCAGATTCGGGCATTTTGAGTATCTGGTGATGCCATTCGGTCTCTGTAATGCCCCGGCCACCTTTCAACACCTGGTGAATGACATATTCCGAGAATACCTGGATGACTTCCTTGTGGTATACCTGGACGACATTCTTATCTTCTCCCCCACGCTAGAGGTACACAAGAGACACGTCAAGAAGGTTCTTACCATACTTCAACAGCACAAGCTATACCTGAAAGCGGAGAAGTGCGAATTTGAAAAATCAACTATACAGTTTCTGGGATTCATCCTTTCAACCAATGGGATCGCAATGGATCCGCAGAAGATTCAGGCAATCCAGGAGTGGCCGGCTCCATCTAACAAAAAAGGGGTACAGAGGTTTATCGGGTTCGCCAACTTCTACCGAAAATTTATTGTTGGATTCTCGGCCATCGTGGCACCTATTACTCAATTAACCCGTCAGCACAGTTCTTTTCAGTGGTCTTCAGCCGCTCAAGAGGCTTTCCTAACATTGAAGAGGTTGTTCAGTTCCGCTCCGATCCTTTGTCATCCTGACCCGACTCAACCCTTCGTATTAGAAGTAGACGCGTCGGAGATCGCAACTGGAGCAATTCTCTCCCAGAGACAAGGGCCTAAGGCCATTCTGCATCCAGTAGCCTTCGCCTCCAGGAAACTCAGTCCACCGGAACTCAACTACGACGTGGGTGATAGGGAGCTGTTGGCTATAAAATTCGCTTTAGAGGAATGGAGGTATTTGCTGGAGGGTGCTATACACCCGGTCATGATCTTTACGGATCACAAGAATCTAGAGTATCTCCGAACAGCAAGACGACTAAAACCCCGCCAAGCCCGTTGGGCCCTCTTCTTCTCCCGTTTCAACTTTCATATAGCCTACAGACCTGGAGCAAAGAACGGGAAAGCCGATGCTCTCTCTCGGATGTTCTCCACAGACTCTCAAACGTCAATGCCAAGCACGATCCTCTCTCCACAAAACTTTCTGGGACTAACTCAAGCGGATTTAATGTCATCCATTAGATCCTCATCTAGCTCGTGCACAGAACCAGTAGTGCACTCTTTGAGGAAATACGAGGATCTTTTTTGGATCAAGGGAAAAATATTCGTCCCACAAGGGACTCGGCCCTTAGCTCTCAAGATGTGTCATGACCATAAGATGGCTGGACACTTCGGAAGTAAGAAAACGTCTGAACTACTTTCTCGGTCTTTTTGGTGGCCAGGATGGAGACGGGATTGTAAAGAGTACGTGGCGTTCTGTTCCCTGTGCCAGCGGAACAAGGGCCAAAACACTAGGTCCTGGGGCCTGCTCAAACCTTTGCCCATCCCGGAACGGCCATGGGCTGATGTGTCCATGGATTTTATTGTCGACCTACCTACCTCGGAAAATTTTTCTACCATCCTTGTCATTGTCGACCGCTTCTCCAAAATGGCCCATTTCTTGCCCATGAGGGGCACTCCATCTGCCGTAGACACAGCCGATGTCTTCCTAAAAGAGGTCGTGAGGCTCCATGGGATACCAAAAAGCATTGTATCAGACAGAGGCGTACAGTTTACGTCCAAATTCTGGAGAGAACTCTGCAAGTCCCTGGGCATCAACGTTTGTCTCTCTTCAGCTTATCACCCCCAAAGCAACGGCCAAACGGAGAGGACAAACCAAACGTTAGAGCAATACCTCCGTTGCTTTTGTTCAGGTTCTCAGGATGATTGGGCGAGTCTTCTTCCTTACGCTGAATTCGCATACAATAATTCAATTCATGCCTCCACCAACCAGACACCCTTCTGGGCAAATTGTGGGTTCCATCCCACGTCCTTTGCTAATGACATTCCCGAAATAACCGTCCCCGCTGTTCAGGACAGGATAACCTCGTTGCAATTCAATTTCCAGAAGATTCAAGATATGTTACACAAGGCGCAGGAAGACTACAAGAAACAGTATGATCGGGGCAGAAAGGCGAACCCAAAGTTCGACTTAGGAGAGGAGGTCTGGTTGTCCACCATTAACCTTAGATTGCCATGGCCATCTCGGAAACTTGGACCCAAGTTCATCGGTCCGTTCCAAATCAAGAGGATCATTAATCCTGTGGCTGTTGAGCTAGCACTTCCCAAGACATATCGGATCCATCCTGTGTTCCACGTGTCACTGTTGAAACCTGTGGTGCCTAGCCCTTTTCCGGGAAGAAGAGAGCCTCCGCCTCCTCCAATCAAAATAGATGGCAAAAATGAGTTTGAAGTGGAGTCCATTCTGGGCTGTAGGAAGAAGGGCAGGCAGCTACAGTACCTGATTCAGTGGAAGGGTTACCCACCTGAGGATAATTCTTGGGAACCCGCTAGGAACCTGCATGCTCCACGGTTAATCCAAACTTTCCACCAAGATCATCCAGAATTGATGGCTAGCCTAGGCGTCCAGTGTCCGCCCTTAGGAGGGGGGCACTGTCAGGAGCCAGGGAGCGTCTCCGCTCGATGGGCTCCGGGGCGCATGCGCGGTGGACTGGCGCTTCGCCGCACACCCGTCCGCGGCCTGATGGTGCGGCGCGCGCGGGTGCACGGCGGCCCCCGTGTGCGCGCCGTAGCCCGTGCGGGTGCCCGGTAGCGCGTCACACTGACGCGCTCGCCGGGCAGGGAGTCTATTTCTGACGGCTCCAGCGCCCAGTCGGGTTGCTGGTTCGTCGTCAGCTTTCCCTGTTTCCCTGTGCCTGTGATATCCTGATACCTGCCTGTCTCTGTGTACCAAACCTTGGCTTGCTAAAACACTACTCTACCGGATTAACCCATTACCTGCCTGTCTCTGTGTACCAAACCCTGGCTTGTTAAAACACTACTCTACCGGATTAACCCATTACCTGCCTGTCTCTGTGTACCAAACCTTGGCTTGTTAACTACTACTCTGCTGGATTGCCTGATACCTTGACCTCTGCCTGCGTTACGGACTTGTCTCTACCTGATTGCCTGATACCCCTGATCTTTGCCTGCATTAATGGACTTCCTACTGTTAGATCTGCCTGCTTCATATTAACCTCTGCTTATAATTACAGCTTGCCTCTGCCTATGCTCAGTCCTCATTCCAGGTCCCGCCTACAGATTCCAGAGCACCCGCTTCCTATCTCCGGACCTCCTATCTCCCGGAAGCCCGTGCCTCCGCGTGCCCCCAGCTCTCTGTACCCATTTCAGGGGTCTGGGTGCGCGTGGTCGTAAGGGCGAGCCGCTCTCGGCATCTCGGCCTCGGTGAGTATTAGTCCGCGACACCGGGACTGTATACTATCCGGATCACACTTTCATATATTTTACACTGAACTAATCTGTAGAGCTATCCTCTTCCATGGGAACATCTTACTGTATCTACTGAGCGGCCAGTAGATACTCATTCTTTGAGTTAGCTCATCCAGATTCAGTGGTTCATGGTATGAGTGTGGAAGTTGACTGCCTTTTTTATATGTTGTTTACTGATTCAGAGGAACACACCTCACACTTTATTGATTACTATTGGGGTGACGGTTTTGGTGGCCTGGTTGAGGAATTGTTACCTATAATTCTTTTCCTCCCTAGTAACCATTTACCCAGGTGTAGCTTGAGTGACTATTTTACATTTGTTATTTACCTATACAATACATTGTCTGGAGGTACTGCATGTTTTACTATATAGATTTAACATTGTGATTTTTTTTTTAATCAGATCATTCTTTATTATTACTTTTTCATACAATATACAAAAACATCACAGACAACATACACCTAACATACAACCCCGGCACGAAATAAGATGGGGTGGAAAAAAAAAAAACAAAAAAAACAACCCCTCATAAAAGCGCCCTCTCTCCCACCATATATATATATATGTGTGTGTCCAAAATGTCCGTCCATCTTCTCCATATCTTTTCAAAGTTCCCTGGGCAGCCTCTGTGGAAAAATATATACTTTTCCTTAACTAATGTTTTCCTTATTTGTATCTTCCATTCCGCTATTGTAGGTGGGCTTGGTGATATCCATTTTTGCGCTATGAGCTTACGCGCCTGATATAAGATCCTAGTTAATGATATCCTGTATTCCCCCCGGGATATCCCATTCGCCTAGGATACCCAAGAGGCAGCCTCCCGGTTCAGGAGACATCCTGGTCCCAAAAGCACTATTATTCATTGATATCACTTCATGCCAATAGCGATGGAGCTTGGGGCATCTTCATAACATATGGATTAAGTTCACCGGACTCCCTTTACATCTATGGCATTGGGCTGTATCTCTATGTTTCCATTTAAATAATTTCTCTGGTGTAAAATTGAGCCCTGTGTAATATGAATATTTGTGTTAAATTTTGTGTTGGGGATAGAGATGACAGGGATGTTACCGACAGTGCCGATACCCATTGTTCATCTGAGATTGGCCCTATATCACATGACCACACTGCTCTTGCTGGTATATCTACTGTTCCTTTAAATTTATCATATAGTATATTAGAAATGTGTGAAATCAGACCCTTCTTTTTTTGTCTTTTCCAACAAGTCTATTACCTCTGAATTATTAAATTTCAATTCCGTAAGTTGAGCCTGTGCTTGTAATGCATGCCTAAACTGTAGGTATAGAAAAAATCTTTTGTTTGAAATATTATATTCATTTCTTAGTTCAATAAAGGTTTTTATCACTTTGTCCTGGAAAGCCTGTGTCAAATATCTTAGTCATTTGAGCCTCCATATCTCAAACCCTTCCAGTTTCATAAGTTCCACATAGCTGCTATTATTCCATATAGGCATATAAGCTGTATAACCTTTTATTTCTGTGATTTTTTTTCATTTCCTGCCATACATTGTCAAACAATTCTCCTGTAATAAAGCCTTTGTTAGATCGTTGGTTTCTCGTCTCCAATGAAGAGATCAATGGGTAATCGGGATATACTGATAATAGCAGGCTCTGTATAGAATCAGAATCTGCCATTACTGTCCATCCAAAAAAACTGTTGTATTTGTGAAGCTAAAAAAATTGCTTTTTGGGTGGGGAATCGCCAGTCCACCTGCTCCTTTATTTAACATCAATGTTGTCAACTTTATGCGTGGTGTTTTTTTTCTTCCAAATAAGCTCTCTAAAGAGCGATTCTATTTTTCTAAACCAAAATGTTGTAATCCATAGGGGAGAATTATTAAACACATAAAGCAATTGTGGGGACCAAATCATTTTAACAAGGTTTGCCCTGTCTATCACTGTGAGTGGTAATTTACACCAACTTTCACATTTATCCTTAAATTTTTCCAATAAAGGTTTAAGATTCAGTTTAATATAATCTTTTGCATTTCTTGAAATCTCAATCTCCAAGTATCTCACTACATGCTTAATTTGAATTTGAGACGCGTGATTTAGTAAAGGGACTTTTAATTCGTCTAATGGTAGTAGTTCAGACTTATCCCAATCAATCTGGTACCCCGAGATTCGCCCAAATATGGAGATAAGGCTCATAAGTTCCGTTAATGACTTTGTGGTATCCCCCAGGAAAATAAGAGCATCATCTGCATAGAGAGCTATTTTGTCCTCTCTTCCTGCTCGTCGAAAACCAACTATTTTCACTGATTGTCTAATTGCAAGGGAAAGAGGATTCAATGCTATCGCAAACAATAGTGGGGACAGAGGGCATCCCTGCCTAGTCCCTCTAGACAGATTAAAGGATCTGCATGGTGTATTGTTAATTCTTACCCTTGCTTTTGGTTCCCTGTATAACATTTTGACCCATTTTAAAAATGCCAGGCCTATACCACAAGCCTCCAATACGGCCCAAAGGTATTCCCATACACCATATCAAAAGCTTTTTGGGCATTCAGGCACAATATTGCTCTGGATCCCATATTTTCCATAGGGAGCTGCATGTTTAAAAAAAAGTCTACGTATGTTAGTTGAAGCTGCTCTAGTTGGAATAAAACCTGTTCGGTCCTCATGAATGAAGGTGTTAATATAGCATGATAATCTGTTTGCAAGAACCCAGGCCAATATCTTAACATCTGAGGTGAGGAGGGAGATAGGGCGATAAGACTCAGGCAGCATTGGGTTCTTACCCGGTTTTGGAATTACTATAATTATCGTTTCCTACATTGACTCAGGGAGTCTTTGTTTTTGAAAGGCGTCATTTAATACCTCTAATAGTTCTGGCAATAGAATCTTTCCAAATTTTTTATAAACTTCCATCGGTAGTCCGTCTATCCCGAGAGCTTTATTATTGTGTGTTTGCAAAACTGCTTGTTCTAGTTCTTCCAGGGATATAGGGCTATCGAGAGAATCTCTTTCCTCTAATTTAAGTATAGGAAAAGCCAATTTATCCATAAATTGTTTTACTTGGTTCATTGAATTCTCCACCCTAGATTCATAAAGTAAGGTGTAAAAGTCAACGAATAATTTCTGAATACTATCAGTATGATACCTCACTACTCCTTCTGCATCTTTAACTGCTGCGACAGTTATCGGACCCTCTTGAGCCTGAGCTATCGCAGCTAACATGCTGCATCCTCGTTTTTTGTTTACTTTTTATGGTGCTATGTCTATCCTCCTCCACATTCATTATGTTATTAACCACTTAACATCCACGCTATGGCCGAATGACGGCCACAGCGCGGACCTGAATTCCCGGGAGGCCGTCATATGACGGCCTCCCCTGTGAACGCGCCCTGCAGGGTGCGCGCCGAGTGCGCTGTGATCACCGAGTCACTGAGACTTGGGTGATCACCGATCCATGTAAGGGGCCGGTCCCGGACCCTTACCATATGATCAGCTGTCAGCCAATGACAGCTGATCACATGATGTAAACAAAAGATCAGTAATCGTTTTTTTTTTTTCTACTCACGCTGACAGCGTGAAAAAAAAGAAAAAAAAGCCTGTCACCGGCTCAGATGTGAGGGACATCGGTCCTGAAGTGGAAGAAGCACATCTGCCTCATCAGTGCCACCTAACAGTGCCACCTTACAGTGCCAACAGTGCCACCTCACAGTGCCCACAGTGCCACCTAACAATGCCCACAAGTACCACCTAACAGTGCCCACAAGTGCCACCTATCAATGCCCACAAGTGCCAACTATCAATGCCCACCAGTAGTGCCAATCAGTGCCACCTAGCAGTGCTGCCTATCAGTGTAACTGATCAGTGCCCATTATTGCCACCGATCAGTGCCCATTACTGCCACCCATCAGTGCCCATCACTGCCGCCTCATCAGCGTACATCAATGAAGGAGAAAAATTACCTGTTTTAAATTTTTTATAACAAAATATAAAAAAATAAATTTTATTTATTTTTTTTAATTCTGTTTTTTACATTTTTTTAACAAAAAGTAAAAACTGCAGAGGTGATCAAATACCCCCAAAAGAAAGCTCTATTTGTGGTGAAAAAATGATAAAAATTTCATTTGGGTACAGTGTTGTATGACCGCACAATTGTCATTCAAAGTGCTTCAGCGCTGAAAGCTGAAAATTGGTCTGGATAGGAGGGGGGTTTAAGTGCCCAGTAAGCAAGTGGTTAAAGTCTCCCATAACTAAAGTTGGCAAATTCGGCCACTGTACCATTTTCCTATACACATTTTTTAACACTTCATCATTGTATGGGGGAGGAACATAGACATTCACCAACAAAAAGTTTTTATCTTTTAATGAGCACCGAAGTATGATATATCGACCCTCTGGGTCTTTAATATTCTCTCTACATGAGAATATAACGTTCCATGACATCAACTTAATATTTTCGCTCATTATTTCATACACCAATTGGTAACCCACAAAGTCCCCAGAATGAGATAATTCTAATTTCTTTGAAATAACACATTGTTCACTATCAAAGACGGATAGTTGTGAAATTTAAAGGATAAGTTCGCTATTAAAAAAAAGTGCACTTTTTTGCAGGTAAAAAAAATGTGCATTTACCATTTAATTTTTTGTAGGTGCCTGGAAAGCATTGAACCATGCAGGACTCTTATGCCCCGTACACACGGTCAGACATTGATCGGACATTCCGACAACAAAATCCATGGATTTTTTCCGACGGATGTTGGCTCAAACTTCTCTTGCATACACACGGTCACACAAAGTTGTCGGAAAATCCGATCGTCCAGAACGTGGTGACATAAAACACGTACGTCGGCACTATAAATGGGGCAGTAGCCAATAGCTTTCGTCTCTTAATTTATTCTGAGCATGCGTGGCACTTTGTGCGTTGGATTTGTGTACACACGATCGGAATTTAATCGATCGGATTTTGTTGCTGGAAAATTTTATAGCCTGCTCTCAAACTTTGTGTGTCGGAAATTCCTATGGAAAATGTGTGATGGAGCCTACACACGGTCGGAATTTCTGACAACAAGGTCCTATCACACATTTTCCATCGGAAAATCCTATCGTGTGTACAGGGCACTACAGACTGTCAGTGTAAGCTGTCTGCCCTATACATCATACAGGCAGGCTGGTTCACACAGGAAGAATCAGTGGACTACCTGAGCACTCAACAACGCCCTGGTAGTTCATTGAGGACTACAAGCTGACAGCTTCAAAGGCTGTTGATACTTGAAGTTTTCACATTCACAGAACTCTGTGAATGAATAATGCTGTTTTTTTTTTTTAAAGTTTTTTTTTCTTTGTATCCTAGAGACTCAGGTGTCCGTTTATGAAGGATCGCCGCTGATCACAGTCCATAAACAATTTATGAAACAGTGATAATTGGGGGAGAACATGTTTGAACTTGTTCTCCCGCCGATTATCTCTACACACGGAGAATACACGGAGAATACACAGAAACGGCCAGTTTATGAAGCGGTGATCTCACCGCTTCACTGGCGATCTGAGTCAGAATTCACACTCCCAGGTTCACCAGCTCAGAGGTGGTGAATCGGGGAGTGAAGAGGAAATCTGGGGGGATCTGAGGGGGAAGGAGGAAGATTTTTAACTTCCTTATGCCTCGTTCAGACCCCCCAACACTGTAAGCATGTCCCCCTGTCATATTTATGTGTATACATATATACATATAATGTGTATATGTATATATATATAATGTGTGTGTATATACATGTATATATAATGTGTGTGTGTGTATACATATGTATATAATGTAGGGGGACTCATTATTTTATTAACAGTAATTCACGCCGTCTGTCCGTGTATTGAGCGGTGATAATTTATCACTGCTTAATAAACTGACATCTCTGTATTTCTGGTGCTGTAATCTCGTAAAGTCTCACGAGATTCCAGTATCAGGAGCCGTTCTCCACTGTTGAAAGCATTTGTAGATCTCTTCACTCCTCCAAAGGTGAAGCGATCTACAAAGCTTCATAAACAGGCACACAGAGGAGAAAAATCTTCACTGTGAATGCCGGAGAACGAAGCAGTGAATAGATTTCACTGCTTCATAAACGGACACCTCAGTGGGAAGCGCCAGATGGATTCTAGGAGAATGAGGACAAGTGTGAAGAGGTGAGAGGTGACACCATTATTTTCAATAACATTAAATGGAAAATGGGGTTTATAGCTTTTATTTAGAAGTTCTTTAGACCACTGTTTTTCAACCTTTCTCCAGGCAGGCACCCTTGAAAAGTATTTTCAGCCTCGAGGCACCCCAGTCCAAGGCTTGGTTCACGTTACTGCATGTCGTGGA
Organism: Aquarana catesbeiana; assembly: GCF_042186555.1. NCBI lineage: Eukaryota > Metazoa > Chordata > Amphibia > Anura > Ranidae > Aquarana > Aquarana catesbeiana. Next base: position 215,443,562 of record NC_133332.1, read on the forward strand.
ACGCATGCAAAATTGCGCTCCTTCCTGACACACACATTGCTTCCACCTCAGGGTCTGGGGCGCGCACGCCGCCAGCAACCCACTCCCGCTGTGATTAGACACAATCAGCGGGTTCGGCGGCTGCGAGCCGAGATCCGTCGATCGTTCGCTGGAGAGGCAGAACGGCATTTTGCCTATGTAAACAAGGCAGACCGTCGTTCTGTCAGAGAGGAAGAGAGAGATCTTTTGGTCCTGCTAATCAGGAACACAGATATGTGTCTTCCTCTAGTCAGTCCATCCTCCACACAATTAGAAATAACTCCCTAGGAGTACTTTGATCGCCCCTAGTGTTAACCCCATCCCTGCCAGTGTAATTTATACAGTGACAGTGCATTTTTTTTAGCACTGATCACTGTATTGGTGTCACTGGTCCCAAAAAAGTGTCACTTAGTGTCAGATTTGTCTGCTGCAATGTTGCAGTCCCGCTAAAAATTGCTGATCGCCGCCATTACTAGTAAAAAATCAAAATGCCATAAATCTATCCCATAGTTTGTAGACGCGATAACTTTTGCGCAAACCAATCAATATACACTTATTGGGATTTATTTTTACCAAAAATATGTAGCAGAATACATATTGGCCTAAACTGGCGAAGAAATTAGATTTTTAAAAAATTTTTATTGGATGGGTTTTATAGCAGAAAGTAAAAAATATTGTGTTTTTTTTTTTCAAAATTGTCAGCCTTTTTTGTTTATAGTGCAAAAAAGAAAAAACACAGAGGTGATCAAATACCACCAAAAGAATGCTCTATTTGTGGGAAAAAGGACAGTAATTTTATTTGGATACAGCGTCGCACGACCGCGCAATTGTCAGTTAAAGCAGCATAGTGCCGTATCGCAAAAAATGGCCTGGTCATTAAGGGGGTGAAACCTTCTGGGGCTGAAGTGGTTAAGGTTGCCATTAATTCTTAATGGTACCCCACACCTTGGAAAATGCGGGGTGTTCTTGGTGCAGCGCAATTTTAAAAAATGGGTCAGAAGCTTCTTTCCCTGCATTTCTGCAGATAGGGCAACCTATTGAAATGCATGGGCTGCCCTGCACATGCTACGTGCTGCACGCAGCCACACAGATGTGAACCAAAGGCTTGTTCACATGTGAGGTTGGAGGCAGTAAAAACAAGCAGTTAAGCTGTTTTTACCACCCCCAACTGCTCTTCCTTTAGCTGCAAAGGCTGCAGCTGGAGGTGTATAAATGATGTGGACAAGGCTGGAAGTATACCTCCGGGTGAATGGGGCTGCACTGCAACCACCCCGCAACTGTGTGCATTACACGTGAGGCTGCATATGATTGGCACAGTGAGGCTGCATATGATTGGCACAGTGAAGCTGCATATTACGGGCACAGTGAGGCCGCATATGATTGGCACAGTGAGGCTGCATATTACGGCACAGTGAGGCTGCATATTACATGCACTGTGAGGCTGTCAGAAACCATGAACCAGACCAAGACAGAAGAACAGTAAAATCACACCTGTTTATTAATAAAAATAAAAAGATAAATAGAGTAAGCGTAGTCAAAGCATAGCCAGAATTCAGTAACTGGATCGGGTAGTAGCCAAGCCAGAGTTCAGTAACCAGATCGGGTAATTGGCCAAGCCAGAGTTCAGTAACCAGATCGGGTAATCAGCCAGGCTGGAAGTCAGGGATCCAAGTAGAGGAACAGCAAGCAGGATAAGGAGCCAGAAGGGATGTCAGCAAAGCCAGTCTTTAAACAGGAACGCAGGAGATGGTTTCTTTTGATGTGACCAAGGCGAAGGCAGAGATCAAGTGAGCTGGACGGCTTTCAGTAGGCAGGACTGATGAACAGAATCAAAAACAGCTGGGTAACTGTGGAGAGAGATGGGAGCTGGCAATTAGCCGAGAGCTGAGCAGCCAGCTCAGAGAAAGAAGGGCTGAGCCCAGCCCTGACAGTACCCCCTCCTCAACGACCCCTCCCCCTTGGAGGGCTTGAGGGAAAATGTCTATGGAAATCATGGAGGACATCCGAGGATGAGACCCATGCCCCTTCCAATGCACCAGGTACTGTATGGACCCACAGAACCTACGGGAGTCAACAATGGATTGTACTTCATCTCCTTATGGTTCTCAACCTGTATAGGGTGAGGACGTGGCACCGAGGTGGTAAAGCGGTTGCAGACCAAAGGTTTCATTAAGGAGACATGAAACACATTTGAGATGCGCGTACCAGGAGGAAATTCCAATGCGTAAGCCACTGGGTTAATCCTGCGAAGGATACAGAAAGGCCCAATAAACTTAGGTGCGAACTTCGGAGGTTGCGAGATGACAGCCAGGCCCTGTCCCCAACCTTGTAGGAAGGCGCAGGCAGACGTCTGTGGTCAGCATGGAGTCTGTACCTATCATTAGCATGACGCAAAGCCTCCTGGACTTGTGCCCAAGTGGAACGAAGACCACGGAGATGCTCCTCTAGCGCAGGAATACTCTGCGGAACAAACGAGTCAGGCAACATGGAAGGTTGGAAACCATAATTCGCCATACACAGAGACAATCGGGAAGCAGAAATTCAAGGCACTGTTGTGAGCAAGCTCTGCCCATGGTAATAGGTCTGACCAGTTGTTGTGATGGTCAGAAATATAGCAACGTAGGAATTGCTCCAAGGAGTGATTGGCTCGTTCTGTGGCCCCATTAGACTGCGGGTGATACGCAGAGGAGAAAGCAAGCTGAATTCCCAGCTGTGCACAAAAGGCTCGCCAGAACCGGGACACAAACTGACTACCCCTGTCCGAGACAATCACCTTGGGTAGCCCATGTAAGCGAAAGATCTCCCAAGCAAAAATGGAAGCCAGTTCCTTAGAAGTGGGCAACTTCTTAAGTGGAATACAATGACACATCTTTTAGAACCGGTCAACCACCATAAGGATAACTGTGTTGCCTTGGGAGTTGGGCAACTCCACAATGAAATCCATAGACAGGTGAGTCCAGGGCCTCTCTCCATTGGGTATGGGTTGTAGGAGGCCCACTGGAAGGTGTCGTGGAGTCTTACTCTGAGCACACACGGAACAGGCAGCTACAAAGGCAGGTGCAAACCGTAGCTAGAATACGATCAGGAGGAATCATAGGAACCGGAACCGACTCCAACTTGGAAGTGGAGGAAAATTGTCGTGACAAGGCGTCAGCCCTTACATTCTTAGTACCAGGTAAGAATGAGACAATGTAATTGAAACTTGACAAGAAAAGAGCCCATTGCGGCCTTCTGAAGGAAGCATCAACCTCAAGGATAAAAGGTAATGTAGGATCAGGATGTGCCAACACAGGTGCAGAAACAAAAGCAGCCTTGAGACCTTCAAAGGCCTTAATGGACTCCGGAGACCAACTCTGTGGGTTACCGTTCTTTCTGGTCATATCGGTCAGGGGCTTGACCAGAGATGAGAAGTTAGGAATAAACTTCCGATAAAAGTTGGCAAAACCCAGGAAACACTGCAGAGGATTGCCAAAAGTTTCTCTAGGTCCATTGAAAAACCAGCAGTGGAAATGACATAGCCCAGGAATTTAACCTGTTCCTGATGGAACTCACACTTCTCCAGTTTACAATAGAGATTGTTCTCTCTTAATTTCTGAAGCACACGACAGACATCTGTGTGGTGGCTCTCCAGGGACTTGGAAAATATGAGGATATCATCGAGATAAACCACCACACATAACTGCAACAAATCTCGGAGGACATCGTTAATAAATTAATGGAAAACTGCCGGGGTGTTACAAAGGCCAAAAGGCATTACGAGATACTCATAATGGCCTGTTCTGGTATTAAACGCAGTTTCCCACTCGTCGCAGTCCTTAATCCTCACGAGATTGTAAGCCCCTCTCTGATCAAGCTTAGTGAAAATCGCTGCTCCCTTGAGGCGGTCAAATAACTCTGTAATCAACGGGATCGGGTAGGCAGTCTTAATCATGAAACAATTGAGACCCCTATAATCAATACAAAGTCTCAGTTCACCGCTCTTCTTCACAAAGAAGAAACCAGCACCAGCAGGAGACAAGGATTTGCAGATAAAACCCAGAGAAAGTGCGTCTGCAACATACTCCTCCATGGCTTTATCCTCCAAGACCGACAAAGGGTAAACCCAGCCACGAGGGGGAGTGGCACCAGGTTGAAGGTCAATTGCGCAATCATACAGCCAGTGTGGAGGCAAACTACCGGCTTGACCTTTGTCAAAGACATTGCTAAAATCACGGTACTCCTCTGGCAGGGAGGAGAGTGAAGAGGTACACAGGACCTTGGCTACCTTCCAGAAGCATGTTTCACTGCATTGTGGTGACCAGGAGAGAACCACAGCACGGAGCCAATCAAAAGAGGGGTTGTGCCTCTGTAACCAAGGATAACCAATAACCAGCGAAAACTTAGGAGAGGAAATCACTTGGCATTGGATTATCTCATGGTAAAGAGCCCTACGGCCATGGACAATGGAACTGTCTCATGAGTCACATGGGCAGGCTGTAGAGGTCTCCCGTCAAGAGCCTCAATGGCAAGTGGAGTGTCACGCAGCTGCAGTGGAATCGAGTGTTTTGATACAAAGGCAGCATCAATGAACAAGCCTGCAGCCCCAGAGTCGATTAGAGCCTGAAGCCCAAGAAAGGGAGACCGAAACCAGGGGCTTATCCTGGATAACTGGGGACGACACAACGCCACCTAAGGTCTACCCAGGACAGGACCTCAAGGTTCGGGTGTTCCCAGGACGGGTAGGACAAGACTTCAAAAAGTGACCTGTCTGGCCACAATAAAGGCACAATCTCTTCCTCCTCCTAAAGGCTCTCTCATCCGCAGAGAGACGCGTGAAGCCCAAGTGCATGGGTTTATCTTCACTGACTGACTCGGTACCAGGAGGCATGGGAGGTGAGGGAGGCACATGTGGGACTGCAAAACTCGGAGGCAAACCTACAGGAGGCTTACGCAAGCGCTCCTTAAAAGAAAGTCTTTCTCTGAGTCTGGAGTCAATGAGGATGGCAAACGAGATCAAGCTCTCCAACTCAGTGGGTATATCTCGGGCTGCTATCTCATCCTTTATGGAATCCGAGAAACCATGAGAAAAAGCAGCCACGAGGGCCTCATTGTTCCAAGCAACCTCTGCTGCCAGAGTACGGAACTCAATGGCGTAGTCAGCAACAGTTCTCGTACTTTGTTTGATGGACATGAGGCACTTGGCAGCAGAACCGTCAAATACCCTTTTAAAGGAGGCCACAAACTCGGGGTAACTCAAGACATCAGGTTTTTGAGTCTCCCATAGAGGGTTAGCCCAGGCCAAGGCTCTCTCAGAAAGCAAAGATATAACGAACCCTACTTTGCTTTTGTCCGTGGGAAACGCCTGGGGCAGCATCTCAAAGTATATCTCAACTTGGTTGAGAAATCCTCTGCATTGAACTGGATCGCCCCCAAATCGCTGGGGTAGCGGGGTGGAACCAGACATACCTCTTATAGAGGTAATACTCAAGGCGGGTTCCTGCACAGAGACTGGAGCAGCAGTTGGGATGGCCTGCAACTCAGGTTGTACCTGAGCAGCCACAGTGGGAGATTCCAGGTGAGCCGTGCGACTCAGGAGCGTTTGTAACGCCATGGCAAACTGATCCATGCGGTGATCTTGCTCATCCAATCTGGAAAAAATATTACCAACAAGCGGATTGACTGTATCTTCTGAATTCATGGCCTTCGCCTACTGTCAGACGCCATGAACCAGACCGAGACAGAAGTACAGTAAAATCACATTTGTTTGTTAATAGAAATTAAAATGTAAATAGAGTAAGCGTAGTCAAAGCATAGCCAGAGTCCAGTAACCGGATCGGGTAGTAGCCAAGCCAGAGTTCAGTAACCAGATCGGGTAATCAGCCAAGCCAGAGTTCAGTAACCACATCGGGTAATCTGCCAGGCCAAAAGTCAGGGATCCAATAGAGGAACAGCAAGCAGGATAAGGATACTAGAAAAACTATGAAGTGGACTTTATAGGCACACAAGTAGACTTTCTAAAAATGATAAGGTTAATTTATTGGGTACAAAATTTATATAATACAAACAATAAGTACAAGTAGAATAAGGAGCCAGAAGGGATGTCAGCAAAGCCAGTCTTTAAACAGGATCGCAGGAGATGGTTTCTTGTGATGTGACCAAATTGAAGGCAGAGATCAAATGAGCTGGACAGCTTTAAGTAGGCAGGACTGACGAGCAGAATCAAAAACAGCTGGGTAACTGTGGAGAGAGATGGGAGCTGGCAATTAGCCGACAGCTGAGCAGACAGCTCAGAGAAGGAAGGGCTGAGCCCAGCCCTGACAGAGGCTGCATATGATTGGCACAGTAAGGCTGCATATAATTGGCACGGTGAAATTGCATAATATGGGCACAGTTAGGCTGTATATTATGGGCACAGTGAGGCTGCATATTATGTGCACAGTGAGGCCGCATATGATTGGCACAGTGATGCTGCATATTATGGGCACAGTGAGGTTGTATATTATGGGCACAGTGAGGCCACATATGATTGGCACAGCGAGGCTGCATATTACGGGCACAGTGAGGCTGCATATTACGTGCACAGTGAGGCTGTATATTATGGGCACAGTGAGGCTGTATATTATGGGCACGGTGAGGCTGCATAAAATGGGCACAGTGAGGCTACAATTGATGGGCACAGTGGCTGCAATTGCTGGACACAATGAGGCTACAATTGTTGGCACAGTAGCTACACTTGATGTGCACGGTGGCTGCAATTGATGGGCACAATGGCTGCAATTGATGGGCACAGTGGTACTACAATTGATGTGCACAGTGTCTGCAATTGATGGGCACAGTGTCTGCAATTGATGGGCACAGTGTCTACAATTGATGGGCACAGTGTCTGCAATTGATGGGCACAGTGTCTACAATTGATGGGTACAGTGTCTGCAATTGATGGGCACAGTGTCTGCAATTGATGGGCACAGTAGCTACAATTGATGGGCACAGTGGTGCTACAATTGATGGACACAGGGGCTGCAATTGATGTGCACAGTGGCTGTAATGGATGTGCACAGTGGCACTACAATTGATCGGTACAGGGACTGCAATTGATGGGCACAGTGGCGCTACAATTGATGGGCACAGGGGCTGCAATTGATGTGCACAGTGGCTGCAATTAATGTGCACAGTGGCTGCAATTGATGGGCACAGTGGCGCTACAATTGATGGGCACGGTGGTGCTACAATTGATGGGCACAGTGGCGCTACAAATTATGGGCACAGGGGCTGCAATTGATGTGCACAGTGGCTGCAATTAATGTGCACAGTGGCTGCAATTAATGGGCACAGTGAGGTTACAAATGATGGACACAGTGAGGCTACAATTGATGGGCACAGTGAGGCTACAATTGATGGGTACAGTGGCTGCAACTGATGGTCATAGTAAGGCTGCAATTGATGTTTTTTTTCAGTATTTTTCTGAATTTTTCAGTTTGTTTGCGACCCCCAAAAATTTTGAGCACCAACCGCCACTGGTGAGTAGGTTATCGTTCAATCTCCATGTACAGCTACGTGTATGTCGTGGAAGGCTTGCACTGTATTTTATACTGTGTACACCACGAGAAGTGTAGTAGAAACTGTACACACTGTATTAGATACTGTGAACACCCCCTGAAGTGTATTAGAAACAGTACACCACAGAATGCACTGTGGATATAGGCTACACTGGATGCAGAGTATATATCTATATCTATCTCTATATATAGATATATAGAGATAGATATTGATATATATATGAAAATAGAGTTCAAGAGGTTGCTGCACTTAAAAATTCTGTTGCTTTATTTCATCAAATCTTTCAAAAAGTAAACAAAGTCATTCAAGACAAAATAGTTACGATCATCAGTTCAAAGATTATGTTTCGGGCTGGTTTGCTCACGCCCTTCCTTAGATCAGTCAGATCTAAGGAAGGGCGTGAGCAAACACAGATGTGTTCTGACTGATCTAACAAACCAGCCTGAAACGTAATGTTTGTCTGAACTGATGATCGTAACTATTTTATCTTGAATGAATTTGTGTACTTTGCAATCTTTTTCAAAGATTTGATGAAATAAAGCAACAGAATTTTTAAGTGCAGCAACCTCTTGAACTCTACTTTCATATATATAATGTCGGTGGGAGGACCTGGTTGCTAGCACTGGATTGAAGGCTGGGTGCGGTTCTCCTCCAAAATTCAACATATATATATATATATATATATATATATATATATATATATGTAGGAAGGCCAGTATGGTGGCCTGAATTTATGGGAGGAGCCCGGGGGGTATTTAACCAGCCCGCTCGCCTGTGGTATTTGTCGGTTTCCTGTGCGCGATACTACATCACTAGGCCGACTATTCAAAACTCAGCGTCCGTGAGTTTCTCGTGTTCGTGAGTTCCCGTATTCGCAAAATTTCCATGTTCAAGAGTTTCGAGGTCCTCGTTACCGATTCGTATTTTCGTACAACGCGTCTGGCGCGGCTGTCGCAGGTAGGGTTTCGGCTGACGTTTTATTTTCACGCATTGTTAGATATCATGTCACTAAACCGTGATATCAAACTTACGAATCACTCGCAAATTCACAACGTAATTGTTATGCATACCACTCGTACCGTCGTTATGTTAGCCATTTCGTTATTTGTACCCCACCGCGATGCAGACGTCGCTTCATTCAGGCATGTCTAAAAAACTAAAAAAAAAAAAAAACTTGCTTCATAAAACAAGAGGTTGTCATTCGCAAAATTCTCTATATCAACTCGTGTCAGTTCGATACTAATTCATTTCACATTTCAGAACATTTCTAAGCATTTCAAACCATTTCAAATCATTTCATTAATTTCAGTCACATACCGCGCTCCGATTCGAATCCAGTTGCATCTAAAGATGCACCGATTCGCTCCGGTGTGCCCCAGTTGCTTACGGCCTCATTTCAGTACATGCTCCAGAGTCAGATTCGTTGTCAGTCGCAGGTTACGGCTCACGGATTCGTATCTCTGTCATTGCCATCATTTCACTGTCATGTATCACGCTCCGATACGAATCCAGTCGCATTGAAAAACGCACCGATTCGTCTCGGCGTGCCCCAGGTATTTGCCACATTTCGGTACATGCTCCAGAGTCCGATTCGTAGTCAGTCGCAACAGCGGCATGATCGATTCGTGCCTCTGTCATGGCAAATCAAAACCATTTCACTGTCACGTACCGCGCTCCGATTCGAATCCAGTTGCATCTGTGGTGCACCGATTCGTTACGGTGTGCCCCAGTTGCTTGGCCTCATTTCAGTACATGCCATAGAGTCCGGATCGTGGTTAGTCGCAGATGCCGGGCGACCGATCCGCATCTCTGTCATGGGAATTAATTACCATTCATTTCACTCCCCCATATCGCGCCCCCGTTTCGAATCCAGTCGCATCCGAGATGCACCGATTCGTTAGGGCGTACCCCAGTTGTTTCGGCCTTATTCAATACCTGAACCAGAGCTCGATTGATTGTCAGTCGCAGTCGCGGCACAATCGATTTGCGCCTCTGTCAGGGCAAAATATTTCATTGCTACGTACTGCGCTCCGGTTCGAATCCAGTCGCATCCAAGATGCACCGATTCGTTCCGGTGTGCACCAATGTTCTCTGTTGCCTCATTTCAATACATGCTCCAGAGTCCGGTTTGCTGTCAGTCGCAGTTGCGGCATGACCGAGCCAGGCCTCTGTCATGGCAAGATGTTTTATTCATTTCATGATCAAGGCAAACATTTCATTCATTTTCATTGTCGATACACCGCACTTAGATTCAATTCCTGGGCATTCGTGAGGTATCGATTCATCCCGGTAGGCCACAACAGTCTTGGCCTCGTTTCATGTCAGGTCCCACAGTTCGATACGTAGCTTGTCGCAGTCGTGGCATACTGACTCGTGCCACCATCAAGGCATTCACATTTCACTCATTTATTTTGTTCCATACACCTGTCGTTTAAATCACCATACAGTTTACTACTTCAAGTTAGTTAAGCAAACCCTTCAAGAGTTGTCACCTTTTCATTTTCCTCCAGGTCAGTCAAGTTCAGTAGGTCCACCCTGCACCAGGTTGGATGATATTCCCTTCAGGTAATAAAAAAAAAAAAAAAAAAACCCCCAAAAAAGCACAAGCTGGGTATATATGCCTTTTTAGGGAAAAGAAGCAAACTCGAAATTCATGTCACCCCCAATAGGTTCCAGTCGACCAAAACACGACCCCAAGGACAGGATATCTTATCTAGATCAACCATGTCCCAGGCCGGCAGCGAAGACCTCACGGCCCCTCTGTCACCTTCTCTGGTCTCAGAGAGCAGCAGTGTGCAGTCCCTCAGGGGATGGACTATCCCCAAGTTGACGGCAGAACTAAGACGCAGAGGCTTGTCCTTCTCCACTACAGCTAGGAAAGGTGAGCCTCTTCCCCCCACCAGCCGCAGCAGGGCCCAGCACCCAGCAGGCGTCCCTCCAGTCAATATCTTCTGCCATCTCACAACTCCACACCATGGTATCATCCCTGTCTACCTCAGTCACGGATGTACAAACCAGTGTGGCAATCCTGGAAGCTCGCTCGGCTACTGCCATTCCTGACCCGACCACAATCCAGGTTTTGACATCCCTTCCTGCAGGTACCACAGGGTGGAGCCCCATTGTCTACCCCTCCCATTTGGTTCCAGCCAGCATCAGGAAGGACATCCTGGACGGCAGGGATGTCAACCTTGCCTCTCTCCTCATTTCCGTCCATGATCTGGCGGAAAATAAGGCCTATACCTGGGGTGACGTGTCGGTGGTCCCTAAAAGCCAAAGACCCCAGACTCAGCCGGAAATTATCCATCCCAGAATTTACATTGGCCTTTGGTATGCTGAGGGATGTCCTATGTTCAGCCGCTCCCAGCAGGAGGGAAGAGCTGGACTTATACCTCCATACTGTAGTAGACCTGGGCTACAAGTATGGAGGATTTTCTTTCTATGATTATTATCGTTCTTTTTCCGCAAAGGCAGCAGCCAGACTCACACAATTTCAGACAACCACAAATTGGAGCCTCATGGACACAGAGCTGTTCTGTCGCCACTTTGCCGGCTTGCGCTCACCACTGTGTGCGATCTGCCAGTCCTCCACCCACACCGCCACCTGGTGCGCCAATGCGACAATCAGATGCCCCTTTGAATTCCCCTCTACCTCCGGTATAGTTCAGGGCCAACAAGTATAGAAAGGTCTTGCGAGCCACAGATGGGTTAATGCCTCTAAAGCAAATTCCTGCTGAAGGCAAGCTGCAAACATTCAATCACGTTTCATATCCATGTGTATAACAAAAATTTGTAAATAGTTGTGTCTGCGCTAAAAAATAGTAAAACAAAACCAAAAATAATTGTGAAAATATCACTATTAAAAAAATTATATAAAAAAAAAAACAAATATATATCAATAAACTATATCTTATCAATATTAAGTGCTATCAATCTGTGATAAATAAATAATTAAAGTGTAACATGCATATACACAATCTAAGTGCTGATATAAATATCAAGAGAGTATTCACTCTTTCAATAAAGTGAGATGCAAGGTTCATAAAGTTCATTTTGTTTTACTATTTTTTAGCGCAGACACAACTATTTACAAATTATACTTCAGGGCCAGTCGGCCCCTGCACAAACGCCTCAGGTGGACAAATTCGGACGCCCAGTCTGAACCGTGGGAGGGGCAGCCATCTGCAACAATTATAATTATGGGTCCTGCAACTTCAGTCAGTGCCGCCTGCTCCACATCTGCACCCTATGCCAGAGGGCGCATCCAAGGAACTTGTGCGAAGTCAAGCAACAGAAGAGGACATGACTAAGCCGAGTCAAAGTCCTGTGGCTAGGGCTCTACCTCACCTCACATCCCACTCCCTCCCTGGCCACCTACCTTATCCAGGGGTTCACAGAAGGGTTTCACACCAGCCTCATTTCTCTGCCCCATACTACCTACGAATGTAGGAATCTCCGTTCAACGGCCACTGACGAGCAGGCCATAGACCAGCTCTTACAGGCAGAAATAGACAGAGATTTAATTATAGGCCCCTTCACTCAGCCCCCCTTTCAGTACTTGGAAAGTCAGCCCTATTGGGCTTGTCAAGGGCAAGTTCTCTAATAAATTACGTTTGGTGTATGACCTGTCTGCGCCTCATTCTTCCCACATTCCCAGTCTCAATTCCCTAATCCCCTCTGAAGAATTCTCCTTAAAATATTCCTCCGTGGATATGGCAATCCAAGCGATCATCAAAGCAGGTACAGGCTCCCGGCTCTCCAAAGCCGACATCTTGGATGCCTTCAAGCTCCTGCCTATCCACCCGTCCCTTTGGTGCTGGCATGGCATTAAGTGGAAGGAGGCATACTATTTTGCCACGAAATTGACTTTCGGTTCGAAGAGTAGCCCCTGGCTCTTCGACACATTCGCTCAGTCCCTCGCTTGGATACTTTTGCTCAGTGTCAAGAGGTCATCCATTACCTGGATGACTTCTTACTAATAGAACCACCCAGCATGCCCCCAGGATACCTCGACAAACTGAGGGTCGTATTCGGAAATCTCAATGTTCCCATCGCTGAGCATAAAGTTGACGGTCCAGCACATAACATCACCTTTCTCGGAGTCAACTTAGATACCTGCACCATGCAGGCCAGCCTCCCCCTCAACAAACTAACCCGCATTAGGGCGTTCCTCCAAGAATTCACCCACACTAGGGGGTGTACCAAAAAGCAGCTGCAATCTCTCCTGGGAATGCTTAATTTCGCCATGCGAATCATTCCACAGGGTCGCACCTTCGTGTCACGCCTGCTGATATTTCTTTCACAAACACAAGACACCAATCAGATCCTCAATCTAGATACCGCAGCAGTAGCGGGCCTATCCATGTGGGAGGAATTCCTTTCCGCCTGGAATGGTATATCCCTATTCATACCTACGGTCTCGTCCCTTTCACCCCAGGTGATGACAGATGCTGCAGCTTCCACAGGCTTCGCGGCAATTTTTGGCCACCAATGGTTTTCAGGACCCTGGCCTTCACAGATACTGTTAATACCTGGCTTCACCCAAACATCCTCCCTCTTCGAGCTCTATCCGATAGTGACAGCCGCACAGCTCTGGGGTCATCATTGGACAGGGCAAACTGTGGTCTTCACCACTGACAATCAGGCCACGGCAGATATTATCAACAAAGGCAGGTCCAAGCCCCTATCAGTCATGTCCTTCCTGCGCAGACTGGTACAACTGTCTTTACAACATCAGTTTAATATCCACTGTTCATTTATCCCAGGCAAGTACAACTTAGCAGCAGACGCACTGTCACGTTTTAACTATACTTCCTTTTTCAAACAGGTGCCAGGAGCTGATCCAGTTTCGGCCCCCATCCCCGTTTGGTCTCAGCTGACCCTGGACTAATATAACACCTACAAGGAGCAACCCAGCTCATCAACTACTCACTGTCCCATAACACCCTCAAAGCCTACCAGACAGCTTGGAGTGCGTCCAATAAATTCCTGGCATCCTGCTCCGAGGAAACAACAGATGTCAAGCACGTACTGGCCTTCATTTCATATTGCCATACTCAGCTGGCCTTATCTCATAATACTATTCGGCTATACCTAGCCGGCATACAACATTTCTTGACTCTACAAGACCCCGCAAAGTCTTCTCTGTTTTCATCCCACCAACCGGTGGCCAGTACCAAACGTTTACCCATAACGGGGGACATCTTTTGGGATATGTCAACCTTCCTGAATACTTCTCCATTTGGTCTTCTCCCCAGTACGGTCCTACAAGCAGCCATATACTTGGCCTACTGCGAGTTCTTGCGACTTGGCGAGTTCACCTGTAGCAACCCCGCAGGCCAAATGCTACGCAGACGGCACTTGGTTCGCTACCAAGACCACTTCGTCCTCCACCTTGCGATCTCTAAAATCCAGCAGGCAGGCTCTGGAGTGGACATCCACCTTTACAAAACCAATAATAGCTGGTGTCCAGTCACCGTACTCAATCATCTTCTGTCACTTCTGCCTGAACAACCGGACTCCAGCCCCCTTCTACCATTTCCAGTCAAACCTTTAAGTGCCTGTCAGTTTGTGAAACACATAAGGATACTTCTCCGCAACCTTCACCTTAACCCCAGCCAGTACTCCGGCCACTCCTTTCGTATTGGAGCAGCCTCAGCGGCATCCCGGCACGGGGTCCCAGACCATGTAATTAAAAGACTAGGCAGGTGGAAGTCAGCATGCTTCGCCCGTTGTATCCCTAGTCCTCAAGTGGAGATGGCACAGGCATTTTCCAAATTAGCTCAATGAACAACTGAAAAAACTAATAAAATACTATACCCCTACCTGAATGTTTTTGCCCCCTTATTTTGGTATACCATCCATCAGACCAAGGCACACTTTCAGGTCCTTTTCATGTGGTAAGTCCACACTTCTAGGTCCATTTCATATGGTAAGTCTTATGTTAACTATGTTACCCATGTCTGTATCGGCCATAGGGCTTCAACCATAAGTAGAAAGGCCAGTATGGTGGCCCGAATTTATGGGAGGAGCCCGGGGGTATTTAACCAGCCCGCTCGCCTGTGGTATTTGTTGGTTTTCTGTGCATGATACCCACCCTCCCATCCCCCTTTTCAGGGCATTTCTCAATGATTCATTTCTCTTCACAGAATAATCATTTCTAAATCTAGGGTATGCCCCATTATTTTGGTATACCGTCCATCAGACCAAGGCACACTTTCAGGTCCATTTCATGTGGTAAGTCCACACTTCCAGGTCCATTTCATATGGTAAGTCTTATGTTAACTATAAATGTTACCCATGTCCGTATCGGCCATAGGGCTTTAACCATAAATATATATATATATATATATATATATATATATATATATATATATATATATATATATATTATATATTCCAAAAACAAGGGATTGCTGCACAAACCATATTTATTTTGAAATCTTCAAAAGGACATCACCACGACATCCATAAAATCAGGCATACATAATATTATTTATTTATGTCGAAGCCTGTGGGAGGGCTTGATTGCTAAGCACGGCCATCTGAGACTGTAGTGCACCTCACCCTTCTGATTATATTATATATATATATATATATATATATATATATATATATATATATATATATATATATATATATATATATATATATATTTATTAATACACCGCCTGAAGTTGATTAGAAACAGTACACCACGGAATGCACTGTAGATATAGGTTACACTGGATGCAGAGTATATATATATATATATATATATATATATATATTATAACACTGCCTGCACTGACTGAATATAGAGTAAAAACTGAATATATAGTCTATGCTGAATGCAGAATATATACATTTCCTGGACCTCCCCATGTCAGCCTACTATGGGTCAGCTCCACCCCCTCTGACCCCTCTAGGACCACCTCTTTTCTAGCCCATAAAAGGGCGGCTGTCTGCCCACACCAGTGTTCTTTTTTCATCCTCGCTCCGGACGCCTTTTAAAGTTTATTTATTTATTTTATATTTATTAAAATATAAAATTACATTTATATTTATTCATTTTTTTTTCTCCATCCATCCATCCTGTCGTGTTCAGCCTCTCCCAATTCAGCCATATAGGCTGTAAATCTCCTGAGGAGGTGGGTTCCCGTGGTGCTGGGATTGTATGGTACAATATAAATTACTGTGTATTACTGGCAAAGGTCACTGGCAGTATAAATGACTGTATATACCTTCGTTAGGCAGGTGCTGGCACTCTCTCCTTCCATGTTTTTGTGTGTTCAGGCAGTGGTTTGGCTCGCTGGGACTTGTAGTTCACCGCCTCCACATGTACTCCTTTCAGGAAGCTCAGAGTTGAGCAGGTGAGGTCAGAGGTAGCTTCCTCTTTGGGTTGCCTAGCAAACACCAGAATGTTTCTCACTGCTGATTGCAGCAGCCTCTGTCCTCTAGGGCATTTTTGCATTTTGCGGATTTGCACTACCGTCCATTTATCATGGTCTCCTATGGAACACGTTCTGTGGTGCGTTTCTGCGGAATGCGCTGGGAGTGCATGGGTGTGAATCCAGCCTTAGTGTGTGGGTAGCAGAGCTGGTGGATGGATATTTGGGTCATCCACAGGCATTGGGTCAGGGTGCTCTGTCCAGGTCTTGGAACTTCCACTTGGCGTATGTGTTCCCGCCACTTTCATTGGCTCTCAAAATCCTGCTGAAGATTCAGCGAGAAAGGGTCACAGCAATAGTAGTCTTACCTTACTGGCACAGGGAGCTGTGGTTCCCTCGGGCTTGGAGGATAAAGTTGGGCTCACCAATCCCTCTGCCTCCTTGTCAAAATCTCCTTCTGCAGAGTGGGGCCTGATACCCGAACTGCAGGAGGATAAAGTTAATGACATTATTACAGGATCGTCAGAACGAATGTAACTTATCACCGGATCTGGAATACTACGGAAAGGGGTTGGGACCTTGGATCTCCTTCAGTATCTAACATTTTGGAGTTTCTGCAGAGTAGTCTCCAAGGGTTAGCTTATAATTCCCTGAAGGGTCAAATCCCTGCCTTGTCGGCTATGTCGTGTTCAAGATATGCTCTACATCCATTGGTGATCTGATTTTTTAGGGGCAGCCATAGAAATCAGACCTCCATTGAAATCGTTTTTTCCAAAAGAGGATTTAACACTAGTCTTGGGAACATTGCTGGTTCCTCCAATTGATCAAGCTTTCTCTTTATTAGCTTTCATTATTTCTTTTAACAGTTTTTTGTTTTTTACTAGCCGTGGCCTCGGCCAGCAGAGACTCCGAGTTGTGCGCCTTCTCATCTAAAGAACCATATTGTTTGGTGCTCCCAGACAAGATCCTTAGGCCGATACCGAGCTTTCTACCTAAGATGGCCACATAATTTCCTATGAACTGGGTGGTCATTCTCCCAGCCTTTCCGGCAGATACAGCTGATGATGAGTGGAGTAGGTTAGACCTGGTCTCTGCGGTTTCAACCTACCTGAAATGGACTAAAAGCTTTGGCAAACAAGATCAGCTGTAGGTTTTCCCAATGGGGCCTAAAAAGGGTATGCCAGCAATATCCAGAGTTGTGTCTTCCTGGTTTGTCAAGACCATGCATATTGCATACAAAACGCTGGGCCTTCCTCCTCCTTCAGAGATCAAAGCACATTCGACGAGGGGTATGGCAGTATCCTGGGCATACGCGAAGGTCGCCCCTGAGGTAGTTTGCAGAGCAGTAAGCTGGAGCGTGCCCAACACCTTTTTATTAGTCATTACAAGCTTAATATGGCTTGTCCGCCTGAGGAAACATTTGGCTCTACAGTTATTACAGCGGCTGTTGCCCATTAAAAATTTTGAGTAGCATTGCATTGAGGGTTTGGCTTATTTTTTATTTTTTGTCTTCCCTCCCTTCTTAATATTGCTTGGTACATCCCATAGTAGGCTGACATGGGGAGGTCCAGGAATAAGGAAAGTTGTTATCCATACTTACCGTAATTTTCCTTTCCTGGATCCTCCCCATGTCAGCCGGAGGATTCCCACCCATTTTTTCCCTCGCAAGGCAGGGTTTTTTTTTAACACTGGTGTGGGCAGACAGCCACCCTTTTATGGGCTAGAAAAGAGGTGGTCCTGGAGGGGTCAGAGGGGGCGGAGATGACCCATGGTAGGCTGACATGGGGAGGATCCAGGAAAGGAAAATTACAGTATGGATAACAATTTTCCTATATATATATATATATATATATATATATATATATATATATATATATATATACACAGTATCTCACAAAAGTGAGTACAACCCTCACATTTTTGTAAATATTTTATTATATCTTTTCATGTGACAACACTGAAGAAATTACACTTTGGGACAATGTAAAGTAGTGAGTGTACATCTTGTATAACAGTGTAAATTTGCTGTCCGCTCAAAATAACTCAACACACAGCCATTAATGTCTTAACCACTGGCAACAAAGGTGAGTACATCCCTAAGTGAAAATGTCCAAATTATATTTTGTGTGGCCACCATTATTTTTCAGCACTGCCTTAACTGTCTTGAGCATGGAGTTCACCAGAGCTTCACAGGTTGCCACTGGAGTCCTCTTCCACTCTTCCATGATGACATCACAGAGCTGGTGGATGTTAGAGATTTTGCGCTCCTCCACCTTCCGTTTGAGGATGCCCCACAGACGCTCAATAAGGTTTAGGTCTGGAGACATGCTTGGCCAGTCCATCACCTTTACCCTCAGCTTCTTTAGCAAGGCAGTGGTCATTTTGGAGGTGTGTTTGGGGTCGTTATGTTGGAATACTGCCCTGCAGCCCAGTCTCTGAAGAGAGGGGATCGTGCTCTGCTTCAGTATGTCACAGTACATGTTGGCATTCAAGGTTCCTGCAATGAATTGTAGCTCCCCGGCACTCATGCAGCCCCAGACCATGACACTCCCACCACCATGCTTGACTGTAGGCAAGACACACTTGTCTTTGTTCTCCTCACCTGGTTGTTGCCACATACACTTGACACCATCTGAACCAAAAAAGTTTATCTTGGTCTCGTCAGACCACAGGACCTGGTTCCAGTAATCCATGTCCTTAGTCTGCTTGTCTTTAGCAAACTGCTTTCTTGTGCATCATCTTTAGAAAAGGCTTCCTTCTGGGATGACAGCCATGCAGACCAATTTGATGTAGTGTGCGGCATATAGTCTGAGCACTGACAGGCTGACCCCCCACCCGTTCAACCTCTGCAGCAATGCTGGCAGCACTCATATGTCTATTTCCCAAAGACAACCTCTGGATATGACGCTGAGCATGTGCACTCAACTTCTTTTGTTGATCATGGTGAGGCCTGTTCTGAGTGGAACCTGTCCTGTTAAACTGCTGTATGGTCTTGGCCACCATGCTGCAGCTCAGTTTCAGGGTCTTGGCAATCTTCTTATAGCCTAGGCCATCTTTATGTAGAGCAACAATTCTTTTTTTCAGATCCTCAGAGAGTTCTTTGCCATGAGGTGACATGTTGCACTTCCAGTATGAGAGATTGAGAGCGATAACACCAAACTTAACACACCTGCTCCCCATTCACACCTGAGACCCTGTAACACTAACCTGTCACGTGACACCGGGGAGGGAAAATGGCTAGTTGGCCCAATTTGGACATTTTCACTTAGGGGTGTACTCACTTTTGTTGCCAGTGTTTTAGACATTAATGGCTGTGTGTTGAGTTATTTTGAGGGGACAGTAAATTTACACTGTACAACACATACAAGCTGTACACTCACTACTTTACATTGTAGCAAAGTATAATTTCTTCAGTGTTGTCACATGAAAAGATATAATAAAATATTTACAAAAATGTGAGGGGTTTACTCACTTTTGTGAGATACTATATATACCGTATTTATCGGCGTATAACACGCACCGGCGTATAACACGCACCCCGAGTTTAGGAGGGAATTTTAAAGAAAAAAACTTTTAGGAGGGAAGTTTAAGGGAAAAAAACTTACATTTAAATGCCCATCATTGCAGCCTTCTCAGTGCAGCCTTGCCCCAGTGCAGCCATGTCAGTGCAGACATGTCAGTGCAGCCTTGTCAGTGCAGCCTTGTCAGTGCAGCCTTCCCCAGTGTCCATTGCAGCCTTATCCCAGTGCAGCCTTGCCCCAGTGCAGCCTTGCCCCAGTGCAGCCTTGCAGCTCGCAGTTTGAAACTGCGATCCTGTGATCCCCTGGGATCCTGAGCTTCAAAATCGCCGACCGCGATTTGAAAATGGCGCCGCCGCCGCCGAAATACACAGAGCCGGTCCTCAGCTCTTCTCGGCGGCTCTCGTTCCCTTTCGGCTCCACTCGTAGTCCCGCCCGGCATGGGCGTGACTGTGAGCGGAGCTATCCGAACCTAGCTGAGTACACTCGGCTAGGTTCGGGCGGCACTCGAGTGGAGCCGAAAGTGGCCGAGAAGAGCCGAGGTCCGGCTCTGTGTATTTTGGCGCCAGCGGCGCCTTTTTCAAATCGCGGACGGCGATTTTGAAGTTCAGGATCACAGGGGATCGGCGTATAACACGCACCCGCGATTTTCCCCTGATTTTAAGGGGAAAAAAGTGCGTGTTATACGCCGATAAATACGGTATATACATACATACAGTGGGGACGGAAAGTATTCAGACCCCCTTAAATTTTTCACTCTTTGTTATATTGCAGCCATTTGCTAAAATCATTTAAGTAAATTTTTTTCCTCATTAATGTACACACAGCACCCCATATTGACAGAAAAACACAGAATTGTTGACATTTTTGCAGATTTATTAAAAAAGAAAAACTGAAATATCACATGGTCCTAAGTATTCAGATCCTTTGCTCGGTATTTAGTAGAAGCACCCTTTTGATCTAATACAGCCATGAGTTTTTTGGGAAAGATGTAACAAGTTTTTCACACCTGGATTCGGGGATCCTCTGCCATTCCTCCTTGCAGATCCTCTCCAGTTCTGTCAGGTTGGATGGTAAACATTGGTGGACAGCCATTTTTAGGTCTCTCCAGAGATGCTCAATTGGGTTTAAGTCAGGGCTCTGGCTGGGCCATTCAAGAACAGTCACGGTGTTGTTGTGAAGCCACTCCTTCATTATTTTAGCTGTGTGCTTAGGGTCATTGTCTTGTTGGAAGGTAAACCTTCGGCCCAGTCTGAGGTCCTGAGCACTCTGGAGAAGATTTTCGTCCAGGATATCCCTGTATTTGGCCGCATTCATCTTTCCCTCGATTGCAACCAGTCGTCCTGTCCCTGCAGCTGAAAAACACCCCCATAGCATGATGCTGCCACCACCATGCTTCACTGTTGGGACTGTATTGGACAGGTGATGAGCAGTGCCTGGTTTTCTCCACACATACCGCTTAGAATTAAGGCCAAAAAGTTCTATCTTGGTCACATCAGACCAGAGAATTTTATTTCTCACCATCTTGGAGTCCTTCAGGTGTTTTTTAGCAAACTCCATACGGGCTTTCATGTGTCTTGCACTGAGGGGAGGCTTCCATCGGGCCACTCTGCCATAAAGCCCCGACTGGTGGAGGGCTGCAGTGTTGGTTGACTTTCTACAACCTTCTCCCATCTCCTGACTGCATCTCTGGAGCTCAGCCACAGTGATCTTTGGGTTCTTCTTTACCTCTCTCACCAAGGCTCTTCTCCCCCGATAGCTCAGTTTGGCCGGACGGCCAGCTCTAGGAAGGGTTCTGGTCGTCCCAAATTTCTTCCATTTAAGGATTATGGAGGCCACTGTGCTCTTAGGAACCTTAAGTGCAGCAGAAATTTTTTTGTAACCTTGGCAAGATCTGTGCCTTGCCACAATTCTGTCTCTGAGCTCTTCAGGTAGTTCCTTTGACCTCATGATTCTCATTTGCTCTGACATGCACTGTGAGCTGTAAGGTCTTATATAGACAGGTGTGTGGCTTTCCTAATCAAGTTCAATCAGTATAATCAAACACAGCTGGACTCAAATGAAGGTGTAGAACCATCTCGAGGATGATCAGAAGAAATGGACAGCACCTGAGTTAAATATATGAGTGTCACAGCAAAAGGTCTGAATACTTAGGACCATGTGATATTTCAGTTTTTCTTTTTTAATAAATCGCAAAAATGTCAACAATTCTGTGTTTTTCTGCCAATATGGGGTGCCGTGTGTATATTAAGGAGGAAAAAAATGAACTTAGCAAATGGCTGCAATATAACAAAGAGTGAAAAATTTAAGGGGGTCTGAATACTTTCGGTCCCCACTGTATATATCAAATACACTGCCACTAACTGAATAACCTGCCTGCTTAACCAGTTGTCACCTGCCCACCGTCATATGACAGTGGAGCGGTGGAGCTCTTGTTCTGATCCGCCGTCATATGATGGAGGCTGATTCACACAGGGCATGCGCACGATCGCGGGCACGCAGCCCTACTCTGTCGGTGTCGCCGTGTCCCCGGGAAATGTTACGGCCGGTCACAAATGGGTATTTCCTGCTTTAGACTGCGCATGCACGCGATTGCGAGCGCGCAACGCGGTCACATCGGTGGCGGCGTGTTTCCAGGAACACTGCTCGTCACCGACAAGGGTAAACAGCCAATAGCTGGCGGCTGTTTACCACGTGATCGGCTGTGATCCATTCACAGCCGATCACTAAATGTAAACAAAGACCGGTTACTAGCTATTACCGGCTCTTCTCTCGTCACACACCGTTTGCAGTGTGAGGAGAGAAGAGCCAGGAGCAGTGAGTTACCGATCTGTGTTTGTACTGTACTGCACCAACACAACAAATAAAAGAGAACCTGTCACATCGCCCCCCCCATTACAGCTGTCACCCAACAGTCACATCAGTCACATCAGTCACCACATCAGTGCTTATAAAAGTGCACCTGTCACCCATCAGTGCCCACAAAGTGCACCTGTTACTCATCAGTGCCCACAAAGTGCACTTGTCACCATCAGAGACTGCCGTCAGCGGTGCACCTGTCACCCATCAGTGACCATCATCAGTGACCCTCATCTGTCACCTATCAGTCCCATAAAGTGCACCAGTCACCATCAGAGATTGCCATCAGTGACTGTCACCCGTCACCCACCAGTGACTGTCACACGTCACCCACCAGTGACCGTCGCATGTCACCTGCTACCCACCAGTGACCGTCACACATCACCTGTCACCCATCAGTGATCGTCACCTGTCATCCATCACCTGTCGCCCATCAGTGACCGTCACTTGTCGCCCATCAGTGACCGTCATTTGTCACCCGTCGCACAGCCCATCAGAAAAAATGTCCAAAAGATTCTATACAAGTGAGGAGGCCTTCCAGATCCTCTCCATGACTGATCAGAGCAGCAGGGAGTTCTCATCAGATTCAAATGCCAATTCCGATTGTGAATCAAATTCAGCATTTGAACCGATCGATATTAGTGGATCGGCAAATTAATCAGAGGAAGAATGGATCCCTCCTAAAAGAGTACGGCGCTCTGGAAACCAGGAAGCCACCAGCAATATACCCCAGGATCAAATTCCCAGGCCCAGTACCAGCGCTGCTGCCAGCAATAGACCCCAAAACCAAAGGCCCAGTACCAGAGCTGCCTCCAGCGAAAGGCCACAAGAAATGCCCAGTACCAGCACTGCCACAGCATCATGCCCTAATGCCAGCACAGGAACTACAAGTACCAGCACTCGAGTGCCACGTCCCCCAAGAGCCAGGGCCGCTACATATCTCCCAGATGGTCTTGCCAAACCAACATGACTACCTTCCGACTCAGGATCAGCAAGAATTCCCCCTTTCACTGCACAGCCAGGTGTGCAGGCCAATACCAACATTTTTTCTAAAATTGATTGTTTTAATTTATTTTTGCCCAACACTTTGCTGCAACTCATCGTGGACTAGACCAATTTATATGCCCAGCAGCATATTGCCAACAACCCCCAATCTTCATATGCCCGTCCATTTGAGTGGAGGGATTTGACTCTGGAGGAGTTCAGTGTTTATGGGCCTCACCATAAACACAGGGCTTACAAAAAAAAATGAAGGACATGCCTATTGGTCCACCAACCCCATCCACCACATGCCCATTTATTCTTCCGTAATATCCAGGTCCCGATACGAGATGATAACGTGCTTTCTTCATTTCAGTGACAACACCGAGTGCCCTCCCTGCAATCATCCAAATTACGATAAATTATATAAAATTCGCCCACTCATTAATTTCTTTTCCCAACGATTTGCAGAACTCTATGTCCCCGATAAGCATATATGTGTAGATGAGTCCCTGGTACCCTTTTCAGGCCGGCTAGGAATAAAACAATACATTCCTAGCAAAAGGGCCAAATACGGAGTGAAATTTTTTAAGCTTTGAGAGAGAGTCATGGGATATCTGTATGCGTTCCGCATATACGAAGGAAGAGATTCCCAGCTCCAGCCCCCTGAGTGCCCGGCCTACATGGGCACAACTGGTAAAATTGTATGGGACCTGGCATACCCACTGCCGAAGAAAGGTTACCACATATACCTGGATAACTTCTACACCAGCCTGCCCCTTTTCAAACACCTATACCCTGACCTATGGAACCTCCAGAAAGAATAGGAAGGGCGTCCCACAACCAATAGTAAATAAGAAATTGCGAAGGGGAGAAAGAGCAATTTTGAGATGCAATGAAGTGCTGGCCTTGAGGTGGAAGGATACCAGGAATGTGTACATAATGTCCACCATCCATGACGACACTACAGTTGAAGTTCAGAGAAGACGAGGTCCCATTGTAAAGCCAAAATGTGTACAAGATTACAATCTGTACATGGGGGGGTGGATTTCAACGAACAAATGCTTCAGCCCTATTTAGCAATAAGGAGGTCCCATTTCTCGTACAAGAAAGTAGCACTCTAATGCCGCGTACACACGAGCGGATTTTCCGGCATACTTGGTCCGGCGGACAATCCGATCGTATGTAGGCTTCGGCGGACTTTTTCTCCCCAAAAGTCCGCCGGACCTAGATTTGAAACATGTTTTAAATCTTTCCGTCGGACTCAGTTCCTGACGGAAAGTCCGTTCGTCTGTATGCTGGTCCGACGGAAAACCCGCTCATCTGTATGCTGGTCCGACGGACCAGATACGACGCAAGGGCAGGGTATAGCATCTCGCGCTCGCTGCAATAGGATAAACAAATTTTCCTATTGCAGCGAGCGCGGGGCATACCAGGCCTTTAGGTCTGGTATGGATTTTAAAGGGAACCCCCTACGGCGTGGGGTCCCCCCTAAAATCCATACCAGACCCCGATCCAAGCACGCAGCCCGGCCGGTCAGGAAAGGGGGTGGGGACGAGCGAACGCCCCCCCCCTCCTGAACCGTACCAGGCCGCATGCCCTCAACATGGGGGGGTGGGTGTGGGCCCCCCCACCCCAAAGCACCTTGTCCCCATGTTGATGAGGACAAGGGCCTCTTCCCGACAACCCTGGCCGTTGGTTGTCGGGGTCTGCGGGCGGGGGGCTTATCGGAATCCGGGAGCCCCCTATAATAAGAGGGCCCCCCACCCTATGTGAATGAGTATGGGGTACATGGTACCCCTACCCATTCACCTAGGGAAAAAGTGTCAACAATAAAACACACTACACAGGTTTTTAAAATAATTTATTAGACAGCTCTGGGGGGGTCTTCCTCCGGCTTCGGGGGTCTTCCGGCTTCGGGGGTCCCTCCGGCTCCTCTTCTCCCGGCGTCCGGTTGGTTCTTCTCTGCTCTCTCTGGCCTCTTCTCCCAGTGTTCCAGTTCTTCTGCCGGCTCCTCCGCTGTCTTCATGCCGCTCTTTTGCCAGCGGAGGTCCGGACTTCTGGCTTTTTGTCTTCTTCCCTCTTCTCTTCTCCAGATGTTGACACGACGGTCTCTCCGGCTGGACTGCTCTCTGAGCGCTCCGATGTGACTTATATAGGTGGAGACCCCGCCCCCTTATGACGTCACAGTCCCTGGGCATGCTGGGACTGTGACGTTTTAGGGGGCGTGGTCAACATCACCCGGTGACCACGCCCCCTAAAACGTCACAGTCCCAGCATGCCCAGGGACTGTGACGTCATAAGGGGGCGGGGTCTCCGCCTATATAAGTCACATCGGAGCGCTCAGAGAGCAGTCCAGCCGGAAAGACCGTTGTGTCAACATCTGGTGAAGAGAAGAGGGAAGAAGCCAAGAAGCCAGAAGTCCGGACCTCCGCTGGCAAAAGAGCGGCATGACGACAGCGGAGGAGCCGGCAGAAGAACTGGAACACCGGAAGAAGAGGCCAGAGAGAGCGGAGAAGAACCAACCGGACGCCAGGAGAAGAGGAACCGGAGGGACCCCCGAAGCCAGAAGAAGACCCCCGAAGCCGGAGGCTGTCTAATAAATTATTTTAAAAACCTGTGTAGTGTGTTTTATTGTTGACACTTTTTCCCTAGGTGAATAGGTAGGGGTACCATGTACCCCATACTCATTCACATAGGGTGGGGGGCCGGGATCTGGGGGCCCTCTTATTATAGGGGCTCCCGGATTCCGATAAGCCCCCCACTCGCAGATGACGACAACCAACGGCCAGGGTTGTCAGGAAGAGGCCCTTGTCCTCATCAATATGGGGACAAGGTGCTCTAGGGTGGGGGGGCCCGCAGGGCCCCCCTCCCCCAAAACACCCACCCCCCATGTTGAGGGCATGCGGCCTGGTACGGTTCAGGAGGGGGGGTGCTCGCCCGTCCCCACCCTCTTTCCTGACCGGCCGGGCTGCATTCTCGGATCGGGGTCTGGTATGGATTTTAGGGGGGACCCCACGCCGTTTTTTCAGCATAGGGGGTTCCCTTTATAATCCATACCAGACTTAAGGGCCTGGTATGCCCTGCGATGGGGCTCGCAAGGTGTCAATCTCGCCGATAAAAGAGGCGAGATTCACTTCCTTTTCTAGTCCCGTCGTACCCGAGTCACATTCAAAATGAACGGACTTCTCCGTGTGTGGGCAAGTCCGTTCATTCTGAAAGTTCGCCGTAACTCCGGCGAAAGTCCGTCGAAAGACGGGCGGACTTAGCCTGCCGGAAAGTCCGGTCGTGTGTAGGCAAGTCCGTCTGTTCAGGTAGTCCGCCGGAAAGTCTGGCGGAAAGACCGTCGGACCAAGTTTGCTGGAAAGTCCGCTCGTGTGTACGAGGCATAATTCATTTGGCCATTTATAATGCCTACATAATTTACACCAAATCCACCGAAAGCCCTGCCCACTTCCTAAAATTCATAGAAGTTGTCACATCCCTCATCTACCATCAAAGACCCCCCCCCCAGAAAACCTTCACTCTGATGCTGTTAGTCGACTTCATGAACGCCACTTCCCAGACCACATTCCACCATCTGAAGCAGGCCGAAGATGCCAAAAAAGATGTTGAGTATGCAGCAATAAAGGATTTTGAAGGGATACCAGCTACCATTGTCCTCAGTGTCCCTCCGAACCCGGCCTTTGCATTGGTGAATGCTTCAGACTATATCACACATCCCTAAAATTCTTCTTAACCATTTCCCCATTTTCCTCATCTGTGCTGACCATTTCCCATGCTTCCTCAAATAACCATGCCACTTCCTTCTACGTGAACTGACCCTGGCCTGTTTTTTGACTATGCCTCTGCCAACCGTTTGGACTGCTTACATGTGAACTGACCCTGGCCTGTTTACCAACTACGCTTCTGCCAACTGCTTGGACTGCTTCCATGTGAACTGACCCTGGCCTGTTTTATCAACTTTGCTTCTGCCCACCGCTTGGACTGCTTGCACATCATCTGACCCTGGCCTGTTTTATGGACTATGCTTTTGCCTAATGCTTGGACTGATCTGTTGCCCTGCTACTGTAGGACACAGGGGTCTCACATGTGAGGGGCTCCAGAAATGTTTTTTTCCGGATGGAGAAAGCAATTTTTTTGTTGTCTCCGGGTTTTGTAATTTCCGGATTAGGGTCTGGAGTCCGGAGGCTTCATAGAGATTTGGGTGGGTCGAAGCCTCTACCCCTGTGCACAGGTCTTACCTGATTGCGGCCCTCAGCCTGCTGCTGACTTACTGCCGCCATCCCCCTGCCTGCAGCCTAAACTGACCACACCTCTGCCTGCTACCTGGACTATGGAAATAATTAGCTGTAGCAAGTGGCAGTATGTTTATGAAGGGCTGGAGAGCGGTACAATAATGAGTGCAGGGAGGTAACGGTGTACCAGGACCAATATTATAGCTGTCTCTGCCTGGACAATTTCTATGGAGAAATGCTTTGGCTGTGCTGAGGATATCCTTGTGCTGACTATAGACAATATTCCCGCCTGCTGCCTGGATAATTACTATTGTTGCTAAGCACATCCCTGCCTGCTGCCTGCACCAATCCTCTCCTCTGGGGACACTACTAAAACCACAGGTAATACTTTTTTTTACCCTTTCCTCAATAGAATTTATTTTAGAGTGTAATTTTTGGTATATAAATGCTATGTGTTAAAAATATAAGGGCCTTCAAAAATAAAAAAAAGTCTCACACATGTGGTATCACCATACTCAGGAGGAGTAGCAGAATGTATTTTGGGGTGTCATTTTTGCTATGTACATGCTATGTGTTGAAAATATCTTAAAAATGGACAAGTTTGTGGGAAAAAAATGCGTTTTCATTTTTTTTCCACATTTTTCAAAAACTTCTGGAAAAAAATTAACTGTTCAAAAGACTCATTATGCCTCATAGATTATACATTGAGGTGTCTGCTTTCCAAAATGGGGTCATTTTGAGGGCGTTTCCATTGTCCTGGTGCTCCAGGGCCTTCAAAAGTGTAATAGGTGGTTGAGAAATGAGATGTGTAATTTATGCTTGTACAATGCCTGAAGGTGCTACTTCACTGGTGGGCCTCTGTATGTGGCCAGGTTGTATAAAAGTCTCACACATGTGGTATCGCCATACTCAGGAGAAGTAGCAGAATGTATTTTAGGGTGTCATTTTTGCTATGTACATGCTATGTGTTGGAAATATCTTAAAAATGGACAACTTTGTGGAAAAAAAATGCATTTTCAGTTTTTTTTTCCACATTTTCCAAAAACGTCTGAAAAAATGAACAGTTCAAAAGACTCATTATGCCTCATAGATTATATGTTGGGGTGTCTGCTTTCCAAAATGGGGTCATTTTGTAGGTATTTGTACTTTCCTGGCTTGTTAGTGTCTCAAGAAATGAGCTAGGTCTTCAGTACATCAGGTGTGATCAATTTTCAATGATTTGCACCATAGCTTGTAGACTCTATAACTTTCACAAAAACCAAATAATATACACTAATTAGGTTTATTTTTACCAAAGATATGTAGCCATATAAATTTTGGC
Organism: Aquarana catesbeiana; assembly: GCF_042186555.1. Lineage (NCBI taxonomy): Eukaryota > Metazoa > Chordata > Amphibia > Anura > Ranidae > Aquarana > Aquarana catesbeiana. The sequence goes on from NC_133332.1 coordinate 215,472,399, forward strand.
CAAAATTTATGAAGAAATATTACTAATTTGGTAAATTTATGACAGAAACAAAGAAAAAGGCATTTTTTCACCAAATTTTCAGTCTTTTTTTTATTTATAGCACAAAAAATAGAAAACCCACTAGTAATTAAATACCACCAAAAGAAAGCTCTATTTGTGTGAAAAAAGGACGCAAATTTCATTTGGGTACAGTGTTGCATGACTGAGTAATTGTCATTCAAAGTGTGAGAGCGATGAAAGCTGAAAATTGGTCTGGGCAGGAAGGGGGTGAAAGTGCCCTGTAGGCAAGTGGTTAATCTAAATCAAGCTATCTTAGGCTCTCTTAGCAGAGCGCGCTGTAATTGGCCAAAGCATGCAGGTCAGGTGCATGCTTTGGCCAATCATCATACAGCAATGCACTGCGATCTCGCAGTGCATTATGGGGTGCTCCACGGCCTTCGAATTTCCCGCGAACGCCCCATAATGTTCGCTCTTCTGTGAATGGGCGAACACCCGATGTTCGAGTCGAACTTATGTTTGACCCGAACATAAAGCTCATCCCTAGAGCTGGGACAAGTTGATTATACACAATTCTGTGTGGGAGGATCAGACTGAACACGGGGGCAACAAACGTTCAATTCTTAAACAAAATAGCCTGTTTATTCCATGAAAAATAAAAATAAAGCATATTCAGGCATTCATTCTCAAAATAAAGGCACAAATGGAAAAAAACAAGCATCTGCTGAGCTGCAAATATGTTAGAGGCTAGGAGGAGGAAGAGAATGACAGCAACTTTCCATTTTGGGTGAAGGTCCACCTTAAGGAACACGACGTACAAAAATTTGGCCAGTAGCATTCGTTTACAGTATTGCCAATGTATTCTCTGTTATTTTTTAAATAAAATTACACTGTTTCAAAACTTTGTTAACATTGTTAATTAGCGAGACATTGTATTTCCAGATAGTTGTGTCTCTTATCAATGATGTTACTGGGAGATTTGGTTGCTTCGGTAGTCGGGTATGGTGGAGACCAGCAACATCATTGGGAACATCAACATTCCCCTTGTAAGCTTTTAACACATGATGAACTGATGTTTGAATTACTTCTCTCGGATTAACAATCATTTTATGGTTGTTCCAGACGTTGGGCTGCTCAGGCTCATAGTGGATATGTTGCAAAATGTTGGTTCCTGGTACGTTTTTTGGAAAAGCACCTTGAAATGTGGAGTCTGTGACATTAATTGGATAGTAGTGGTTTTCGATGAGAAACACAGCTTTGTTGGGGTATTGTTTCTCAAGAGCTTCCATCATTTCATTCCAGTCTTTGTGCATTCTTGGCAAAATTATCTCATCAAGATCATTGAATGTCACATATCGACTTTTGTACATGTTCCGATACATACAGTCATTCAGTGTCACAAGTTGACCATAGTAGCCAATCTGGTTGGCAAGATTCATGTCTTGGTGCCAAACATCAGATGTCCGGAGATACTTGTCTATGGGCCAAGGAATTATCTCTACCAATCCCTCTGTGAGGTAGTAATCAAAAACTTTTCCCATGGTTTTGCTGCAGTTGTTCTTATAGATAACAACTTTTTGAGCTCCGAGCAGCCGGTACATCTCGATAGCTTGTATAACTGGCAGGACCTGCTCGCTATTACCAAACATGGTTGAGATACACACAGTAAAGTTAACCAAGAAAGACAGAGGAACACGATTTTTTATTTCAAATATGGGAATGGACTTTCTGTCGTTTGTGTTAGACCAATGGACTGAGATATACCTTGAAGTACATTTCAAAGGTTCTGTACAGATCACATCTGCTGGACCATAATGAAAATTAAATCTTAAAGAATGTACATCAATTCGGGCTTTAACTGGAATAAAGTAATCAAAATTTTTGCAATAAAACCAACAATATAAGTCCTTCACATCCTCATCATGAAGAATTGCAATCACCCGCACTCTTTTGGATTCTCTACCATCATAATAAGCTGATATGATAAATGTTTTATTGTCTTCCAGGGGCGTGATGGGGCCATCATTAACATTAGGTAGAACTTTCTTGGCTATTTTTGACTCTTTGAATTTTTGGAAATAGGTAAATGAAACCAAAAAAACGATTATAAAGGCAATGAGCAATGTTCTCCTTGAGATACTGATGAAGTGTCTTGAAAAGCTGACCATCTCGAACTTCTGTTAATGCAAGAAGAGAAACAAATTGCCTATTTATTGTGATGCATGCAGTTTATTCCTATTTTTTTTCTTAAAGAAAATTCTCAGTAATAAGCATTCAGAGCCAGCGTAGGTGCTGGGGCTTACAACATTTCCAGACTTAAGCCTCGTACACAGAGTACAATTGTTGGCCAACTGAGTATCTGATTTTTGTCAAAAGGGCGTGTGTCAGGATCTTGTCTTGCATACTAACGTTACACAATTGTCGTGCCACAAACACAAACGAGTGCCACTCTTGAGCGCCACTCTTTGGGCCCCTTCTGCTTCATGTTTGGTGAGCACTGATTCCGAGCATGCGTGTTTGTACTTTCGACTTTTGTGTGACGGATTTGTGTACTGACCATACGAAAATCAGACGTCAGGCTGTTGTCCGCCGAAAATTTACTAGCCTGTCATCCAACATTTGGACAACAAATGTCAAAATGAGCGTACTAATGGTAAGATTTTAGGACAACAGTCTGTCAACAGACAATCCCCTGCCAACAATCGAACTGTGTGTATGAGGCTTAACTCTGCCACACAAAAAGGGAACCAAGATAATGGTGGCAATTTTGTACATGGGCAAAAAATGTAGATCTTGTTGTATCACAAAACTGCAGGACTGCTGCCTTTGCTATTTAGATATTACACTGGAAGCTGAACTTTGAACGCCAGCAAAAGCCATTTTTTAAAATTGTGGGTGAATTAAAGAAGGGTTAAATTATAGGTTTTATTCTTGCCTTTATCCTGATAACTAGGACAGAAAGTAAAGGAAATTGCTCAGTAGTGGAATCTGTTCAATATTACCACTGTCAAAAGCGGAATATTTCCTCAGTTTAGGAAGAAATCATTACACTTCATTTTGCTTCTTCAAGATAGGAAGTGATAAGAAAACTCTCCAGGGGGACATAGGGTTTGGTCTATCAAATAATGCACTTTGTTTTTCTATGAGGACTGAGGTTTTCTTACAACTACATTTTTGATTTAGTGAGGATTTTTTGAAAAAAGCGTTATCCCTTGAAATCCCACACAACTGCACCAAAACTGCTTCCATTGCAGTATGCAATTGCATTGCTGGCTACTGGAAAGATAACCTGGGTACAGTGGATTCATCCACAGAGTGGGAGGCCTTTCAAACCACGCTGAGGGGTACCTTTATGTCTATCACTGGTGTTATACGCAAAGGTAATAGACAACGCACTGAGGAATTAGAAACAGCCATGTTAACAGCAGAATCTGCCTATGCTACTAACCCTGATTCTGACACGAGAAATACATGGCTGCAGAGCCGCAGGGAGTACGAACTCCGTTTGTTAGATCTTACACAAAAACGCATGTTGCACACCACCCAGAAAATATTTGAGCATGGTAACAAAGCTGGTCGCCTCCTGGCATACCTGACCAGACCCGACCGCCCTCCTATTTCTTTTTTTTTTGAAAAGAGTTTTTTATTGCGCACATATCATAATAAACAGACATTACAGTGGTTGGGATTACAATTTCCAACAAGACATAAATAAAAAATTACATGCCCATCACAGTATTATCACAAATATATGAATCCGTCTTTTTGTTTTATTTCTGCAATGTAACTGTGCATTTTTTTAAACATAAAAAACACCAAAGAAAGGGGAGAAACCCCCCCCCTAAGAGAAAAAAAGGGAGGAGAACCTCCCATAACAGTGAAACAGAACTAATTTCCCCCCTGAGATGTCCGCACCCTAGTGCCTCCTGCATTAGTCAAGAAAAATCTCATGTTCCAAACTCCGCAAGAGAGAAAGGGAACCCACTCCCCCCTCCATTCATGGAATCAAGAACATAAAAACAGCAGCCCTTACTGTCCACCATTCAATGACTCTCCCTCATCCAATGTATTTTTCGAATCCACCCATCTAAACCAAACCTTCCTAAATTTTTTGGGAGCTCCCCTAGCTTCATATGTCATTTTATACATCAGGACGTCCACATTAACTATTTTTATCCACATTCCTAATGTCAGCTGTTCTTCATAAATCCAACGTCTGGCAATAAGTTTCCGCACCCCAAAGTATAAGATCCTAAGGAATAGCTTAGTATATGTATTCATCTCTTCCTGGTCAAAGACCCCCAGGAGACAACGTAAAGGTGAGCAAATGTTAGGTAAGGCGAATTTATCGCAAATAAATTCAGTTACCTGCGACCACAGTGGCCTTACCTTCCTGCATTCCCAGACCATATGTATGAAAGTGCCCTCTGTCTCCTTGCATTTATGACAGAGAGCTGTTTCTTTTCTTTGCATGTTGTATAGTCTAACAGGAGCATAATATTGTTGATGGAGGTACCTAAACTGAATCATTTTGTCTGTGGATGAGATAACAGTCACCACATACGTATCCAGTACCTCCTGCCACTGCTCCTCCGACAACTCCGGGACAACCTCTACCCATCGCTGCTTGGCTCTAACTGTTATTATCTTTATTCCTGGTCCCACCGCCCCATAGTATCTAGAGATTCGCCCAGATGGTTCGGGGTCTATCAAAGCCTTCTCCAACTCCGTATTCTGGACCAAAATTGTGTCCCCCCCAAACTGCACTCTTGCTGCATGTGTCAACTGCATATACCGATACGCCCATGTTTTGGGTACATTAAACTGGGCTCTCAATTGATCAAAGGTGGCCAGCCGATCATTCTGACAGATCTGATGTACTGTAGGTACTTTATACCATATTGCGCCCAGGTCTTTTGTCCATCTGGTAATTTCAAAAATTCCCCCAGGGACCCATTGTACCATAGCGGATTATTCGGGGACAGTGCCAATGGCGTATCTTTTCGCCATTGGGAACATATGTGAAATACTTTCCCAGGAAGTGCCAGGACCGATCCCATCTTCTTCCCCGGAATGCCCTTTCTATACAGTATATTCTGGAGGGTTTCCTTAGAAGTAGCCAATGCCGCCTCAAACAAGGTGGTGGCATTGGGTTCCTGTGGGAACAGTCTTCAGTGCAAGAAAACTAATTGGGAAGCCATAAAATATGAGCGCAGATCTGGAAGTGCCAACCCTCCCATTGTAACCGGCAGTTTTAGTATTGCCAGGGACACTCTAGGCGCACTGGCCCCCCAGAGTAACCCCACAACAATTGAGTCAATATGTTTAAATATCCGTAACGGCACAAAAACAGGGGAGTTCGAGAGAATGTAAAGAAATTTGGGCAGAAAAATCATTTTAAATAGATTTATCCTGCCCAACAAACTGAGCGGCAGGTTCCTCCATCTCTGTACCTTCTCTCGAAAATTTCCCACAATGGGTGACAGGTTGTTCTCCAGATACCTAGAGATGGGAAGCTGGACCTCAACCCCCAAGTACCTGAAAGAGGTGGATAATGGGATAGGACACTCTGAGGGAACAACCACTTCTTTATCTATAGGGAATAGAGAGGATTTCTTCCAATTTATACGGAAACCAGAGTAATCCCCGAAATCCTGTATCAATTGAAAGGCTGTAGAGAGTGAGGGTCCTGGGTCCTGCAAGTATAGCAGCATGTCATCTGCATACAGTGACACTCTTTCCTCAAATTCCCCAATCCTCAAGCCAGTCAGAGCCGTAGTAGATCTTAATTTAACTGCCAGAGGCTCAATCGCCAGGGCAAATAGGAGGGGCGAAAGAGGACACCCCTGCCTAGTGCCCCGGAATATTGGGAAAGGATCCGAGATAATGCCATTGATCCTCAGTCTAATCAAGGGATCCGTATACAGGAGCCGTACCCATGAAATAAAAATAGGGCCAAAGCCAAATGACTCCAGGAGGTGAAACAGATAAGGCCACTCCACGGAGTCAAAGGCCTTCTTTGTGTCTAAAGAAGCCACCATTCTAGTCCCAGAGTTGTCGTGAGTCGCCTGGAGGTTTAAGAAAAGTCTTCTAATATTCATTTGTGCGCAGCGGCCTTGTATAAATCCTGTTTGATCTGCGTCGACCAGTTTCGTGATGACTGCTTGTAATCTACTAGCAAGAACTTTGGCCAGAATTTTTGTGTCAACATTCATCAACGAAATCGGTCGGTAGGTCCCTCCTATTTCTATCCCACATTTCCTAACTACACAGGGCCAGACTAGCGATACCCCAGAGGATATCATGGAAATTTTCCTAAACTTTTACATAAACATTTACATATCCAGAGTTGATTTCACCGAAACCCACCTAAAAGATTACCTGGCCGACATATCTCTCCCCTCCCTATCGCCTGAGGGGAGAGCTGAGTTGGAGACACCTATCTCGGTTGATGAGATCGCTGCTGCCATTTCGCAATTACCAACACATAAAACACCAGGCCTGGATGGTTTTCCAGCCGAATGGTACGCCCAGTTCAAGGAACTAATATGCCCATTTCTCTTACATACATATAACAAGGCCCTGGATATTGGAACTCTCCCCCCCTCCATGCGGTAAGCTCTGATCATACTGCTATTGAAACCTCGCAAAGACCCTCTTAAGTGTGATTCATATCGCCCGATATCCCTTATTAATGTGGATGTTAAAATCCCGGCCAAAGTGCTGGCAAACCATTTAAATACAGTAGTTGTGACTCTGGTCAACAGTGATCAAGCGGGCTTTATGCCAGGCAGATCCACTAGAATGAACATTCGCAGACTGCTCCACAATATACAACACTCACATGACTGTTCCCCTACCCGTGCTATCGTATCCCTAGACTCCTGCAAAGCCTTTGATAGTTTGGAATGGCCTTATCTCTTTCAGGTATTACAGCTGTATGGCTTTGTCCCCCAGGTGATAGCTTGGATAAAACTCCTCTACACCTCTCCAGTCGCTCTTATCCGAGTCAACTCGCGTGTAACCGACTCTTTCCCGATAACCAGGGGCACAAGGTAGAGGTGTCCATTGTAACCTCTCCTCTTTACCCTGGCTATGGAGCCACTTGCTGTATGAATTTGCTCCTCCCCCTTAATTAAAGGTCTTCCCATTGCCACTATAGAGGAACGAGTTTCACTGTACGCGGATGATACTCTGGTATACCTGGCTGACACTCACGAATCCCTCCACACATTGCTTTCCGAAAGTAACACCTTTGGCCACTACTCTGGATTCCAGGTGGATTGGGATAAGTCAAATCTTTTTCCCTTGGACACCGCTGCGGCCTCCCAGATTCATCCGGACTCCCGATTACAGGTTGTGTCCTCCTTTAGGTATCTTGGAGTCATGGTGCAGACACCTTTGTCTACCTACATAGCCAATAACCTTGAACCCCTATTATCTCAACTACAAGAGCAAACCAGACGATGGATGGACTTGCCTTTAGATCTTATGGGCAGAGCCAATGCCCTTAAAATGATCTACTTACCTAAATTACTGTATGTTCTGGCGAACTCCCCTTGTATAATCCCTAAGTCTATTTTTAAACCTATTGACACGATCTGCACGGCATTCCTATAGAGTGGCCGATCCCCTCGGGTCACGCTGGAAACTCTAAGGCTGCCGACGCATCTGTCGGGCTTGGCGTTTCCTAACTGTTACCCAGAGGTGTAACTAGACTCTTCAGGGCCCCGGTGCAAGAAACCATGAAGGGCCCCCACCAGGGACGTTGCTGGGTCTAAAAAGATCTCAGGCTAGAGCCCAAAACAGCGAAGTAAAGAAAGTCATACACATGTATATAATATACATGTGTGTGTGTGTGTGTGTATATATACACTGCCGATTTTGCAGGTTTTCCTACTTACAAAGCATGTAGAGGTCTGTAACTTTTATCATAGGTACTCTTCAACTGTGAGAGACGGAATCTAAAATAAAAATCCAGAAAATCACATTGTATGATTTTTTAAAAATTTATTTGCATTTTATTGCATTACATAAGTATTTGATCACCTACCAACCAGTACGAATTCCAGCTCTCACAGACCTGTTTATTTTTCTTTAAATAGCCCTCCTGTCTTCACTCATTACCTGTATTAACTGCACCTGTTTGAACTCGTTACCTGTATAAAAGACACCTGTCCACACACTCAATCAAACAGACTCCAACCTCTCCACAATGGTCAAGACCAGAGAGCTGTGTAAGGACATCATAGATTAAATTGTAGACCTGCACAAGGCTGGGATGGGCTACAGGACAATAGGCAAGCAGCTTGGTGAGAAGGCAACAACTGTTGGCGCAATTATTAGAAAATAGAAGAAGTTCAAAATGACGGTCAATCTCCCCCCGGTCTGGGGCTCCATGCAAGATCTCACCTCGTGGTGCATCAGTGATCATGAGGAAGGTGAGGGAACAGCCCAGAACTACATGGCAGGACCTGGTCAATGACCTGAAGAAAGCTGGGACCACAGTCTCAAAGAAAACCATTAGTACACACTACGCCGTCATGGATTAAAATCCTGCAGCGCACGCAAGGTTCCCACTGCTTAAGCCAGTGCATGTCCAGGCCCGTCTAAAGTTTGCCATTGACCATCTGGATGATCCAGAGGAGGAATGGGAGAAGGCAATGTGGTCTGATGAGACAAAAATAGAGCTTTGTAGTCTAAATGCCACTCGCCGTGTTTGGAGGAAGAAGAAGGATGAGTACAACCCCAAGAACACCATCCCAACCGTGAAGCATGGAGGTGGAAAATTCATTTTTTGGGGCTGCTTTTCTGCAAAGGGGACAGGACGACTGCACCATATTGAGGGGAGGATGGATGGGGCCATGTATCGCAAGATCTTGGCCAACAACCTCCTTCCCTCAGTAAGAGCATTGAAAATGGGTCATGGCTGGGTCTTCCAGCATGACAACGACCCAAAACACACAGCCAGGGCAACTAAGGAATGGCTCCGTAAGAAGCATCTCAAGGTCCTGGAGTGGCCTAGCCACTAACGAGAAGCTGCCTTAAAACTAGTGACCTATTATAGTGGGACATTGTTCAGGATCCATTTACAAAAGCATTCCTAAGACGTCACTAAAGAGAAAAAAAAAAAACCTCTTTCACTTTGCTGCACCGTTGAGTGTTGTCCAAGAGCCCAGACCTTACAGTGCTAGTTTTGTAGACAACTGCTGGATTTCCTCCTCACACATACAACATAATCCATCTTTGACCCCATTATGGAATGAGGAGAACTTTGAGTAGTAGGAGCCCTGCGGAGGAGCTGTGGAGATCGCTGCTTTATCCCCACTCCATATAACAGCTGATCCAGTTGATGTGCCCTGCAAGAATTCTTTGTACTCAGGCTTCCCGTGATCCTCTGTAGTGGGGGATCGCGGGCTTCTGGTAAGCAGTTACCCCTTATTCACCGGTGGTGGATTTCCTTCACAAGTTTCCCTATTTGCAAACACACTTTTTATGGTTGGACTTTTCAATCACGGGGGATAATGCCTTGTGGCTTTTCTGGACACTTTTTTGTGGTTAAATAATATTAAATTTTTGTTTATTTCACTGGCATTGGAATATTGGTGCGACATTCCCACACGAGGAGGTGGGATGCCCAATATTCAATTATTTTAATGTGTACACTTTTGTCCACTTTAATTACCCACTAGGTTTTGATTATTTATTTGATTGGTCAGTGCATGATCATATTATTCACTTATATATTTAGCGCGATTCTATGTTTTCCAATAGCCAGTCTCCAGACCTGAACCCAATAGAAAATCTTTGGAGGCAGCTGAAAGTCCGTATTGCCCAGTGACAGCCCCGAAACCTGAAGGATCTGGAGAAGTTCTGTATAGAGGAGTGGGCCAAAATCCCTGCTGCAGTGTGTACAGAAACCTTTGTTTGCTCTGTAATTGCAAACAAAGGTTTCTGTACCAAATATTAAGTTCTGCTTTTCTGATGTATCAAATACTTATGTCATGCAATAAAATGCAAATTAATGACTTCATACAATCATACAATGTGATTTTCTGTTTTTTTGTTTTAGATTCCGTCTCTCACAGTTGAAGAGTACCTATGATAACAATTACAGACCTCTACATGCTTTGTAAGTAGGAAAACCTACAAAATCGGCAGTGTATCAAATACTTGTTCTCCCGACTGTATATAATCATTACATATCTGGGTGCGGATCCCCCACTTACATCAGGGTCCCCAGAGCCCCCTCATTACATCAGGGTCCCCAGGGAGCCTCCCCTTACATCAGGGTCCCCAGAGAGCCTCCCTACTTACATCAGGGTCCCCAGAGAGCCTCCCCCTACATCAGGGTCCCCAGAGAGCCTCCCCCTACATCAGGGTCCTCAGAGAGCCTCCCCCTACATCAGGGTCCCCAGAGAGCCTCCCCTTACATCAGGGTCCCCAGAGAGCCTCCCTACTTACATCAGGGACCCCAGAGAGCCTCACCTTACATCAGGGTCCCCAGAGAGCTCCCCTTACATCAGGGTCCCCAGAGAGCCTCCCCTTACATCAGGGTCCCCAGAGAGCCTCCCTACTTACATTAGGTTTCCCAGATTCCCCCTCATTACATCAGGGTCCCCAGAGAGCCCCCCTTTCATCAAGGTCCCCAGAGAGCCTCTCCTTACATCAGGGTCCCCAGAGAGCCCCCCTTACATCAGGGTCCCCAGAGAGCCCCCCTTACATCAGGGTCCCCAGAAAGATCCCCCTTACATCAAGGTCCCCACAGAGCCCCCCTTACATCAAGGTCCCTAGACAGCCTCTCCTTACATCAAGGTCCCCAGAGAGCCCCTCCTTACATCAGGGTCCCCAGAGAGCCCCCCTTACATCAAGGTCCCCAGAGAGCCCCTCCTTACATCAAGGTCCCTAGATTGACCCTCCTTACATCAGGGTCTCCAAAGAGCCCCCCTTACATCAAGGTCCCCAGAGGGCCTCCCCTTACATCAGGGTCCCCAGAGAGCCTCCCCTTACATCAGGGTCCCCAGAGAGCCTCCCCTTACATCAGGGTCCTCAGAGAGCCTTCCTACTTACAACAGGGTCCCCAGAGAGCCCCCCTCTTACATCAGGGTCCCCAGAGAGCCCCCCTCTTACATCAGGGTCCCCAGAGAGCCCCCCTTACATCAGTGTCACCAGAGAGCCCCCCTTACAGAGAGCCCCTCCTTACATCAGTGTCCCCAGAGAGCCCCCCCTTACATCAGTGTCCCCAGAGAGCCCCCCTCTTACATCAGTGTCTCCAGAGAGCCCCCCCTTACATCAGTGTCACCAGAGAGCCCCCCTTACAGAGAGCCCCTCCTTACATCAGTGTCCCCAGTGAGCCCCCCCTTACATCAGTGTCCCCAGAGAGCCCCCCTCTTACATCAGTGTCCCCAGAGAGCCCCCCCTTACATCAGTGTCCCCAGAGAGCCCCCTCTTACATCAGTGTCCCCAGAGAGCCCCCTCTTACATCGGTGTCCCCAGAGAGCCCCCCCCTTACATCAGTGTTCCCAGAGAGCCCCCCCTTACATCAGTGTCCCCAGAGAGCCCCCCTTACATCAGTGTCCCCAGAGAGCCCCCCCTTACATCAGTGCCCCCAGAGGGCCCCCCTTACATCAGTGCCCCCAGAGGGCCCCCCTCTTACATCACGGTCCCCAGACAGTCGCCCCCCCTTTCCAGGGGTTCCCTGCGTACCTGGCTGGGGAAGTGGGAGGTGACGATCGGCAGCTCTATGGTGTCCACAGACGGCGGGATCTCCCTGAGGCTTGTATTTCTCTTCCCCAGTGTATATAGTGGAGAGGGGAGGGGCCTCTGACCCGGCATGTATCAGTAACAGTGTACAGAGCCGACTCCCTTGTACACTGAAGAGTGAAACTGCTAGATGCCCGGGTCAGAGGCTCCTCCCCTCTCCACTGTATAGACTCAGGAAGAGAACTAAAAGCCCCAGGGAGATCCCGCCGCCCACGGGCAACATGGAGGTACCGATCGTCGCCTCTCACCTCCCCCCACTGCATTCTAAATGGACAGCCAGAGGTGCAGGGGGGGAGATGCCGAGTCTTGGGGACCCCCACAGTGGCAGAACGGTAGGGCCCAGTCGCAAGTGCGACTGCAGCGACCCCTATAGTTCCGCCACTGCTTTTACCTATACTATCTAGCATCTCAACTGGTCCATGTACATGACTGGCTGCAGCGAATGCATGTACCACCATGGACGGAGCCATTGCATCTTCCCTAGAGACCCTCCATAACATTATCTATAGAGGCCGGGTCCCAGATCGTCCCGGCACATCCATATTAAAAACCCCCCTTTCATTATTTCGCACCATTGTCTCAAAGATATCTATACAATCCTGGCTGACTTCCCCCAATAACCCTCTGTGGTTTAATTCCAATCTACAGGAACTGTACTCCCTACCTGACCCCAATCGTTGGTACTCTTAAGGGGTTAAATACCTATGTCACGTATATCATGCACACAGCTTCAAATCTCTCCACCAACTGCGTACTGATTTTGACCTGCCACGTTCATACCTATTCTATTACTATCAGCTCTGACATGCTGTTCGTACCCAGTTTGGTTCCTTGGATGACCCTACAATCCTTGGTTCCTTGGATGACCCCACTGGAGAAATTGCTAAGGCACTCTGACCCTAGTAAACTTGTCTCTACCTACTATGCTGCCCTTGTTACTGATTTTAATTATTATTATTTATTTAGTCATAGGACACATCGAGAGCATACATAGGAGAAAACATAACACATCATTAAATTTAAACATCTCAGATTTTAAAAACATAACATTTAATCAATCATGCAGTGAATTGAGTCAGCTGAAATAACTCTCCCCTTCAGCATTAAGAGCCACGCAAAAAAAGAGAAAAAAAGAAAAAGGGAGAACCCTATATATTACCTCTTACACCTTTACCGTGTAATAAGCAAAAGACCCTCTACACTGCCTCCCCTATAGTCCCAAACCCATCCCAAACAATTTTATACCCTTATATATTGCCAAAAACAAACCAGGGTAGAAAAAAAAAACAGCCAGTCCATGGAAATAAACCCCAAGTGTGCCCGCCAAACGGAAAGAAGGGGTTGAGATGAAACCCTTAGATACCCATCCTAACTACTCAAATTATAGTCAAGGAGGATGCTTCTCCCCTCCGAGGCCAAAAAACCATTCCATACAGACCAGGTTTCAGTGTAGCGCTCCTGCTGGTTTCGTGCAGAAAAGACCAATTCCTCTAGTCTGCCAATCTCCTTCACTTTACCCAACCACATCCCTATTGTCGGGGCTTGCAATGATTTCCATGTCAAAGGAACACATGCCTTAGCGGCATCTAAAAGATGACAAATAATAGATTCCTTATATAGCTTTTCTGGTATATACGACGCGTGTAGAAGAAAAAAGGCTGGATCTTCTGGTATTGTATAGTCCGTAAAAATTTGCGAAATACGTCTAACTTCTGTCCAGAAATTCTTTAATTTGGGGCGTTTCCAAAAAATATTTAGCATAGTGCCTCTATCTTCCTGACACCTCCAACACAAGTCGGAGGAGTCAGGAAAGATTTTCTTCAATCTCACTGGCGTTCTGTACCACCTAGTGAAAATTTTAAAATTAGTCTCTTGAATTTTCGCACAGATCGAAGATTTGTGCGTAAACTTAAGAATATGTTGTAACTGTATTGTATCAAAAGGTTTACCCAGCTCCCATTCCCATTCACGAATACAATTCAAAGAATCCGCTTCCGTAGGTATAATTAGTAATTCATAGTTGGCCAATGAAGTACGGGACATTTCACCCACCTCTGAGCAAAATTTCTCAAAGGTGGTAGGGGACCTGGTAAACCATCTCGGAGCTGGAAGAGTACTAAGAAAATGGGTGATCTGAAGGGCACTCCAAAATCTTAGTCTAAACTTACCCTTCTGTTCCATCAACTCCGAGATTGTCAACCACGCCCCCGCCTTTATATAACTGGACACCTGTGTACAGCCCATATTCAATAGGTGCCTGAAAGCCACGTTCCCCAGTATCGGGTAAAGGAGAGGGTCTCAGATATACCAACAGAGGGAAGCAGGGCCGCACAAAGTTTGACAGTGTTGCCTATTAAAGGATGTTTAGTAAGCTCTCTAGGAAGATGAGCAAGACACCAAGGGGCTCTTCCCAATGGGACTGGTGACTAGGCATGTTCAATTTGTACCCAAAGTTTCAGATCTCTATGTCTATTCCAATCTATTACCCTACTCAGATGTATGGCTTGGTAATATTTGCGTAAATCTGGCACTGCTAGTCCCCCATATCTCTTAGGGAGTGTTAATTGGTTACGCTGTAGCCGAGGCTGTTTATATGCCCAGATAAAATAAAAAATTATCTTCTGGCTCTGTTTAAAGAATATAGATGAATACGTATTGGTAATGCCTGTGAAAGATAAAGAAATTTGGGGAGAATACTCATCTTAATAATATTACAGCGCCCAAGCCATGAATGGAGACCCATTTTCCATTTGCTCAGTAAAGTCGTCACTTTTTGAAGCAATGGGGGAAAATTTAACCCAAAAATCTTAGCTATATTAGATGAAAGCTGTGTACCCAGGTATGTAAGCGCTTTGTCAGTCCATTTGAACTTAAAGTTTTGCTTAAGTTGTTCAATTGATGTTTGAGGGCAATTAACCCCCATTGCTTCCGACTTAGTAAAGTTAATACACAGATAAGAGAGAGAACTATACTTCTCAAACTCCCTCATTAAGTTAGGAATCGTAATCAAAGGGTTTGTGAGCGAAAACAGCATACCGTCTGCGTAAGCTGAGATTTTATATTGGGCCTCTCCTATCTGTACTCCTGTAATATCCTGATTTAAGCATATTGTGCTGAGAAACGGTTCCAGTGACAGGGCGAAGAGGAGTAGCAACAGGGGACACCCCTGACGTGTGCCATTCGAGATTTGGAAGGTATCTGATAGTACTCCATTGGCCTGTACTCGGGCCGCTGGATAGGAGTAAATAGAAGTGATCCACTGCAGCATTTTCCTCCCAAAACCTCCATAGCGTAAAACTGCCAGCATAAAATTCCAATTCACCCTGTCAAAGGCTTTCTCAGCATCTGTGTTTATAAACACACATTGTGTCTGTGTTTTATGCACTACCTCTAGGAGGTTCAGGACCTTTGTGGTGTTATCTCTTGCTTCCCGCGTGGGGACAAATCCCACCTGATC
Organism: Aquarana catesbeiana; assembly: GCF_042186555.1. NCBI lineage: Eukaryota > Metazoa > Chordata > Amphibia > Anura > Ranidae > Aquarana > Aquarana catesbeiana. The sequence continues at coordinate 215,487,616 of NC_133332.1, forward strand.
TAAATGTATCAAATTCGGAATATACTGTTGGATCCTGTTTGCCAGAATTTTAGAAAAAAGTTTAAGATTTAAATTAAGCAAGGAGATCGGTCTGCAACTTCCACAAGAGGCTGGATCCTTTCCCTCTTTTGGTATCACCGAAATATGGGCTAACATAGTGTCTTTTGTTAATATTGCTGACGAGCCAAGAGCATTAAATAATGTAACCATATAATGGGCAAGGGAGGGGAACAGGGTCTTATAATAATGAGCTGTCAGACCATCAGGACCTGGTGCCTTTCCCAATTTAATTGTCCTTACTGCTCCCTGAAGTTCTTCCATTGTTATGGGATTTTCCAAATTGTCTTTATCAGCTTCTGAAGATTGTGAAATATATGAATCTATCTAGACTTGAGTGGGGGACTTTGTCTGCAGATTATACAGGGATTTATAAAATTCTTGAAACTCACGAACTATCTCCTGTGCTTTTGTAACCTTAGGCCTATTAGATGGAGCCAAATGTGGGATATAATTCATTAATTTCTGTTCTCGTAGAGTCTTAGCTAAAAATCTCCCACATTTATTTCCAGACTCATATGAAAATTTCCTGCAGATCTGTAATGCCGCTTTTGCCTTAAAATAGGAAGATCCGAGATTTGTGTTTATTTAATCAAAAGATCTTTCTCTAAGGAGGGGGACTGGGCCCGTTTATGATGGAGCTCCAAAATGGCCAATTCTGCAAGCAATAGTTTAAGCTGTTCTGTTCTTTTGCGTTTAATCCTAGCACCATGCTTAATCAGTACCCCTCTGATAACCGCCTTATGTGCTTCCCAGACATTTCCAGGATCACATTCCGGGATCACAGTCTGGGGTATCATTGGTACTAAAATAAAAGTCTAGCTCCTTGGTTACGTCCTCTAAAACTCCTTTGTCCTGTAAAAGACTAGTTCAGTCTCCACTGGTTGGGCTTGGTCGTCCGAGAGTTATATAGATCATATTTCAAAGAAATAGGTGCATGGTCTGACCAGGTGATGGAACCTATGGTAGCAGCTCGTACTGAATGAAGTTGTGCATGTGGGACCAAGAAGTAATCTATGCAGGAGTAGTACTTATGAGGGAGAGAGTATAAAGTATAATTTTTTTCTGTAGGATGGAGCAGATGTCATATGTCAATCAATTGATTTCAATGCAGGATTTGGGCAATACGGTTGTGTGCGCCACAAGAAACAGATGACAGACCAGAGGAAGTGTCCTCTGATGGAATTAATGGAATATTAAAATCTCCCCCTATGATCAACTATCCTTCTGTAAATTCAATCAGCCATTTGAAAGTTTTACCTATAAAGGCCCCTTGATGGTCATTGGGGGTGTATAATGTTTCTAAAGTAACCCCTAAATCCCCCATCTTGCCCTTCACAAACGGGAAACGCCCTCCGGGGTCCCTGACCAAGTCTGTAAAAGACCATGGTACTCTACCCGATAGGAGGACAAACACCCCACTCGACTTCGCAGCTCGGTTTGTAGAATGGTAAACCTTCGAAAATGAGCGACTTTTTAGAATGGGTATTTTATAATCTCTAAAGTGTGTCTCCTGTATGAATGCAAAGTCTGATTTAAGACGTTGCAGATCATGCAGGAGTATCCGCCTTTTTTCTGGCGTATTTAGGCCCTTGGCGTTTAGCGAAAGCACATTGAGGGTCTCAATGTCCTGACTTTAAAAAAAAAAAAGGATAAAAACAGAAAGCTGAATGGAAACAAAACAAAAATAAAATAAATAAAAAAGGAAAAAAAGGGGAACCCCCAACCCCCACCTAAAAGAAGAAGTAGCAATATATTGCTAATACGCTCACCGGTTAAAACCCGGTATCCGATCGTCCACCTATGTGGGGTCGTGGACAGAAATAGTCAATAATAGAGCTCCAGGCATATCTGCCCCTCTCGGCCAGTAGTAAAAAAGAAGAAGAAACAAAAATATGAAAATATGAGATAGCCCAACTTCTGAGCTGTATCAGTCACCCTGTACTACTACATGTATTACTATAGCCTAATGACCTGCTTTTCGTCAGAGAAATAACCTAAAATTGACAACTTTTAATGTAAATGCCTATACTTATAGTCAGGTCCATAAATATTGGGGACATCGACACAATTCTAATCTTTTTGGTTCTATACACCACCGCAATGGATTTCAAATGAAACGAACAAGATGTGCTTTAACTGCAGACTTTCAGGGTATTTACATCCAAATCAGGTGAACGGTGTAGGAATTACAACAGTTTGTATATGTGCCTCCCACTTTTTAAGGGACCAAAAGTAATGGGACAGATTAACAATCATCCATTAAACTTTCACTTTTTATTACTTGGTTGCAAATCCTTTGCAGTCAATTACAGCCTGAAGTCTGGAACGCATAGACATCACCAGACGCTGGGTTCCATCCCTGGTGATGCTCTGCCAGGCCTCTACTGCAACTGTCTTCAAGTCCTGCTTGTTCTTGGGGCATTTTCCCTTCAGTTTTGTCTTCAGCAAGTGACATGCATGCTCAATCGGATTCAGGTCAGGTGATTGACTTGGCCATTGCATAACATTCCACTTATTTCCCTTAAAAAACTCTTTGGTTGCTTTCGCAGTATGCTTCGGGTCATTGTCCATCTGCACTGTGAATCGCCGTCCAATGAGTTTTGAAGCATTTTGCTGAATATGAGCAGATAATATTGCCCGAAACACTTCAGAATTCATCCTGCTGCTTTTGTCAGCAGTCACATCATCAATAAATACAAGAGAACCAGTTCCATTGGCAGCCATACATGCCCACGCCATGACACTACCACCACCATGCTTCACTGATGAGGTGGTATGCTTTGGATCATGAGCAGTTCCTTTCCTTCTCCATACTCTTCTCTTCCCATCACTCTGGTACAAGTTGATCTTGGTCTCATCTGTCCATAGGATGTTGTTCCAGAACTGTGAAGGCTTTTTTAGATGTTGTTTGGCAAACTCTAATCTGGCCTTCCTGTTTTTGAGGCTCACCAATGGTTTACATCTTGTGGTGAACCCTCTGTATTCACTCTGGTGAAGTCTTCTCTTGATTGTTGACTTTGACACACATACACCTACCTCCTGGAGAGTGTACTTGATCTGGCCAACTGTTGTGAAGGGTTTTTTTTTCACCAGGGAAAGAATTCTTTGGTCATCCACCACAGTTGTTTTCTGTGGTCTTCCAGGTCTTTTGGTGTTGATGAGCTCACCAGTGCGTTCTTTCTTTTTAAGGATGTTACAAACAGTTGATTTGGCCACACCTAATGTTTTCGCTCTCTCTGATGGGTTTGTTTTGTTTTTTCAGCCTAATGATGGCTTGCTTCACTGATAGTGAAAGCTCTTTGGATCTCATATTGAGAGTTGACAGCAACAGATTCCAAATGCAAATAGCACACTTGAAATAAACTCTGGACCTTTTATCTGCTCCTTGTAAATGGGATAATTAGGGAATAACACACACCTGGCCATGGAACAGCTTGAACAGCCAATTGTCCCATTACTTTTGGTTCCTTAAAAAGTGGGCGGCACATATACAAACTGTTGCAATTCCCACACCGTTCACCTGATTTGGATGTAAATACCCTCAAATTAAAGCTGAAAGACTGCAGTTAAAGCACATCTTGTTTGTTTCATTTCAAATCCATTGTAGTGGTGTATAGAGCCAAAAAGATTAGAATTGTGTTGATGTACCAATATTTATGGACCTGACTGTATAGTAGGACCCCTTCAGTATCTAAGAGTTTCCCTTTTTCAAAACAAAAAAAAAAGAGAAAGAGAAAAAAAAAAAAAAAGAAAAGGGAACCACTCTCTCTCCATAGGACCTTTTATGTCTAATGGGGCGTACACACGGTCGGACTTTTCAGCTACAAAAGTCCGACAGCCTGTCCGACAGACTTTCGACGGACTTTCGACGGACTTGCGGCGGACTTTCTAACGAACAGACTTGCCTACACACGATCACACAAAAGTCCGTCGAATTCTTACGTGATGACGTACACCGGACTAAAATAAGGAAGTTGATAGCCAGTAGCCAATAGCTGCCCTAGCGTGGGTTTTTGTCCGTCAGACTAGCATACAGACGAGCGGATTTTCCGACCGGACTCGAGTCCGTCGGAAAGATTTGAAGCATGTTTCAAATCTAAAGTCCGTCGGATTTGAGGCTGAAAAAGTCAGTTGAAAGTCCGGAGAAGCCCACACACGATCGGATTACCAGCCAGCTTTAGTCCGTCAGCGTCCGTTGGACTTTTGTAGACGAAAAGTCCGACCGTGTGTACGCGGCATAACTGTGGGCCATAGGCTTCTCCTCCAGTCTCATAAATACCCTAGGCATATATTTAGAAGGGGATCCACAAACAACCTATAATAGAGCTTATTCTTATCTCAAGAAAAAAAAAGAAAGGAGGGGAAAACCAGTCTCATAGGGGTCATCTCTAGACTACTGCAGACTCCTTTTTCCCCTCACCCTCCATCTTCCTCCTCTCCCAGGAGGAGGGCAGGGGGTCAAAGGTCCAATTCTATTTACAGATATATATAAAAATACACGTACTAAAAAGCACCACACCAATAAGCCACCAAAAAAAAAAAAAAAAAGCTAATTCATTTTATATATGGTAGTGGTCATATGTAAGACTCCAGGATTGATAATTATAATATTCAAAGTGAAAAGACTATCAACTTAAGTGAGGGAAAAAAAATGGGTGATTTGTTGGAGCAGTGTAGAGAAAACAAGTGTCCACGAAAAAAAAATAAAAAATTTGTGCCATCATCACCCCCTTTTTTTTTTTTTCCCCTTCTTAAAGGGAATAGTTATTACATCAGTGTGAAAAAAAAATGTGCCAAAAAAAAGAAAATATATCCTATACAAATTGCAAAAATTGCATCAGAGAAAAATAGTGCAATCACCATGCTAAAAAGAAAAAAAATTAGTGCTATCATCACCCCCTTTTTTTTTCTTTCTTTAAAGGGAATAGTTATTACAGGAGTGTAAAAAAATGTGTCAAAAAAAAAAAAAAAAAAAAAGGAAATATATCCTATATGAGTTGCAAAAATTGTAAAAGAAAAAAATAGTGCAATCACTGTACTAAAAAAAAAAAAAAAAGAAAATTTCCAATTATGTTAGTGATTAGTTATATTAATAGGGGAGAAAAAAAAAGGACCCCTTTACACGTGCTAAATTAATTTACCACTTCAGTGTTAAAAAAGAAAAAAAAACACTTATCCTGACCATGCGATACATTTAACTAGGTCATAATAAAAAACAACTATACATACAGATTAGGTATTATACCATTATAACCAAGTTTAGTAAACGTGTATCTTCTTTTTCCCCAGAGGTTTATACAAAAAATGTAATACCAAACTGCCGTGGAAAAAAAAAAAATATATATATATTACTGGAACAGGTTACGCCGTTTTTGGTCTCCAGAAGGGTCTTGCTGTCCTCTACGGGGCTGCTGTTTACGCATTTGAGACTGGCTCAGCTGTCCTTGCTTATTCAAGGTACCCAAACGACCCCTCGTATGTGGAGTAAATGAAAGCCAATGGTAATCTGAATAGGGGTTACGTCCAAAAAAGTAAATAGTCCCGGGAGGTCTGCTGGTGTATGGAGAGTAAATGAAGCCGATTCCCTCCAAAACTTCACTGCCAGCGGGTACCCCCACCTATATGTACAACCCCTTTCTCTAGCCAGATCTAAAACAGGGCGCAAGCAGGCTCTACGCTGGAGAGTTGCCCTAAACAAGTCTGGTAGAATTTGGATGAGGGCCCCATTATAGTCAATATCCCCTATTTCCCATGCCGCTCCAAGTATCAGCTCCTTCTCTGGGTAACGGTAGATACGACAAACAACGTCCCTAGGTCTTTCTGGGTCATTTGATCTAGGGCCCAGAGCTCTATGAACCCTGTCTAGTTCTACTGTCTTCTGGGGAGATTTCAAGACCATTTGAAAGACAGTGTTCACCATTACCTGCAGATCTTCTACACTAGACGTTTCAGGGAGACCTCTTAGCCGCAGGTTGTTTCTGCGGCTTCTGTCTTCAAGTTCCTCCATATGGAACTGGAGATCAATCGCCGCAATTGCCTGGGTAGTCTGTGCCCCTTCCAGAGCCCCAACTCTCTGCTCCAAAGAGGACACGGATTTCTCCTGTGCATTCAGTCTCTCTGTCAGCGTGTTAATTTCTGACCTTACCGCCTGGATGTCTTGGCCATGTGTCTCCTCCAGCCGCAGGATCAGAACCTCAATATCCCGGCGTGTAGGCAGAGCTCTCAGCAGGTCTCGGACGTCTCCCTCCATCTCCTGCCTGCGAGAGTTCTCAGACGGACTAAGATGTGACAGCGTAACTACATCTGCCGTGGGGTCCTACCTGGGAGGTGGAACTGGAGACGCCGAAAGGTCAAGTACACTATTTGCAACGCCGGGCGGGCTCTGTGATATCGCTGTCATGACACCTAGGAAAGTCCGTAAAGATAAGGTAAAGTACTGCTGAATATCCCCCTGGGCTACTCGAGGATAGACTCTCTCTTTGGAGGATCGAGTCTGGTATCTGTTTCCTATATTCATGCCGCAATATCGGCTACCCGTCAGCAGTCATTGGCCGGAGCAGACATGGATGTCATGAGCTCTATTGAAGCATGTCTTCACACGGCCATGTCCAGGCCACACCCCTCCTTAGTGATTTTAATCCTAGATTCGATAAGACTCAGGCAAAGTGAACCTCTATGGACATCTCCCTGACGAATGATGACTGGTCCGAATTTAGTGAAACATACAAAACCTCAGTTATTTAATCTAGGGAACGAATTATACATATTAAAATCTTTCATCACTCTCACCTTACATCAGCCAGGTTACATAAAATGGGATTGACACCCTCAGCTGAGTGCTTCAGGGGCTAAGGCCAGTCTGCCGACTTCCCCCACTGTTTCTGGTCATGTCCAGTGATCCAGGACTTTTGGAAAGAAGTAGGCTGTTTCATTTCATCAGCGATAGGCCTCCCAAATATTGCTTACCCTAAGAATTGTCTACTGGGAACTACACATACCACCACATGCTAAGAGATTACTTTGTATTCTGTACTTCTATGTTAAAAAATAACATCTTGCTATCTTGGAAGGGAAGGGAACACAGACTGCCCTGAAAATCCCTATGGTTAAAATTAATTAATGACTCTATACCACTATATAAACTTACATTTGAACTCCGGAAACGGAATAAGACATTCCATAAAATCTGGGACAGATGGATAGCTAGTCCTTTGACCCTTGCCCCAGAGTGAATGCGTTTCCCAAAACTCTTGGTCGTGTGATGTGCCTTAATGTGCTGATTCCCACGGTTGATCTGTGCAACTCACGATGCTAACGTGATCTACTTTTATACCTCTACAATTTCTAATCATATCTGTTAGTACATTGCCCTATTTGTTAATGATTGAAAGAATGTAATACTTGTAGATGCATAACAATGAACAACCAAAGTTTTCTTTCTTTTTGTATTTTGGTTTGTCTTTAAATCCAATAAAAATATCTTTAAAAAAAAAGTGATTGTAAAGTCTCGCTTTAAAAAAAAAAAAAAAAAAAAAAGCAAACATGTTATACTTACCTGCTCTGGATTTGTACAGAGCAGCCCGGATCCTCCTCTTCTCGGGTCCCTCTTCGCTGCTCCTGGCCCCTCCTTCCTGACGAGTGCCCCCAAGCCCAGTCAGAGCTCCGTGTATCCATTCAGATACGAAGCCCCGACCCGGCACCACCCCTCTCTCCCCTGATTGGCTAGCTGACTTTGATTGACAGCTGTGGGAGCCAATGCGGCCGTGCCCCTGCCATTCAGGAGGAGTGTCCTGGACAGCCAAGGGAATCGTGGACATTGCTGGAGAGAGAGGGGGCTCAGGGTAAGTATTAGGGGGGTGCTGGGGGGCCTGTTACACACAAAAGGTTTTTCAACTTAATGCATAGAATGCATTGAGATATAAAACCTTTTGCCTTTACAACTTCTTTAAATCAAAAACAAACATTATTATATTGCTACTTACCATTTTTTAGATCTTCATCTTTTTAGGATTTCATTTTTATATTCATCTGGTAATCCAGCCAGTAAGTCTATTGTTTTTCAAAAGAAAAACAACCTCTTCAGCAGAATGTATCAGTTACAGAGATGAGACAAACCATTTACCACCGACAGGGGTGCTTACAATGATCAGCTTTTATGTATTTATGTAAAACCTTTATCCCAAAAGGAAAAAAAAACTGTTTGATGTAATTGCTTATAATGTATTAGCTAGTTTGGCTAGTTTGGCTTAAATTTGTTAGTGTATCTAAATCTGCTTGTACATCTAACACTCCTACCCCCTCCCCCCTCCCCCAGACTGACAATGCTGCTGTCCAAAGGTGCCCCTTGTGCTCATTCATCTAGCTCCGAATGCATTTAGGGACATGCAACCACACCCACATGGATGTCAAATCGAGAGCAGCGGCTGTGTCTATGCAGCCGCTGCCTCCCAATTGACATCAATTGCCTGCATGTACAAGGAACACATGTGCATCACCATGCGGCTAAACATGCATTAGTATACCCCATGTGAACAAGGCCTTACTATTTTTGTTTTGTTTCATTTTTTTTTTATATTGTTATTTTTTTGGGGGGGGGGGGGGGTGCTTTGATGAGATATAAGGCAGACATCCCATCCAGCAAAAACTTATTTCAGGGAGGTAGCAAGCTCATTTCAGAGAGGTGGCACCCCCCTGTGGCAAAATGTGGGCATGGCTTAAATTGCGCTACATATTTAGCGTGTCTTAAAGACGAATGATGACTGGTCCGAATTTAGTGAAACATACAAAACCTCAGTTATTTAATCTAGGGAACGAATTATACATATTAAAATCTTTCATCACTCTCACCTTACATCAGCCAGGTTACATAAAATGGGATTGACACCCTCAGCTGAGTGCTTCAGGGGCTAAGGCCAGTCTGCCGACTTCCCCCACTGTTTCTGGTCATGTCCAGTGATCCAGGACTTTTGGAAAGAAGTAGGCTGTTTCATTTCATCAGCGATAGGCCTCCCAAATATTGCTTACCCTAAGAATTGTCTACTGGGAACTACACATACCACCACATGCTAAGAGATTACTTTGTATTCTGTACTTCTATGTTAAAAAATAACATCTTGCTATCTTGGAAGGGAACACAGACTGCCCTGAAATCCCTATGGTTAAAATTAATTAATGACTCTATACCACTATATAAACTTACATTTGAACTCCGGAAACGGAATAAGACATTCCATAAAATCTGGGACAGATGGATAGCTAGTCCTTTGACCCTTGCCCCAGAGTGAATGCGTTTCCCAAAACTCTTGGTCGTGTGATGTGCCTTAATGTGCTGATTCCCACGGTTGATCTGTGCAACTCACGATGCTAACGTGATCTACTTTTATATCTCTACAATTTCTAATCATATCTGTTAGTACATTGCCCTATTTGTTAATGATTGAAAGAATGTAATACTTGTAGATGCATAACAATGAACAACCAAAGTTTTCTTTCTTTTTGTATTTTGGTTTGTCTTTAAATCCAATAAAAATATCTTTAAAAAAAAAGTGATTGTAAAGTCTCGCTTTAAAAAAAAAAAAAAAAAAGCAAACATGTTATACTTACCTGCTCTGGATTTGTACAGAGCAGCCCGGATCCTCCTCTTCTCGGGTCCCTCTTCGCTGCTCCTGGCCCCTCCTTCCTGACGAGTGCCCCCATAGACCCGCAGCTTGCTATGGGGGCAACCAAGCCCAGTCAGAGCTCCGTGTATCCATTCAGATACGAAGCCCCGACCCGGCACCACCCCTCTCTCCCCTGATTGGCTAGCTGACTTTGATTGACAGCTGTGGGAGCCAATGCAGCCGTGGCTGTGCCCCTGCCATTCAGGAGGAGTGTCCTGGACAGCCAAGGGAATCGTGGACATTGCTGGAGAGAGAGGGGGCTCAGGGTAAGTATTAGGGGGTGCTGGGGGGCCTGTTACACACAAAAGGTTTTTCAACTTAATGCATAGAATGCATTGAGATATAAAACCTTTTGCCTTTACAACTTCTTTAAATCAAAAACAAACATTATTATATTGCTACTTACCATTTTTTAGATCTTCATCTTTTTAGGATTTCATTTTTATATTCATCTGGTAATCCAGCCAGTAAGTCTATTGTTTTTCAAAAGAAAAACAACCTCTTCAGCAGAATGTATCAGTTACAGAGATGAGACAAACCATTTACTACCGACAGGGGTGCTTACAATGATCAGCTTTTATGTATTTATGTAAAACCTTTATCCCAAAAGGAAAAAAAAACTGTTTGATGTAATTGCTTATAATGTATTAGCTAGTTTGGCTAGTTTGGCTTAAATTTGTTAGTGTATCTAAATCTGCTTGTACATCTAACACTCCTACCCCCTCCCCCCTCCCCCAGACTGACAATGCTGCTGTCCAAAGGTGCCCCTTGTGCTCATTCATCTAGCTCCGAATGCATTTAGGGACATGCAACCACACCCACATGGATGTCAAATCGAGAGCAGCGGCTGTGTCTATGCAGCCGCTGCCTCCCAATTGACATCAATTGCCTGCATGTACAAGGAACACATGTGCATCACCATGCGGCTAAACATGCTTTAGTATACCCCATGTGAACAAGGCCTTACTATTTTTGTTTTGTTTCATTTTTTTTTATATTGTTATTTTTTTTGGGGGGGTGTGCTTTGATGAGACATAAGGCAGACATCCCATCCAGCAAAAACTTATTTCAGGGATTTAGCAAGCTCATTTCAGAGAGGTGGCACCCCCCTGTGGCAAAATGTGGGCATGGCCTAAATTGCGCTACATATTGAGGGTGTCTTAAAGCGGTGTTTCACTGTCTACACATAATTTTTTTTTTTCTACCACTGACACTGTTTAATCCATTTAAATCTTTAACTTACTTTTTCCGTTTCTGCAGCTTTCTGCTCTCATTTTCCTTTAGTAAAGATAACTTTTAAAACTTCCTGTAGTTGGTTTTCATCTTGCCTGTGGGCATGTGAATCCCACAGGCATCCTCTTCCGGGATACGGTGATGCAGCTCGACCAGCATGCACCGCCCGTTCTAGCCCCGATCTCGCGCATGCGCAGTGAAGACAAAACATAGCACCGTCAAGAGCTCAGGTTGCCATCACAACCGGCGTCATCGTAGGAAGTCCCGCCCCGTTGTGATGGCAAGTCTCACGAGATTTGGCGGAGGTTATCCGCAATGTCTCCTGGGATGAAAGACAATGAGATCCCAGGAGACATTGCGGGTAACGAAGGATATGACGACAATACCCGCAAAGTCCACGCCCACAGCCGCAGGGACAGAAGAAAAGAAACACAGATAACGTAAGGTAAGTAAAAAAAAAAAAAAAAAAAAAGCTCCATATGGCACTCGGTGTTGCTTTTAGAAGCCACCGAGATGCTGATTCAAAAACGGGTGAAGATCCGCTTTAAAGGGGGTGTTGTGTAATAGTCTGAGATGACTTACAGAATGCAGTAATGTTAAATAGGGAATATACAGTGCAGAGTGTACGGCAGAGTAGTATGTGTAGGAGAGGAGTGTGGAGTGTATGGAGGTGGGTAGTATGTGCAGGAGATGAGTGCAGAGTGTATGTGGGTATAATCTGCAGGTGAGGAGTGTGGAGTGTACAGTGGTGGGTAGTATGTGCAGGATGGTGTCATTAGGGCAGTGGAAAGTGTCATTAGTTCTTTATTTTTATTATTATTTTCTTATTATTATTTTTTTACAATTTTATTTTTTTGTATTTTTTTTTTCAAAATGCTTTTTAGGGGCCAGTGGATGGTGTCAGTGGGGCAGTGGACAGTATCAGAATTTATATTATTTTTATTATGTTTTTACTATTTTATTTTTGGGGATGATTGGGGGTGGGGGGTAGCGGACGGTGTCAGTACAGCAGTGGATGGTATCAGTAGTTTCTTATTTTTTTTAGAATTTAATTTGTTTTAAATTTTTTTCACAATGCTTTATGGTTGAAAGGGGGTTGGGGCAGTGTTGGTATGGCAGGGTGGAGTGATGTCAGTAATTTTTTTATTTTATATATTTTTTTACAATTTTTTTTTTTATATTTTTTTTACAATTTAATTATTTAATAATTATTGCATTTTTTTTGTAACTGTTGGGGGGGCTCTTTGGTGAGATATCAGGGGTCTAAACAGACCCCTGACATCTCCCATTTGAGACAGAGATAGGGACTGAGGACACATATTCTCCCCAGTCCCTTTCAGCACTGAAGATGAATGGAGAGGAGACAGCGGATCCTGTCCATTCATAAATTGAGCAGAGTAAACACAGGTTACTCTGCTCAGTGTTCACAGGACACAGGAGCGATCTTGCTCACTGTGTCCCATTCAACAAAGGAAGGGACCAGTAAATGACAGATCTGCTGGTCCCTTCCTCCGCTCTCCATCCTGACATCCCCCACAGCAGCCGGCGGGAGAGGAGTGGAGGGAGTCGGCTGTGGGGGAGGAGGGGGGGGCGGGGCCCGGAGAAGGACAGTAAACAGCCGGGAATTGGAAGGGACAGCTGTGAGCACTGATCTGCCTGTATAGCCGCGGGAGGGAGAGGAGACAATGATGCTGTCAGCTGAAAAGCTATACAGGGAGATTGGTGCTTACAGCTGTCCTCTGCCACATCAATCATCCCCGGCTGTGAAGCTAGGGAACATTCCATGTGTGCAGGGTGGGGATGATTCCCCACTGCCTTCCAGGATCGGCCCTGCGCCCGGGAGATCGCCCAGAACTCACGGGTGTGCGGGAGCCGCAGCCAAAATGCGGGAGACTTGGGATGTGTCATGTACCTGGTGGTTTAGCCCAGAATGCAGAGAGCAGCTTCTCGTATACCTCTGGCTTGAGAACCCCTGGTAGAGCTGACAGGGCTCGGGAGTTCAAAGGGGCACAAGTGCCTGACAGGTAGCTGGTGCAGGGCTAGTCCGGACCTCCGATGTGACTGCAAGGAAGCTGGCAGAAGGCAGCGGCCCGGCAGAAAGCAGGCAGGAACCAGTAGTTTGGATACAGCAGACAGCAGGGAGGTGTTCTGTGGTACAGCAAGAACAACTGGAGACAGCAGGCTGCAGGGAGGTGTTCTGTAGCACAGCAGGAACAACTGGAGACAGCAGGCTGCAGGGAGGTGTTCTGTAGCACAGCAGGAACAACTGGAGACAGCAGGCTGCAGGGAGGTGTTCTGTAGCACAGCAGGAACAAGCAAGGTCAGGCAGGCTGGGTCAACACTGGCGGGCAGATCAGGTACCAAGCAGAAGACGAAGAGTAGTCAGGGTGCAGGCCGGGTCGGTAAGAGGCGGGCAGCAAATGGACCAAGGAAGAAGCAGAAGAGACATCAGGACAAGCCGGGATCAATGACTGACAGCAAGCAGGGGTAGTCAGGAACAAACCGGGTAAACAGGAATCAGGTAGGTAGTTCAACAAGTAGCAGGGATCTGGCCTTGTTCAGAAAGCTGTTAAGATGTTGACGAGGAAAGGATTTCAGCAGGTTTTGACTTTACTTTGGTAAAACCATTTGCAAACTCTGTTAAATAAGCAATCAGCTGGGAGGAATAGGTAGAAGCTCCACAGAAGGTTAGCAAATACTTTCTCAACCTGAGGGAGCAAGCATCTTTTCCTTTTATTGAGGTGAATCAAAGATTTATAACCCATTATAACAGAGGATGAAACTCTGAAAAAAATATGTCAACAACCCCCATTATTGGCTTTCAGACAACCACCCAATCTCAGACATAAACTAATCAGCAGGAAACTTCACTCTGATTATAAAGTCACAAATAATGGAAGCAAACCCTGCAATAAAAAATGCTGCAAACTGTGCAACCAGATCAATCTATCAAAAAGTGTCACACACACAAATGGGATCTTCAATATCACGAGATCATACAGCTGTACCTCCAGTAATGTGGTGTACCTCATCCAATGCAACAAGTGTAGCAAAGGATCTTTTGTTGGTGAAACAGGACAGAAGTTACAAGTGAGGATGAATTTGCACAGACATACCATCAAGGAACATAAGGAAGACAGTTTTCTGCACACCTGCGGGGCATCATTTCTCACAACCGGACCACAATATAGAAGATTTCAATGTTTTAGTTCTTAAAGGGGTTGTAAAGGTAATTTTTTTTTTTTTTAAAATAACAAACATATCATACTTACCTTCACTGTGCAGCTCGTTCTGCACAGAGTGGCCCCGAACCTGGTCTTCTGGGGTCCCTCGGCGGCTGTTTCAGCTCCTCCCCGCAAGCATTTACCACCTTAATGCGAGCTCCCTCGCATGGTGGTGAGTGCTTGCGGGCGCGCTCCCGTGATACAGCCGGCGGCTATAGCCGCTCGCTGTATCACTCGGCCCCGCCCCCCGGCGCGCTGCGTCATCGGATGTGATTGACAGCAGCGCGAGCCAATGGCTGCGCTGCTTTCAATCCATCCACTGCAGCCAATCAGCGACCAGGCTGAGCTGCAATGAGGACGAGCAGCGAAGATTCGAGGCGTCAGGTAAGTAAAACGGGGGGGCTGGGGGCTGGGGGCGGCGGTACTGTCAAAAGTTTTTTCACCTTAATGCATAGAATGCATTAAGGTGAAAAATTTTTTTATCTTTACAACCCCTTTAAAGGGAATTTTAGAACTATCCAGGAAAGAAAAACGTTTCAGCTAAGAATGATACTTCTTTTTGACACAAAAAATAATGGCCTAAATTTAGACATTGGTTTCCTCACCCACTATACTACAGTTTTATGACCCCCTCTGTGATCATCCCCCCCCCCCCAGTCTATTGCTTTCCCTCTGTCTTATCTCACTTGCTGATAGCTTTATTACCATTGCCATACACATTTGTGTATGTTTTTTTTTTTTTTTTTTTTTGATTTGTGTTTGTTTTACCTTTTCCTTTCCCTCAGAGATTTGTATTTTTGTTTTTTTAACATTTTACCTTCTGCTAAAACTTTTGTGAATCAGCTTGTCCATGAAAAATGATATGTTAGTGCAAATAAAAAAAGTATCACAGTCAGTACTCAATTCCCTTTATTGAGGAAACTGAAGAGTTCATAAAGGATGAGTGGAAAAACCTGGAGAAGAAGCTTTGTATTAATAACAGGTTAATAAGCTATACCCTTTAAAAGAATCAAAATTTAACCTGCTCATATCATCTTTCCTAGTAGATGCTTCACTGACGAGACTGGCTAGGCATGTCACTTTGCCTACGAAGGATGTCATGACATTTAATTATGTTCGAGATTGTAAGCTAGACCTAGGCTTAAAACAAGCTTAGGCAGCATCAGGGGATGCTTGCAGGGCTGCAGTAACTCTGATGATCACCAGCTGGTCAGCTAACTTTGGGAAAGTAATTTTGAATGATAAAAATATATATAAACCTCGCGCCAAAAAGTAAATGTGAATAGTTAAATAAGAGCTGCTAACTATATAAGAATTCTAGTGCAAGTGAAAAATGTGTTTGGTGGGGGGCGCTGGGTCTATATTAACGGTGGACTAAATTGCATATGAGCTGTTATACTCAAACAAGATTATTGAATACACATCGGTGTGCCATACAGAAATACTAAAGATATGTATAGAACTGAATACCAAAAGTGTATATTACAAAAGAATAACAACCATGCAGTCCCTGCATGTATTGGAAAATAATGTCCTTGTGGAAAAACCAATATAAAAATCCCAATGGAAAAAAAAAAAAAAGGGTCCACGTGTGATTGAATCCACTTACAGAGCACTCTGGGTGTATAAAACAGCTGGTGTAGGTTGTTCATCCACGCAGCGGAAGATTCACATATATTGATTTATATATTATATTTTGCAACAGCGGAAGATTCACATATATTGATCTGCATATTATTTTCAATCGCACGTGGACCCTTTTTTTTATTTTTTATTTTTATTTTTTTTCCATTGGGATTTTTATATTGGTTTTTCCACAAGGACATTATTTTCCAATACATGCAGGGACTGCATGGTTGTTATTCTTTTGTAATATGCACTTTTGGTATTCAGTTCTATACATATATTTAGTATTTCTGTATGGCACACCAATGTGTATTCAATAATCTTGTTTGAGAATAACAGCTCATATGTAATTTTGAATGATGTAGATCAGGATAAGATAGTAAAGGCTCTTCAAAAATTAGCATGTGATTTCATAGCTGAGGCATAAGCGGATATCATAAGGGGCTCAGCCTGTGTCTTCAGTAACATCCAGCACTATGCCTGAAGCTCTGGTTGGTGAATCTGGCCTCTAAATTGAACTGGTGCAAGTTTCCTCGGTTCAACGGTTCAAATATCTTTGGAAGTAAGCTGGAGTCTGCAATTATGAAGCTGATTAGGGGGCTATTCGGGGTTGACTCGAAGCCAGGGATAAAGCGGGAGTCGGGTTGCAAGGACGATGCCGGAGTTTGAGCGATGATCAATTACATGTTTCGGGGTATACTCCCCCTTCATCCCCGGCTTCGAGTCACATGACCTGCTGTGGTTTGCCAATGCACATCTGTATTTGGAGTCTATGATGCGGCCAGGGAGGAGCTCCGTGGTGGTACCCAGAAGTATAAAGCTGCCCTTGTCAGTTACCGGCACTTCTAATCCACCCACTGGCTTCACAGGCTAATGCACCGGCTCTGTCCTCCCCTTCTTGGGCGCACAGTGGTTCCGAACCCTGCAAGGTACCATCCCCTCTGATGCTGCCCGGTGGACTAGCATCTGAAAGGGTGCCATCCAGCTTCCCAGCTTTTTGTCACCAGTCCCCTTCTCCTTACAGTTTCCACGGTATGAGATAGCCATCCTTCCATCACTATTGGCTTAATCATTGGTATCCCCACAGTGAGTTCATGTTCTTTTGACTGTTTTTATTATTCCTCTTTCCCTTTGCACCTGTGGCTATACTTTTATGTTTTATAAATCTATTAATAAACCGTTTATGGTGCCTACAAATTCATTGACTGATTGTCACTCCTTGGATCTGCGCTCCCCCAGTCTGTGTTCTTTATCCTTTTTCAATCGGTCAATTGAGTGTGGCAGCAGCGGTCCTATGTGACTCTTTTATTTGGCTTCAGGGTCTACTTTTTTGCACCTGGCTTCCTGTTTTACAAAGCTGAAGATTTGAATGAGCGGTGTGCAGCCCTCACAAACAACTCTAATGATGCCCTAACAAAGGACAAAGGCCCCAAGTCTGTAAGCAAAAGTAGGACATGTGCCACTGTTACTGCCCATAAGCGGGAAATTGAGGATCTGATGGCCGAGTTGAGTCAGATGAAAGTAAGGCAAGGCCTATGGTCTCCAGGAGACACATGTAGACTGATTTACTGAAGGTGGGGGTCCCTAGAGAGGAAATAGATGGGATTCCTACACCAGCATTGCTGGTGTAATGGCTATAGTTAAAAGTACGGATCCTCAAAAACTGATATCTACCTTTTACAATATGCTTATTACTCCTTCATCCACCAAATGGGCTTATGATATTAAACCTCCTTGGGAGAGAAAGGTGGGAGCATTGGAGGATGAAGAATGGAGTGTGGCTTTAGATTACATCAAAATTGTTTCTCCTAAACTTTCAGATAGACTGTCTCAAATCTATATCTTACATTGGGCATATCTCACCCCGCTGAGAGTAGCTATATTTCGGAGGGGGTAGTCTACCAACTGCCTATTGTGTCATCAGGAAGTGGGTACATTATTTCTTCTAATTTGGGCATGCCTGTTGTTACAAGCATTTTGGAAACAGATTGTGGATTTCCTACATGACAGGATGGGATCCCCACTCACCTTGGATCCGAAACAATGCCTGTTGGGGATATTCCCTGACTCTGAAATTGATAAATTCACAAAGATATTTTTACATGAAATGCTATTCTTGGCCAGGAAAATCATTGCTAGACAATGGATGAGACCACAACCTCCTAGTTTTACTGACTGGAAGGTAGATGTGAATAAAAGCCTTCCCTACAAAAAATTCTTGTAAATAAACAGGGGGTGCCCAACCAAGTACAATAAAATTTGGGATCCTTGGCTACAAGATTCCGAAACATGTACATGAACACCATGTCGGTCTCCCGGAAGAGTTATTAATTGTCTGTAGTTAAACCATGTTTTCATTACCATGCGGGAATCACCATTTGTGTCCTGATAGACATATCTATGTTTGTATTATGGTTAAACCTAGACTTTACTATGTATCTGAGATATAACTTTATTTTTCACATGTGATAGATGTATTGCCTTGAAAACATGCATGAATCTATTGTATATGCCAATTGTTTAATAAAAAACCTTTTGTTAAGAAAAGAAAAAGCCAGCAGCTACTACAGTATGTGTAGCTGCTATATTTTACATTTTGGAGGAGGGAAGGCCAGAACATCGTTTTAAGTTGAATTAATATGCAATGGATCCACAAACTCCAGTAACAAGGCTTTAGGGCTTGTACAAAAAATCAAAATGTCATTTATGAACATCCAGGTATTTTAATTATTTATAAATAGTGCAGTGCTGCTATCCCCCATGAAAAAATTAAATAAATATATAAAAAATGTATTTTTTAACGATTTGATTGATCTCACTGGTCAAAGTATTCAGATAAACATCTATGTAAATCCTGGACTTGGCTATGAAAATCTACATATCTGAGGGCTTCCCTGGCTGTAAGTCAGTATGACGATGAACTGACATTGATTCGTTATCCAGCAATCAAGAAACATTTATGATGAGGGCACTTTTTTTCCAAAGAACTGACACTTTGCTGTCTCAGCAGGTGATGGATGTCTCTGGCTCTCCATTGGTTCCCCTGATGCACAACGGTGCTATTTAAATTGATTATAGGGTGAAGCCATAGCCCCGCCCGCTGAGGAAGATCTGATTTAAAGTAACGCGTACGGGGGAGGAGCTACGCATGACGTCAGCTAAAAGTAGTTGGATCTGTACGTGCATTATAATTAATTGAAATTAATGGATTAATCGATTAAAAAAAAAAACGATTAATCGAACACGAAAATTTTAATCAGTAACAGCCCTAAAAAATAGGTATCAACAGAGTGCAAAATGTATAATCAAAAATAAAGTTCATATATGTGAATAAACGCTAAACCGCTTCTGTGATTTCTTGATTGTTGTAAACTCTAGTAAATAAGTCATTCACCACTGTGCTCTTGCCGTTCTCTGTAGACAATGCTAAATTGTGCACAACATCACCAGCCGTTATACCTGCTCACCTCAAGAATGAGCCAGACAGACTCAGAAAGAATTATCTTTACTCTCTCTCCAATATGATCTCACTCCTCCTGCTCCGACCTGTTACTTAGTATCAGCTTTCAAATAGGCAGCCTCCCAGGTAAGATGTTTCCTTTCAAGATATGGTTCTAAATCATGCAAATATAAATAAAGGTTACATAGTGTTCTCCGTTTCACAGTATTTTTAAAATGCCCCATTAAAATCACACTTACAGGAATAACCATGAAAACTTGCATAGCACGATACAAAAAGCATCCGCTCGCTCACCACTGTGGCTGCGTGGTGTCACGGGCTCGGCTCCTCCCCTCTACACGCGTATCGCCCTCTGATTGTATTTTTGCATGTATTTTTGCACATAATTTGTTACATAATTTGATGTATTTTGCACATGATATTTAGCCTGCATGTAGCACTTTTGTAGGGTGGCACGGATTTATTTTTTACAGATATTTATGAACATCCACCAAAGAGAAATATGGTAGAGATGCATAGACAAATGCTGGAAGAGAAGATAGATTACTCCCACCCTCCCAGGTACAGGTTTGCGTAAAGCAGGGCACAAGTTGTCCCCATTGCTTCACCCTGCATTTGGAGGTAGTGGGAGCCATCAAACATGAATTCATTGTGTGTTAAGATAAACTCCAAGAGCTCAAAAACTAAATTGTTATAAAGTGTGAACTCAGCACTTCTCTACTTCAAAAAAGGCAACACCATGTTGATCCCACTTGAATGAAAGTTATTGGAATACAATGCCTCCACATCAATAAAGACCAAAGTTGCTTCTTCATCTACATGTAAGTTGTCCAAAATCATTAATGGGTGGATTGTGTCCTTCAAACATGAATATAAGCCATCCACATAGGGGTGTAGATAATCAACAATAAGTCTACTTTCTTTATGTGTCCAATTTTGTATTCCCTAAAAGATTGGTCTCATTAACATGTTTTATGAGTCTTTGAGAGGACATAAAAAGGTAGGTGGTCACAGGATGTTTACCTTTCAAAAAGTCTTAAGTATCCTTTTTAATTAGTTGTTTTTCATATGCTCTATGAATGACCAAAAGAAAAGAGCATTGGGAATCACCAATAATAGTAGATCAGTATCTGTCAGTACCACAAGGAATTTTGTTTTTGCAAATTTCACACATCCCCACATATCTGTCCTTTGTCATAATGATAATATTACCCACCTGTAACATGTTCCAACTTCTGCAGCTGCTTGGGGATCGCTGTCTCTGTGTAACAGCAGTACCGGGAATAGTTCCCCGTACCAGCTGTCACTGTTTGAAAAGAGCGCGTCATTCATTTACAAAGTTCTGTGAATGAATGAACTACAAGTACTGACATCTTTGCTTGTTGAGCCCTCTGGTAGTTTTTTAAGTCTTCCTGTCAGTGTGAAACTGCCTGCCTGTGTGATGTACAGGCAGACAGCTTACACTGACAGTCTGCAGCAGTCCTGCCTGGCACCAGCGATATGCTGATCGCTGATGCAATGCTTTCCAGGCTCCTAAAAAAATAGTAAATGCACATTTTTTTATCTGCAAAAAAAAGTGCATTTATTTTTTATTTTAACCACTTGTCAACTGGGCCAATTCTGACACTTCACATACATGTGAAAAGCTAAAAAAAATGTTGACAAAATACACCTTCATGAATTTGTTTGCACACAAACACAATATAATATCCAATTTTTTTGTAAAATGTAAAAGATGGTGTTATGCCAAGTAAATAAATACTTAACATGTCACACTTTAAAATTGCATATGCCTGTGGAATGGTGCCAAACTGCGGTACTTAAAATTCTCCATAGGTGACGCTTGAAAAATTTTTACAGGTTACCAGTTTAGAGTTACAGAGAAGGTCTGGCACTAGAAATATTGCTCTTGCTCTGACGTTCGCGACGATACCTCACGCGGGGTGCATTTACATATGCATGCGGGACTTACATATGCGTGCGCATTTGCACATAAGCACGGGGAGATGAGTGGGCGCTTTTTAATTTAAATTTTATTTTATCTAAATGTATTTTTTTACACTATCTTTTAAATTTTTTTTTTTTTTTATTAATTATGTTTATTGCTACCACAAGGGAAGAAAAACATCCCTTATGACAGCATGGGTCGTGACAGGTCCTCTTTATTGAAAAATCTGGGGTCTATTAGACCCCAAATCTCTCCTCTGGCCTCTATTGCAGCCAATTAGACACAGATCGGTCTGATCGGCTGCTTTCCTGGTTGCTAACGGGCAGGTAAACAAAGAGCCGAAACCGGAAGTGACTAAATCCTCATAGATTTTGGGGTCACAGAGAGGGAGGAACAATGTCAGTTCCTCTCACTCTGTGCTGTGCAGCTGTCGCCCCTGGCAATCGGACGAGAGAGCCCAGGAAAGGCTGCGGCGGCAGGAGGGGGGGGGACCCTCTTCCACCACCTGCAGAGGTGATGGAGTGGCTGTTCAGCCACTCAAATCACTTCTGCTGAACAGAGAATTGGCAGAAGAGAATTTTGATACCTGGATGATGCCTGTAGCTGCAGCCATTATCCCAGTGTAACCACTGCAAACCAAGAACGTCATATGATTGTAGCGCACCCCCTAATGCTGTGTACACACGAGCGAACTTTGACGGACTGAACTCCGAAGGACTTTTCAACGGAGTTCAGAGGGAGTTCCGATGAAACAGACTTTCGAACGTGATGACGTATGACCGGACTAGAAAAGGAAGTTCAATAGCCAGTAGTCAATAGCTGCCCTTGCCTCGTTTTCGGTCTGTCAGACTAGCATACAGACGAACGTTTTTTTCTATAGGAATCGAGTCCGTCGGAAAGATTTGAAACATGTTCTATTTCTAAGGTCTGTCAGATTTTGACAGAAAAGGTACGATGAAGCCCACACACGATTGAATTGTCCGACGGATTCGTTCCGTCAGACCTTTGATGCCGAAAAGTCCAGTCGTGTGTACACGGCATAGGAGCCATAAGTAGAATGAGATCCCCCCACCCTGCACAGCCAGGCACACCAAATTTTCACAGTCACTTCAGAGTCACAAGCACAGTCCAGTGCTTTTTTTGTTTTGTTTTATGGAGGGAAAATAACTTGGATAGGGATTGGGAAATTATTAGATGCCCACTTGACTTCAAACAACTTCAGGGCCAACTTCTATATACAGTCTATATACACTCCTCACTTCCTCCAGCACACTTGCTTGCAGAACTCCAGCTGGCACACTGTTTGTGGATCTGACAAAAAAATTCAGTGTCCAGTGTCCAGCTTAAAGGGGTTGTAAACCCAAATGGTTTTTCACCTAAATGCATTCTATGCATTAAGCTGAAAAACTTTCTGTGTGCTGCAGCCCCCACGAGCCCCCGTTTTACTTACCTGACCCTGATCCTTCTCCGGCCGGGAATGAGCACACCAGCTCTAGCTGGTGTCTCGTGTCCTAATTGAATAGATTGATAGCAGTGCAGCCATTGGCTCCCGCTACTGTCCATCAAATCCAATGAGGCAGCGACGGGGGACGGGGCCAAGTCCTGCATTCTCGGGAGCGCGCCCGCATGGGTGTCCACCAAGGAGATCGCTTCTCCAACGTGGACACTCGATGCGGGGAGGAGCCAGGAGCGCCGCTGAGGGATCCCAGAAGAGGATGATCAGGGCCACTCTGTGAAAAACGAACTGCACAGTGGAGGCGTAGTGGAGAAGTATGACACGTTTGTTTGTTTTTTTTTTTTTTCAAACAAGGGTTTACAACCCTTTTAAAGCGGAGTTCCACCCAAAAGTACATCAGAGGTCCGGCCACCTCCTTCTCTTTCCCCTACTGTCAGGCCAGTAGGAGGGCACAGCTGTGCTTCACGCATGCACAGTAGGGACCCAGCCATGAAGCCTTTCCCTTACCGGCAATGGCAGCGCAGCACCCGACACTCAATGGAAACATCAGACTCCAGGACAGGTAAGTGTCCTAATAATAAAAGTCAGCAACCTCAGTATGTGTAGCTGCTGACTTTTAATTTTTTGAGGGGAAGGCAAAACTCCGCTTTAATCACTCCTGTGGCTGCTGATCCCAGCACCACCTCTTCTACACTCTCCCCACAATCCTCCCAGACTGAACACTCACCATCCCACCTGGCTGACTTCTCGGGAGATCTCCTGGACGTGCTGACTTGTTCCCGCTGTCCTCTCCTTGCTCCTGTGCCTCCAGAAAGGGATTCCCCTGTGTGTTATGGGGATCCTTCCAGTACCCAAGCCCCAGGGCTGAGGTCACCCCCCCAGACTAGGGGGCACCCTTATGGGCCACCGACAGCCTCCTCAACACTCCATCTCCATCTTCCACCCAAGTCCCCCTGCTGGCATGACTAATGCCTCTTTACGAGGTGCCTACCCCCTTCCAGAATCTTTTTGCTGGGGACTGGTAGAGGACCTAATAAATATGCCAAGCAGCTCCTCCTAGTCTCCACCCACTACATCCGGAAACTTCTCCAAGGTTCCAGAAACAGGGGGAGGCATCAGAGAAACAGCTTGCTGAGTCATTCAGCCTCCCTGAGTCACTCAGCCCTGACCCAGATTCATCCCAGGCCTGGCTCTCAGCCAAGCCAAATTTTCCTACACTACAGCTTACAAAAAAAAACAATCTCATCTAGCACACTAGAGGGTGCTATATGATAACTACATTTTTTCCTTCAGTAAGTGACCTCAATGCCTGTGATTAAGTTTTTGACATATTGTGACTAGTATTCTTACATGGGATGGATTCCCCATCTCGTATTACCAGCTTGGTGAACAGATCAGCACATGTATTTGTTTGGGCTGTAAATCTCAAATAATTTTTGCATTCTCTAGGACAGTGATAGCTAACCTTGGCACCCCAGATGTTTTGGAACTACATTTCCCATGATGCTCCATTACACTGCAGAGTGCATTAACATAATGGGAAATGTAGTTCCAAAACATCTGGGGTGCCAAGGTTAGCCATCACTGCCCTAGGAGGTGCAAACTCACGCTGTCCTTCCTCACCTGATAAATGCATACTTGCCAACAGTCCCGATTTTCCCGGGACAATCCCGATTTTTGGACCCTCGCGCAGATCGGAGCTCGTCCCGATTAACCACTTGACCACTGGGCACTTAAACCCCCTTCCTAACCAGACCAATTTTCAGCTTTCGGTGCTCTCACACTTTTAATGACAATTACTCAGTCATGCAACACTGTACCCATTTGAAATGTTTGTCCTTTTTTTCACACAATTAGAGCTTTCTTTTGGTGGTATTTAATCACCGCTGGGTTTTTTATTTTTTGCGCTATAAATCAAAAAAGACTGAAAATTTGGGGAAAAAAAAATCTTTGTTTCTGTTAAAATGTATTGCAAAGTATTGGCAGAGTACTGCAGATTATGGCCACCAATCCCCCGCCCAGTGTCTGACGAGAAGAGACACCAGATGTATGGAGAGGCTCCGTTGATGGGGACACTGATGTAAGGACTCAGGCTCTGCTGGGGACACTGATGTAAGGACTCAGGCTCCGCTGATGGGGACACCAGATGTAAGGAGGGGCTCAACTGCTGGGGACACTGATGTAAGGCGGGCCTCTGCTTAGGGTTGTCACCTATTTTTCCAAGCCAAACCCGAACACTTTCGCGGCGCATGGCAATTTTTTTGTAGTACACGCTATAAAATTGTAAAATACCTTGGGTTACTCAAAGAGAGTAGTAATGGGCAGTGGACGGTGTTAGTAGGGCAGAGGACGGCGTCAGCAGGGCAGAGGATGGCGTCAGTAGGGCAGAGGATGGCATCGGTAGGGCAGAGGATGGCATCAGTAGGGCAGAGGACGGCGTCAGTAGGGCAGAGGATGGCGTCAGTAGGGCAGAGGACAGTGTCAGTAGATCAGTGGACAGCGTCAGTAAAACAAAATAAAAAAATAAAACAAAAGCATTAGTGTACCCATAAAATATGATTTGATCAATAAAAATACTGCTGACACTGTCAGCCAGTAGAGCATTGGACAATGTCAGAAGATCAGTGGACGGCGTCAGTAGAGCAGAGGATGGTGTCACCCGGTGAGAACTGTATATATAGATGGTGTTGGGGGGGGACTGTATATATGGATGGTGCATGGGGGGGAGGGGAAACTGTATATATGGGGGGACTGTATATATGGGGGGAGGACTGTATATATGGGGGGGAGGACTGTAGTTATAGATGGTGTATGGGGGGGACTGTATATATGGGGGGGGCTGTATATATGGATGGTGTATGGAAGGGGAACTGTATATATGGGGGGGAGGACTGTATATATGGGGGGAGGACCGTCACCCGCGGGAGGTCTATTATGTTGCTAATATAAAGGGGGGGAGGCAGGCACTTAGAAACCCTGCTAGCTCTGAGTCTCTTAAATGTCAGACAGTGCCTGCCTCCCCCCCCAAATAGAGACCTTCATAGAGCAAGACAAAAACCCCCTTACCTTCCAGGAGCCGCTGCAAAGATGTATGGTCGAAGTAGGGTTGCCACCTTTTCTTCAAGACAAACCCAAACACTTTTGCGGCGCACGGCAATCTCTTTGTAGTACATGCTATAGGATTGTAAAATACCTTGGGTTACCCAAAGAGAGTAGTAATGAGGTGTGCTACGGTGAACAGTGGCTGTGGCCAAATTGCATTAACAGTGGGGGGGGACTTAAAGGGGCATGGTTAAATAAAACAAAAGCATTAATAAAAGCAATGTCAGTAAAAATACTGCTGACACTGTCAGCCAGTAGAGCAGTGGACGGTGTCAGTAGGGCAGTGGAAAGTGTCAGTAGGGCCGTGGACGGCGTCAGTAGGGCCGTGGACGGCGTCAGAAGATTAGCAGAGTGGTGGACGGTGTCAGTAGGGCAGTGGACGGTGTCACCCGGTGAGAACTGTATATATAGATGGTGTATGGGGGGACTGTATATATGGGGGGAGGACTGTATATATGGATGGTTTATTGGTATGGGAACTGTATACATGGGGGGAGGACTGTATAAATGGGGGGGGGGCTGTATATATGGATGGTGTATGGGGGGGGAGAACTGTATATATTGCATATATGGGGGGTGCAGTGGACGGTGTCAGTAGGGGAGTGGACGGCGTCAGTAGGGCCGTGGACGGCATCAGAAGATTAGCAGAGTGGTGGACGGTGTCAGTAGGGCAGTGGACGGTGTCACCCGGTGAGAACTGTATATATAGATGGTGTATGGGGAGACTGTTGTTAGATGTGACTTTTAAATAAGTCACTTTATGTTTATATTGCTTTGTCAAATCTTAACCCTTAAAGAAATAAACACGGAGGCAAATTCGTCTGTGTCACATTCCACGGTCTATGAGCCCGCAGTGAGAATAACTGTCCTGTTTTATTTAATATTTATAAGATTTTTGTTACATGACGAAAATATCGAAGTTCAATTTAGGTATCAGCTTAATAAAAGCAGTTTCTACATATAATTCCTTATCAGCAATAAAAGGATATAATAAAAACAGTTTCATCGAAAATAATGCGTCACCATGCAAAGGTTAATTTCATAACAGCTGCAAAGCAGGCATTTCAACAGACTATTTTACACGTAGGCATTAGGTTTAAGTAAGAACTCTGAATCAAATCCCTAACCCTATCAATTTCCCCCTTTGACATCATCCTCTCCTTCCCCCTGGGTCCTCATGAATAAGTTCTAGTCAGTTTTCCCCAGAGTGCTTTCCCTGACCGCGAGTTGTCAGAGGGGTAAAACCCATCCCCCTAGGTATTACTAACATCTTAAATTCAAGAAGAGGAGTTTTGTAGGAGTAGGGTGATGTCAATACACATTTATCAGTATGACCTATCTATTCTCCTAATTTTCCTATTTATTTTCCTGTATACACATATATTCGTGATTGTAAGTGATATTACTATTAGAATAATAATTACCATTGGACTTAACAACCAGTGAAAGGTATTGGTCGCTGTAGGAGACATTCCACTAAATATATCCCACCAATGTGGTGCAGTATCCTGTTGTATCTGTGATGAAAGATGTACTAGTCTACCTTTGTCAGTTATTGCAGATATGAGGTTATTCTGTAGGGTATGTTCTAGTGTTTCTATGTGTCGTCTTAATAAGTCTGATTGTTCCAAAACCTGTTTTAGTGGGTCTAAAGAAATTATAAAGGGTGTAGTGTCAGTGAGATTATGTACCTCATAAACTGAAGAGAATTCCTTATCGGCATCTGGTTCAAAAAGATAGGTGTGGTTAGCCCATTGTAATATTTTAATCTTTTTTATACATCCTGCAAACGGCGCCGATTTATTTAATGCTAACATGGTGCGGTTGTCATTAGTAATGATACAAATATGCTGGGGTCCTATTTCTATGAATCTATTGTTCACATTTATCGGTGTTCTTTGCATTTTGCATATGCTAGTTTGGTATTTTAACAAGCAAGGTTCATATACTGGGGAACTTCTGCCACATACCATTCCCTTATTAGTTCCTTCACATAGATTTAAATCATGGGTTCTATTTCCTTTATCTACATATTTCCCATATATTTCTGGATACCAAAACTCGTTTTTAATTACTAGTGGCATAACCACTATTTTACACATTTCTATTACATCAGCTACCCGGTATGCTTCAAACCTTCCTACACACCATTTATCCTCACATTCTACCTTATCCCCTTTTACTTGGAACCATACACCATCGTCAGTTAGACCTTTAAAATATTTCATCCAGGTATGATAATTTCCCAACTGTAGTTCAGTCCTGGCCCTATTTATTTGTTTATGATAGGATAAGAGGTTAAAAGAGCACTGTGTGAAATTTACAAACTGTTGACTTTGATTCCACAGCTGGAGCTCTGCTCCTATAGTGTGATTTATTAACCCTCCCAAAAATTGTAATAGGGGTATTTCTTGCAGTTGGGTTTCAAAAGTGGTGGGTAACCATTTACTTGTAATTACCAGACTATCGGCTATGTGTCCTCCTGCATGTTTCCATCTATTAGTAAAGTGTCATACCATGCTCATCAGTACCTACATTTTGGAATTTCAGGAAAAGTTACTTTAAATTTGACTTTTGTCTTTTGTTGTGATACTGATACATTGATACAAGTGTGTTAGCATTGATGATTCAAATGTGGGAACTACTTCTTCCTCCATCTGTATGTGAAACCCATAGGACTGTGCATTCCAATACCACCCGTCCGTTCTGTTTTCTCTCCACCAGGAGGCACAGAGAAAGGTACTGGATTGATTAACGGTAATATCTGTCAGATTAAACATCCCTTCTGATATATCTTCTCCCCCTGCTATGGTGACTAATATTTGATACATTTGTCCTACCACCCGTTCCCGGGCCTGTTTCCATGTCTGTGAAAGGGATATTTTATGGCACCTATTATTTTTACTGTTATTGAAAGGAAAGCTCATATTGTCATTCCACTGGAAGGTTATAGTTACTTCTGATAGTGGGTCTGCCTGTATCCATGCAATACCTACATCTATATGAAATGGTCGCCTGTGTCCTTTAACTGTGTAATTACCTAGATCATAATACTTATACAGCTCATATCCTGAATCATTTGCTACTTTAGGATCATCTATAACCCATTGAAAATCAGCTGTTTCCTCTACCTCAATTACATTAATACCAGGAGTCCATGCATGTATTTGTAAAACGACAATCTGCAACAAACAATATGTAAGTAGATATTTCATCATGTTGTTTGCTCGGGTTGTTTCTTGCAGTGTGATGCGTGTATCCAGGTAGGTTTTCCTTCCAGCTTTACTAAAGTGGCTGTGGTCAGAAGCACTTGATAAGGACCTTCAAACCTGGGTTCCAATGTCTTTCTGGTGGGTTTCTTTACATATACATAATCTCCTGGTAGCAGAGTATGTGTACCTGTTATTGAATTAGGGTCTGGAAGAGAAGAATACACACTTTCATGGATCTTAGTTAGAAGTTTGTCGTAATTGTATTACATATGCAGTCAAACTATCACATTGCAATTGCATACTCTGTGGAAAGTATAAACCTAATCTAGGTGCATTCCCAAAAAGTATTTCATATGGGGATAATCCTGTTTTCCCTGTTGGAGTGTACCTTATAGAGAATAAAACCAAAAGCAGACATTCAGGCCATGGCTTGTTTAACCCTTGCATTGCCTTTTGTATTTTTAACTTTATTGTCCCATTTACTCTCTCCACTGATCCTGAACTCTGTGGGTGGTAAGGGGTGTGAAAACTTTGTTGAACCCCTAACATGGTCATCACATTCTGCATGATTTCTCCTGTAAAGTGTGTTCCCCTATCTGATTCTATGGTTTCAGGAAGACCAAACCTAGGTACTAACTCAGTGATCAGTTTCTTAGCTGTGGCTTTTGCTGTAGAGCTGTTTTTACTGGATAACTTTCAGGACAACCTGAGAATAAATCGATACACACGAGGACAAATTCAAAGGGGCCGCTCTTGGGCATTTGTATGTAGTCAATTTGCAGTCTCTGGAAGGGGTATTGGACCCGGACCTGGTGTTTCCGTGGGGTTTTTACTCTCTGTCCTGGGTTATTCAGGAGACAGATTTGGCAGGCTGCACAGTAGTTTCTTGCAGTACTACTGAATCCAGGGGCGAGCCATCCTTGGTTCACAATCCTATACATGGAATTGGAACTAACATGTGTGGGTAGGTGAACTGCCGCTGCCATTGCTGGGTACAGAGAGGCAGGCAGGCATATTTTGCCCCCTTCCCTCCATACATTGTCAAAGTCTGGTGCTGCTCCCATTCTGACCCACTTATCTTTCTCGCTCTCCCCTGCTTGCTCCTGTAACTTACTCAGCTGCTGCCATGTCAGTTCTGGGATACTCACCTCTACTGCTGCTAAGGTCTCAGAGCTTCCTCCCCCTAGAGCTGCCTGTTTTGCAGTCAAATCTGCAAATGCATTTCCTTTTGCCTCAATTGTTTTTGCGCTCGTGTGTGCCACTATCTTCATAATGGCCACTCCTTTAACCTTTTGAAGATTGTTCTAAAGCTTTTAATTCTGCTTCCTGTGCTGACATGTGGGCTGGTAAGGGCTATGCTTAAATCACCTGTGTATCAGTCACTACGGCATACCCTGTGTGATATTTACCCTTGTCATCAGCAAACCTACTGCCATCTATGTACAAAGTGTGCTCAGCATTTAAAATCGGTGTATCTGTAACATGTGGGAATCCCATTGTCTCCTGTTCCATGAGCTGAAAACAATCATGTTCATTTACTTCTTTAAACAAAAGAGTGTCAGGTACCTAATTTCCTTTCTCACTAGTACTATTAGCACTATCATTATCATTCCCCCTTGCCAAATCTGGTGACTGAAGAGGCAAAAAGGTAGCCAAATTTAAGGTTGTACAGCGCTGAAAAGTGACATTTGGAGGTAAAAGTAAAGTACACTGTAACCTTAATTGCCTAGCCATTGAAATGTGTTTGGGCTGAACTTGAGACAAGATTGCATGTATGTCATGTGTGGTGTGCACTACAACTGGATTGTCTAGAACTATTTCTGATGACTTATCTATGATAATTGACACTGCAGCTACCGCCCGTACACAGGACGGTGAACCTCTAGATACTGGATCTAATGCTGCTGAAAAGTAAGCGATTGGTCTTTGTTTTACATGTGCCTGTGTCAGAACACCTGTGGCGTGTCCAGTGATCTCAGCAATGTACAGATTAAATGTCTTAGTATCATCTAAAGTGATAAACGACTCATAAGCTACTTCTGTAAGCATATACGGTACAATTTTCAAACAATCGTATAATGGCTGCATCAAAGTGCTAGCGTGTGGTATCCATTGTCTACAATATGACACAATACCTAAAAACATACGCAATTGTTTGAAATTCCGTGGGGGTAACATTCCCTTTATCACTTGAACCCTCTCCTCAGTGAGATGTCTTGTACCCTGTGATATACAATGTCCAAAAAGATAACTTTTTCCTGACACATTGGTAATTTGTTCCTATTAACCTTGCAACCCTTTTCTGCTAGAAATCGCAACAAATTAAGGGTGGTATCCAAACAAGTTTCCTTGTCAGGGCAGCATAACAGTAAATCATCCACATATTGTAACAATACACAAGAATCTGGTGGTACCCATTCTCCCCTCAAGTACTGGATATATCTTGTGTGGTTTACGTTCTATGTCAGTATATGGGGGTGGGATGGTTGAACTAAGATTATTTAAAATTTCAACATCTTTTGTTCTTCTATCTTTCATATCCCAACCATCACAATCTGGATTATATTTCCACCCCCCCTCTTTCGCTCTATTTGAAACCTTAATTAAGCATTGAACCTGACGCATCCATTGCTTCTCTAACACCTCTCCTTGTCTGTCCCTTTTTATTTCACTTCATACATCCGGGTCTAAACCCGCTGCTCCTTTCACCTTAAATTTACGAAGGACATCCTTTAAGTCCCGCTCTTCATCTTCCCCACAGATGTTTGTAATTATCTGTGGCACCGTGTAATGTGCTACAATTCCCTGACAGGGTTTTGTGTTCCTCTGACCCATTCTGACAGTCCAGCCTAGGTAGCGTGTGGGACACTTAGTGTACAATATAAAACACTTAACCAAGTTACACTAGTTCCTCGTTGCCTTTTCCTCCTAGGATGCCAGAATACTAAAAACCTCTCCGGATGAGATTTCTGAAACCGAATTACTTTATATGCTAGCCAACTGACAAAATATTGTGATCAGACTGACGGCTACAACATATACAAGCATTCCCTTGAGTGACCAGGTATCCGATTAGATCTCCGGGCTTATGGAGACCTCATTACCCTCCCCGTATCTGGGAATCCCTCTTATACACTCTTATCCCTGCTTTTTGGAGCAGACAGGCCTTATACTCGCAACCCGCCTATGGTTTATGAGTTAGATGTGAGGTTAAACACAAGTTCCCAATCATGTGAGGTAAGGGCGCACTCCGTTGCTTAGTTCGGCAATCCCCTTCTAACTCATACCATCCTTGACAAGGCTCATTCACTTTCTCAACAAGACAGACAAGACAACAAACAATTCCAGCAATATAAACCACAATATGCAGTAATTCTAGACTCACCACTACAGAGGCTGGTGTTTTAAAACCAGGAGAACCGTAACTGACAGAACGGATAGGCACAAATCAGGGGAGCACAGAATATAAGAAAAATAAAGCTTTTTCTTACCTGCGCAGGTTTTTTGATCTGTGGTTCCCAGAATGCCTGTCCTTTTGTTCCGTCAGTGTAGCTCAGCCACCTCTTGTAGTATCATCGGTGTGTCCCTGCTTTTTCGGGCGCCAAAAATGTTAGGTTCAACTCTTAATGAGTTGCTTTTTAAGTTTATATTGCTTTGTCAAATCTTAACCTTTAAAGAAATAAACACGGAGGCAAATTCGTCTGTGTCACATTCTACGGTCTATGAGCCCGCAGTGAGAATAACTGTCCTGTTTTATTTAATATTTATAAGATTTTTGTTACATGACGAAAATATCGAAGTTCAATTTAGGTATCAGCTTAATAAAAGCAGTTTCTACATATAATTCCTTATCAGCAATAAAAGGATATAATAAAAACAGTTTCATCGAAAATAATGCGTCACCATGCAAAGGTTAATTTCATAACAGCTGCAAAGCAGGCATTTCAACAGACTATTTTACACGTAGGCATTAGGTTTAAGTAAGAACTCTGAATCAAATCCCTAACCCTATCACTGTATATATGGGGGGGGACTGTATATATGGGAGGAGGACTGTATATATGGATGGTTTATTGGTATGGGAACTGTATATATGGGGGGAGGACTGTATAAATGGGGGGGGGACTGTATATATGGATGGTGTATGGGGGGGAGAACTGTATATATTGTATATATGGGGGGACTGTATATATGGGGAGGACTGTATACTGTATATGGGGAGGGACTGTATATATAGATGGTGTATGGGGGGGACTGTATACATGGGGGGGAAGGACTGTATATAGGGGGGAGGACTGTATATATGGATGGTGCATAGGGGGGAGAACTGTATAAATGGGGGGAGGACTGTATGTATGTATGGTGTATGGGGGGGGGACTGTATATATGGATGGTGCATGGGGGAGGACTGTATATATGGATAGTGCATGGGGGGAGGACTGTATATATGGGGGAGGACTGTATATATGGATAGTGCATGGGGGGAGAACTGTATATATGGGAGGAGAACTGTATATATGGGGGAGGACTGTATATATGGGGGGAGGACTGTATATATGGATGGTGTATGGGGGGGAGAACTGTATATATGGGGGGAGGACTGTATATATGGGGGGACTGTATATATGGGGGAGGACTGTATATATGGATGGTGTATGGGAGGGACTGTATATATGGATGGTGCATAGGGGAGGACTGTATATATGGATAGTGCATGGGGGGAGGACAATATATATGGGGGAGGACTGTATATATGGATAGTGCATGGGGGGAGAACTGTATATATGGGAGGAGAACTGTATATATGGGGGAGGACTGTATACAGTATATGGGGGGAGGACTGTATATATGCATGGTGTATGGGGGGGAGAACTGTATATATGGGGGGAGAACTGTATATATGGGGGGGGACTGTATATATGGGGGGAGGACTGTATATATGGATGGTGTATGGGAGGGAGAACTGTATATATGGGGGGGGCTGTGTATATGAGATGGACTGTATATATGGGGGAGGACAGTATATATGGGGGGAGGACTGTATATATGGATGGTGTATGGGGGGAGAACTGTATATATGGGGGGGAAGGACTGTATATATGGATGGTGTATGGGGGGGGAGAACTGTATTTATTGGGGGACTGTATATATGGATGGTGTATGGGGGGGAGAACTGTATTTATTGGGGGACTGTATATATGGATGGTGTATGGGGGGGAGAACTGTATATATGGGGGGAGGACTGTATATATGGATGGTGTATGGGGGGGGAACTGTATATATGGATGGTGCATGTGGGAGCGAACTGTATATATGGGGGGAGGACTGTATATATGGGGGGATGACTGTGTATATGGATGGTGTATGGGGGGGAGAACTGTATATATGGGGAGGACTGTATATATGGGGGGACTGTATATATGGGGGGAGGTCTGTATATATATGGATGGTGTATGGGGGGGGAAATGTATATATGAATGGGGGGAGAACTGTATATATGGGGGACTGTATATATGGGGGGGACGACTGTATGTACGGATGGTGTATGGGCGGGGACTGTATATATGGATGGTGCATGGGGGGGGAGAACTGTATATATGGTGGGGAGGACTGTATATATGGATGGTGCATGGGGGGGAGGACTGTATATAAGGGGGGAGGACTGTATATATGGATGGTGTATGGGGGGATAACTGTATGTATGGGGGGAGAACTGTATATATGGATGGTGCATGCGGGGAGAACTGTATATATGGGGGGGACTGTATTTATGGGGGGAGGACTGTATATATGGATCGTGCATGGGGGAGAACTGTATATATGGGGGGAGGACAGTATATATGGATGGTGTATGGGGGGGAGAACTGTATATATGGGGGAAGGACTGTATGTATGGATGGTGTATGGGGGGGGGAGAACTGTATTTATTGGGGGACTGTATATATGGATGGTGTATGGGGGGGGGGAGAACTGTATATATGGGGGGAGGACTGTATATATGGATGGTGTATGGGGGGGAGAACTGTATATATGGGGGGAGGACTGTATATATGAATGTTGCATGGGGGGGACTGTATATATGGGGTGACTGTATATATGGGGGGAGGACTGTATATATGGATGGTGTATGGGGGGAGAACTGTATATATGGGGGGAGGTCTGTATATATGGATGGTGTATGGGGGGAGAACTGTATATATGGGGGGGCTGTATATATGGGGGAAGGCTGTATATATGGATGGTGTATGGGGGGAGAACTGTATATATGGGAGGAGAACTGTATATATGGGGGAGGACTATATATATGGGGGGAGGACTGTATATATGCATGGTGTATGGGGGGGGAGAACTGTATATATGGGGGGAGAACTGTATATATGGGGGGGGACTGTATATATGGGGGGAGGACTGTATATATGGATGGTGTATGGGAGGGAGAACTGTATATATGGGGGGGGGCTGTGTATATGAGATGGACTGTATATATGGGGGAGGACAGTATATATGGGGGGAGGACTGTATATATGGATGGTGTATGGGGGGAGAACTGTATATATGGGGGGAAGGACTGTATATATGGATGGTGTATGGGGGGGGGAGAACTGTATTTATTGGGGGACTGTATATATGGATGGTGTATGGGGGGGAGAACTGTATTTATTGGGGGACTGTATATATGGATGGTGTATGGGGGGGAGAACTGTATATATGGGGGGAGGACTGTATATATGGATGGTGTATGGGGGGGGGGAACTGTATATATGGATGGTGCATGTGGGAGGGAACTGTATATATGGGGGGAGGACTGTATATATGGGGGGATGACTGTGTATATGGATGGTGTATGGGGGGGAGAACTGTATATATGGGGAGGACTGTATATATGGGGGGACTGTATATATGGGGGGAGGTCTGTATATATATGGATGGTGTATGGGGGGGGAAATGTATATATGAATGGGGGGAGAACTGTATATATGGGGGACTGTATATATGGGGGGGATGACTGTATGTACGGATGGTGTATGGGCGGGGACTGTATATATGGATGGTGCATGGGGGGGAGAACTGTATATATGGTGGGGAGGACTGTATATATGGATGGTGCATGGGGGGGGAGGACTGTATATAAGGGGGGAGGACTGTATATATGGATGGTGTATGGGGGGATAACTGTATGTATGGGGGGAGGACTGTATATATGGATGGTGCATGCGGGGAGAACTGTATATATGGGGGGGACTGTATTTATGGGGGGAGGACTGTATATATGGATCGTGCATGGGGGAGAACTGTATATATGGGGGGAGGACAGTATATATGGATGGTGTATGGGGGGGGAGAACTGTATATATGGGGGAAGGACTGTATGTATGGATGGTGTATGGGGGGGGAGAACTGTATTTATTGGGGGACTGTATATATGGATGGTGTATGGGGGGGAGAACTGTATATATGGGGGGAGGACTGTATATATGGATGGTGTATGGGGGGGAGAACTGTATATATGAGGGGAGGACTGTATATATGAATGTTGCATGGGGGGGACTGTATATATGGGGTGACTGTATATATGGGGGAGGACTGTATATATGGATGGTGTATGGGGGGAGAACTGTATATATGGGGGGAGGTCTGTATATATGGATGGTGTATGGGGGGAGAACTGTATATATGGGGGGGACTGTATATATGGGGGAAGGCTGTATATATGGATGGTGTATGGGGGGAGAACTGTATATATGGGAGGAGAACTGTATATATGGGGGAGGACTGTATATATGGGGGGAGGACTGTATATATGCATGGTGTATGGGGGGGGAGAACTGTATATATGGGGGGAGAACTGTATATATGGGGGGGGGACTGTATATATGGGGGGAGGACTGTATATATGGATGGTGTATGGGAGGGAGAACTGTATATATGGGGGGGCTGTGTATATGAGATGGACTGTATATATGGGGGAGGACAGTATATATGGGGGGAGGACTGTATATATGGATGGTGTATGGGGGGAGAACTGTATATATGGGGGGAAGGACTGTATATATGGATGGTGTATGGGGGGGGAGAACTGTATTTATTGGGTGACTGTATATATGGATGGTGTATGGGGGGGAGAACTGTATTTATTGGGGGACTGTATATATGGATGGTGTATGGGGGGGAGAACTGTATATGTGGGGGGAGGACTGTATATATGGATGGTGTATGGGGGGGGGAACTGTATATATGGATGGTGCATGTGGGAGGGAACTGTATATATGGGGGGAGGACTGTATATATGGGGGGATGACTGTGTATATGGATGGTGTATGGGGGGGAGAACTGTATATATGGGGAGGACTGTATATATGGGGGGACTGTATATATGGGGGAGGTCTGTATATATATGGATGGTGTATGGGGGGGGGGAATGTATATATGAATGGGGGGAGAACTGTATATATGGGGGACTGTATATATGGGGGGGACGACTGTATGTACGGATGGTGTATGGGCGGGGACTGTATATATGGATGGTGCATGGGGGGGAGAACTGTATATATGGTGGGGAGGACTGTATATATGGATGGTGCATGGGGGGGAGGACTGTATATAAGGGGGAGGACTGTATATATGGATGGTGTATGGGGGGATAACTGTATGTATGGGGGGAGGACTGTATATATGGATGGTGCATGCGGGGAGAACTGTATATATGGGGGGGACTGTATTTATGGGGGGAGGACTGTATATATGGATCGTGCATGGGGGAGAACTGTATATATGGGGGGAGGACAGTATATATGGATGGTGTATGGGGGGGAGAACTGTATATATGGGGGAAGGACTGTATGTATGTATGGATGGTGTATGGGGGGGAGAACTGTATTTATTGGGGGACTGTATATATGGATGGTGTATGGGGGGGAGAACTGTATATATGGGGGGAGGACTGTATATATGGATGGTGTATGGGGGGGAGAACTGTATATATGGGGGGAGGACTGTATATATGAATGTTGCATGGGGGGACTGTATATATGGGGTGACTGTATATATGGGGGGAGGACTGTATATATGGATGGTGTATGGGGGGGAGAACTGTATATATGGGGGGAGGTCTGTATATATGGATGGTGTATGGGGGGAGAACTGTATATATGGGGGGGACTGTATATATGGTGGAAGGCTGTATATATGGATGGTGTATGGGGGGAGAACTGTATATATGGGGGGGGACTGTATATATGGGGGAGGACTGTATATATGGATGGTGTATGGGGGGGGAGAACTGTATTTATTGGGGGACTGTACATATGGATGGTGTATGGGGGGGGACTGTATTTATTGGGGGACTGTATATATGGATGGTGTATGGGGGGGGGGAGAACTGTATATATGGGGGAGGACTGTATATATGGATGGTATATGGGGGGGGAGAAGTGTATATATGGGGGGAGGACTGTATATATGGATGGTGTATGGGGGGGGAGAACTGTATATATGGGGGGAGGACTGTATATATGAATGGTGCATGGGGGGGGCTGTATATATGGGGTGACTGTATATATGGGGGGAGGACTGTATATATGCATGGTGCATGGGGGGGGCTGTATATATGGTGGGGGAGGACTGTATGTATGGATGGTGTATGGGGGGCTGTATATATGGGGGGAGGACTATATATATGGATGGTGCATGGAGAGGAGAACTGTATATATATGGTGGGGAGGACTGTATATATGGATGGTGTATGGGGGGAA
Source organism: Aquarana catesbeiana (assembly GCF_042186555.1). Classification (NCBI taxonomy): domain Eukaryota; kingdom Metazoa; phylum Chordata; class Amphibia; order Anura; family Ranidae; genus Aquarana; species Aquarana catesbeiana. Next base: position 215,526,348 of record NC_133332.1, read on the forward strand.
CTGTATATATGGGGGAAAGACTGTATATGTTGGGGGGGCTGTATATATGGATGGTGCATGGGGGGGAGAACTGTATATATGGGGGAGGACTGTATATATGGGGGGAGGACTGTATATATGGATGGTGCATGGGGGGGAGGACTGTATATATGGGGGGGCTGTATATATGGGGGGAGGACTGTATATATGGATCGTGCATAGGGGGAACTGTATATATGGGGGGGAGGACTGTATATATGGATGGTGTATGGGGGGAGGACTGTATATATGGGGAGGACTGTATATATGGATGGTGTATGGGGGGAGAACTGTATATATGGATGGTGCATCGGGGGAGAACTGTATATATGGGGGGAGGACTGAATATATGGATCGTGCAAAGGGGGAACTGTATATATGGGGGGAGGACTGTATATATGGATGGTGTATGGGGGGAGGACTGTATATATGGGGGGGCTGTATATATGGATGGTGTATGGGGGGGAGAACTGTATATATGGGGGGTGGACTGTATATATGGATGGTGTATGGGGGGAGACTGTATATATGGGGGGCGGACCGTATATATGGATTGTGTATGAGGGGGAGAACTGTATATATGGGGGAGGACTGTATATATGGATGGTGTATGAGGGGGAGAACTGTATAAATGGGGAGGCACTGTATATATGGGGGGAGGACTGTATATATGGATGGTGTAAGGTGGGGGGGCTGTATATATGGGGGGAGGACAGTATATATGGATGGTGTATGGGGGGGAGAACTGTACATATTGGGGGAGGACTGTATATATAGATGGTGCATGGGGGGATAGAACTGTATATATGGGGGGGACTGTATATATATGGGGGGAGGACTGTATATATGGATGGTGTATGGGGGGGGAGAACTGTATATATGGGGGGGACTGTATATATGGATGGTGTATGGGGGGTAGAACTGTATATATAGATGGTGCATGGGGGGAGAGAACTGTATATATGGGGGGGGGGGGGACTGTATATATGGATGGTGTATGGGGGGGGAGAACTGTGTATATGGGGGGAGAACTGTATATATGGGGGAGGTCTATTATGCTGCTAATATAAAGGGGGAGGCAGGCACTGTCTGATATTTAAGGGACTCAGAGCTAGCAGGGTCTCTAAGGGAAGTGCCTGCCTCCCCCCTCCCTCCAATAGAGACCTCCATAGAGCAAGACAAAACCCCCTTACCTTCCAGAAACCGCAGCAAAGATGTATGTTCGAAGTGGGGGCGGTGTCTCGTCCCTGGTTGCTAGGACACCAGCCAGTTCCATTAAGTCCGGGTTCACAATATACCAGGCTGCGGATCGCACAGGAGCGCTGTGCGTCCCTGTTCCCCGTTTCAGGGAGGAATCAGGGCCAAATCTATGCCTGAATTCGGCCCTGAGGCTGGGTTCACACTGCTGCGGTGGCAGACATCGTATGTGATTCGCAGCGCACTGCTGTTCACATCACATGCGATGTCTGTGCTGTGCGATATCAGCCATACAGATAGTATGACTGATATTGCACCGCATTCGGTCCAAACTTGCACAGGACCCTTTTTTTTGTTCGGACCAGAATCGGATCGCATGGGTGTTCACACCTATGCGATCCAATACATGTCCGAATTGTCAGTTCGCAGTGCGATATGCGAGCTGAACTGGGGGTGTTGTTAACATTGTATGACACTCCCCAGCAGTTCGCATATGGCAGTGTGAACTGCCGTGCGAGTTCGTGCGATGCAGGAACCCGCAGTAAATTCGCTGCGTTCCCGCACCGCAGCAGTGTGAACCCAGCCTAAAACGGAGCCAAAGACGCACAGCGTTTTTGTGCAGTGGGCTCCGCAGCCGCCCCGGAGATATGTGAACCGGCTCCATAGGGAGCCAGTCACATTCTCCTGCTATGCGAATTAGATGTGTGGAAACGCACATCTAATTCGCATAGGTGTGAACCCGGGCTCACTGTCTCTGGCATCGGCGCCAGGGGCTGGAACCTGGCCTGGGTGGGAGAGAGAGCGCACAGAGCCAGACAGTGCAGTTTGCCCCGGGCTGCAAGACATTGGAGCGGGGAAGAGGGGGGGGGGCATACTGCTGGCGGTAGAGGGAGAGAGACGAGTTCTGCAGCTGCCTGATCGGCAGGGGGGTTCATGCTAAACTGTGCCTGAGCATGGTACAGAGCAATCACACTATTCAAATACATTGGACTCTGGTGGTCAAATGTGCTTGGCACGGTGTAGATCACCTAGTGTGGATATGCCAAATAAGAATTTTTTTCCTAACGATTTTTTCAGAGATTTTGACTGTGTTAATTAGAAATATAACCCTCTCTGGTTTACAGAATTTAGATAGGGATGCATACTTTGTCTTTCTTTGAACATTTTCAGCAGCAGAGGTAATTGATGAATAAAGGGCACAGTTAGCAGCATGAGCAGGCGTTGGTTGACCTGACAATACCTCTATTTGCATACCCAAGGGCAGGATAAAAGATAATACACAAGAATGTGTAAAAAACTGTAAGAACAGTTCAGCCTGCTTTTGTTGTTCTTGTTCTACCAGCCAATGGCTTCGGGGCAGGGGCGGACTGACAACTCATGGGGCCCCCGGGCAATAGAAGATCATGGGGCCCCCTGTGTCCTCACACTCAAGCCACACCTGCACAGGGAGACATGGGAGGAGGGAGAGCACACAGAGGGACAATGGAGGGGGGAAACACACAGGGGGACACTGGGGAGGGAGAGCACAGTGGGGGACACTGGGGGGGGGGGGGGAGTAGAGCACAGTGGGGGACACTGGGGGGGGGAGCACAGTGGGGGACACTGGAGGGAGAGCGCACACACACAGGGGCCACTGGAGGGTGAGCACATACACAATGGGACACTGGAGGGAGAGCACACACACAGGGGGACACTGGAGGGAGAACACACACACAGGGGGACACTGGAGGGAGAACACACACACAGGGGGACACTGGAGGGAGAGCACACACATACACAGGGGGACACTGGAGGGAGAGCACACACATACACAGGGAGACACTGGAGGGAGAGCGCACACACAGGGGGACACTGGAGGGAGAGCACACACAGGGGGACACTGGAGGGAGAGCACACACAGAGGGACACTGGAGGGAGAGCACACACACAGGGGGACACTGGAGGGAGAGCACACACACAGGGGGACACTGGAGGGAGAGCACACACACAGGGGGACACTGGAGGGAGAGCGCACATACACAGGGGGACACTGGAGGGAGAGCACACACAGGGGGACACTGGAGGGAGAGCACACACACAGGGGGACACTGGAGGGGGAGCACACACAGGGGGATACTGGAGGGAGAGCGCACACACAGGGGGACACTGGAGGGAGAGCATACACACAGGGAGACACGAGGGGGAGCACACACACACACAGGGGGACACTGGAGTGAGAGCACACACATACACAGGGGGACACTGGAGGGAGAGCACACACACACGGGGACACTGGAGGGAGAGCACACATACACAGGGGGACACTGGAGGGAGAGCGCACACACACAGGGGGACATTGGGGGGAGAGCGCAAACACAGGGGGACACTGGAGGGAGAGCGCACACACAGGGGGACACTGGAGGGAGAGCGCACACACAGGGGGACACTGGAGGGAGAGCGCACACACAGGGGGACACTGGAGGGAGAGCACACACACAGGGGGACACTGGAGGGAGAGCACACACACAGGGGGACACTGGAGGGAGAGCACACACACAGGGGGACACTGGAGGGAGAGCGCACACACACAGGGGGACACTGGAGGGAGAGCATACACACAGGGGGACACTGGAGGGGGAGCACACACATACACAGGGGGACACTGGAGGGAGAGTGCACACACAGGGGGACACTGGAGGGAGAGTACACACACAGGGGGACACTGGAGGGAGAGCGCACACACACAGGGGGACACTGGAGGGGGAGCACACACACAGGGGGACACTGGAGGGAGAGCGCACACACACAGGGGGACACTGGAGGGAGAGCATACACACAGGGGGACACTGGAGGGGGAGCACACACATACACAGGGGGACCCTGGAGGGAGAGTGCACACACAGGGGGACACTGGAGGGAGAGCACACACACAGGGGGACACTGGAGGGAGAGCGCACACACACAGGGGGACACTGGAGGGAGAGCACACACACACAGGGGGACACTGGAGGGAGAGCACACACACACAGGGGGACACTGGAGGGGGAGCACACACACAGAGGGACACTGGAGGGAGAGCACACACACAGGGGGACACTGGAGGGGGAGCACACACACAGGGGGACACTGGAGGGGGAGCACACACACAGGGGGACACTGGAGGGGGAGCACACACACAGGGGGACACTGGAGGGGGAGCACACACACAGGGGGACACTGGAGGGAGAGCGCACACACACAGGGGGAGACTGGAGGGGGAGCACACACACAGGAGGACGCTGGAGGGAGAGCATACACACAGGGAGACACGAGGGGGAGCACACACACACACACACACACAGGGGGGCACTGGAGTGAGAGCACACACATACACAGGGGGACACTGGAGGGAGAGTGCACACACAGGGGGACACTGGAGGGAGAGCGCACACACAGGGGGACACTGGAGGGAGAGCGCACACACACAGGGGGACACTGGAGGGAGAGCATACACACAGGGGAACACTGGAGGGGGAGCACACACATACACAGGGGGACACTGGAGGGAGAGTGCACACACAGGGGGACACTGGAGGGAGAGCACACACACACAGGGGGACACTGGAGGGAGAGCACACACACACAGGGGGACACTGGAGGGAGAGCATACACACAGGGGGACACTGGAGGGGGAGCACACACACAGGGGGACACTGGAGGGAGAGCACACACACAGGGGGACACTGGAGGGGGAGCACACACACAGGGGGACACTGGAGGGGGAGCACACACACAGGGGGACACTGGAGGGAGAGCGCACACACACAGGGGGACACTGGGGGGAGAGCACACACACAGGGGGACACTGGAGAGAGAGTGCACACACAGGGGGACACTGGAGGGAGAGCGCACACACAGGGGGACACTGGAGGGAGAGCGCACACACACAGGGGGACACTGGAGGGAGAGCACACACACACACAGGGGGACACTGGAGAGAGAGCACACACAAAGGGGGACACTGGAGGGAGAGCACACACACAGGGGGACACTGGAGGGAGAGCACACACACAGGGGGCCACTGGAGAGGGAGCACACACACAGGGGGACACTGGAGGGGGAGCACACACACAGGGGGACACTGGAGGAAGAGCCACACACAGGGGGACACTGGAGGGAGAGCGCACACACAGGGGGAGACTGGAGGGGGAGCACACACACAGGAGGACGCTGGAGGGAGAGCACACACACAGGGGGACACTGGAGGGAGAGCACACACACAGGGGGATACTGGAGGGAGAGCGCACACACACAGGGGGACACTGGAGGGAGAGCATACACACAGGGGGACACTGGAGGGGGAGCACACACATACACAGGGGGACACTGGAGGGAGAGTGCACACACAGGGGGACACTGGAGGGAGAGCACACACACAGGGGGACACTGGAGGGAGAGCGCACACACACAGGGGGACACTGGAGGGGGAGCACACACACAGGGGGACACTGGAGGGAGAGCGCACACACACAGGGGGACACTGGAGGGAGAGCATACACACAGGGGGACACTGGAGGGGGAGCACACACATACACAGGGGGACCCTGGAGGGAGAGTGCACACACAGGGGGACACTGGAGGGAGAGCACACACACAGGGGGACACTGGAGGGAGAGCGCACACACACAGGGGGACACTGGAGGGAGAGCACACACACACAGGGGGACACTGGAGGGAGAGCGCACACACACAGGGGGACACTGGAGGGGGAGCACACACACAGAGGGACACTGGAGGGAGAGCACACACACAGGGGGACACTGGAGGGGGAGCACACACACAGGGGGACACTGGAGGGGGAGCACACACACAGGGGGACACTGGAGGGGGAGCACACACACAGGGGGACACTGGAGGGGGAGCACACACACAGGGGGACACTGGAGGGAGAGCGCACACACACAGGGGGAGACTGGAGGGGGAGCACACACACAGGAGGACGCTGGAGGGAGAGCATACACACAGGGAGACACGAGGGGGAGCACACACACACACACACACAGGGGGGCACTGGAGTGAGAGCACACACATACACAGGGGGACACTGGAGGGAGAGTGCACACACAGGGGGACACTGGAGGGAGAGCGCACACACAGGGGGACACTGGAGGGAGAGCGCACACACACAGGGGGACACTGGAGGGAGAGCATACACACAGGGGGACACTGGAGGGGGAGCACACACATACACAGGGGGACACTGGAGGGAGAGTGCACACACAGGGGGACACTGGAGGGAGAGCACACACACACAGGGGGACACTGGAGGGAGAGCACACACACACAGGGGGACACTGGAGGGAGAGCATACACACAGGGGGACACTGGAGGGGGAGCACACACACAGGGGGACACTGGAGGGAGAGCACACACACAGGGGGACACTGGAGGGGGAGCACACACACAGGGGGACACTGGAGGGAGAGCGCACACACAGGGGGACACTGGAGGGAGAGCGCACACACACAGGGGGACACTGGGGGGAGAGCACACACACAGGGGGACACTGGAGAGAGAGTGCACACACAGGGGGACACTGGAGGGAGAGCGCACACACAGGGGGACACTGGAGGGAGAGCACACACACACAGGGGGACACTGGAGGGAGAGCACACACACACACAGGGGGACACTGGAGAGAGAGCACACACAAAGGGGGACACTGGAGGGAGAGCACACACACAGGGGGACACTGGAGGGAGAGCACACACACAGGGGGACACTGGAGAGGGAGCACACACACAGGGGGACACTGGAGGGGGAGCACACACACAGGGGGACACTGGAGGAAGAGCCACACACAGGGGGACACTGGAGGGAGAGCGCACACACAGGGGGAGACTGGAGGGGGAGCACACACACAGGAGGACGCTGGAGGGAGAGCACACACACACGGGGACACTGGAGGGAGAGCACACATACACAGGGTGACACTGGAGGGAGAGCGCACACACACAGGGGGACATTGGGGGGAGAGCGCATACACAGGGGGACACTGGAGGGAGAGCGCACACACAGGGGGACACTGGAGGGAGAGCGCACACACAGGGGGACACTGGAGGGAGAGCGCACACACAGGGGGACACTGGAGGGAGAGCGCACACACAGGGGGACACTGGAGGGAGAGCACACACACAGGGGGGACACTGGAGGGAGAGCACACACACAGGGGGACACTGGAGGGAGAGCACACACACAGGGGGACACTGGAGGGAGAGCGCACAGACACAGGGGGACACTGGAGGGGGAGCACACACACAGGGGGACACTGGAGGGGGAGCACACACACAGGGGGACACTGGAGGAAGAGCCACACACAGGGGGACACTGGAGGGAGAGCGCACACACACAGGGAGAGACTGGAGGGGGAGCACACACACAGGAGGACGCTGGAGGGAGAGCACACACACACGGGGACACTGGAGGGAGAGCACACATACACAGGGGGACACTGGAGGGAGTGCGCACACACACAGGGGGACACTGGAGGGGGAGCACACACACAGGAGGACACTGGAGGGAGAGCACACACACAGGGGGACACTGGAGGGAGAGCGCACACACACAGGGGGACACTGGAGGGGGAGCACACACACAGGGGGACACTGGAGGGAGAGCGCACACACACAGGGGACACTGGAGGGAGAGCATACACACAGGGGGACACTGGAGGGGGAGCACACACATACACAGGGGGACACTAGAGGGAGAGTGCACACACAGGGGGACACTGGAGGGAGAGCACACACACAGGGGGACACTGGAGGGAGAGCGCACACACACAGGGGGACACTGGAGGGAGAGCACACACACACAGGGGGACACTGGAGGGAGAGCACACACACACAGGGGGACACTGGAGGGGGAGCACACACACAGGGGGACACTGGAGGGGGAGCACACACACAGGGGGACACTGGAGGGAGAGCACACACACAGGGGGACACTGGAGGGGGAGCACACACACAGGGGGACACTGGAGGGGGAGCACACACACAGGGGGACACTGGAAGGGGAGCACACACACAGGGGGACACTGGAGGGGGAGCACACACACAGGGGGACACTGGAGGAAGAGCCACACACAGGGGAACACTGGAGGGAGAGCGCACACACACAGGGGGAGACTGGAGGGGGAGCACACACACAGGAGGACGCTGGAGGGAGAGCACACACACACGGGGACACTGGAGGGAGAGCACACATACACAGGGGGACACTGGAGGGAGAGCGCACACACACAGGGGGAGACTGGAGGGGGAGCACACACACAGGAGGACACTGGAGGGAGAGCACACACACAGGGGGACACTGGAGGGAGAGCGCACACACACAGGGGGACACTGGAGGGGGAGCACACACACAGGGGGACACTGGAGGGAGAGCGCACACACACAGGGGGACACTGGAGGGAGAGCATACACACAGGGGGACACTGGAGGGGGAGCACACACATACATAGGGGGACACTGGAGGGAGAGTGCACACACAGGGGGACACTGGAGGGAGAGCACACACACAGGGGGACACTGGAGGGAGAGCGCACACACACAGGGGGACACTGGAGGGAGAGCACACACACACAGGGAGACACTGGAGGGAGAGCACACACACACAGGGGGACACTGGAGGGGGAGCACACACACAGGGGGACACTGGAGGGAGAGCACACACACAGGGGGACACTGGAGGGAGAGCACACACACAGGGGGACACTGGAGGGGGAGCACACACACAGGGGGACACTGGAGGGAGAGCGCACACACACAGGGGGACACTGGAGGGAGAGCGCACACACACAGGGGGACACTGGAGAGAGAGTGCACACACAGGGGGACACTGGAGGGAGAGCGCACACACAGGGGGACACTGGAGGGAGAGCACACACACAGGGGGACACTGGAGGGAGAGCACACACACACACAGGGGGACACTGGAGGGAGAGCACACACACGGGGACACTGGAGGGAGAGCACACACACAGGGGGACACTGGAGAGAGAGCACACACAAAGGGGGACACTGGAGGGAGAGCACACACACAGGGGGACACTGGAGGGAGAGCACACACACAGGGGGACACTGGAGGGAGAGCACACACACAGGGGGACACTGAAGAGGGAGCACACACACAGGGGGACACTGGAGGGGGAGCACACACAGGGGGACACTGGAGGGAGAGCGCACACACACAGGGGGACATTGGGGGGAGAGCGCAAACACAGGGGGACACTGGAGGGAGAGCGCACACACAGGGGGACACTGGAGGGAGAGCGCACACACAGGGGGACACTGGAGGGAGAGCACACACACAGGGGGACACTGGAGGGAGAGCACACACACAGGGGGACACTGGAGGGAGAGCACACACACAGGGGGACACTGGAGGGAGAGCACACACACAGGGGGACACTGGAGGGAGAGCGCACACACACAGGGGGACACTGGAGGGGGAGCACACACACAGGGGGACACTGGAGGGGGAGCACACACACAGGGGGACACTGGAGGAAGAGCCACACACAGGGGGACACTGGAGGGAGAGCGCACACACACAGGGGGAGACTGGAGGGGGAGCACACACACAGGAGAACGCTGGAGGGAGAGCACACACACACACGGGGACACTGGAGGGAGAGCACACACACAGGGGGACACTGGAGGGAGAGCGCACACACACAGGGGGACACTGGAGGGGGAGCACACACACAGGGGGACACTGGAGGGGGAGCACAAACACAGGGGGACACTGGAGGAAGAGCGCGCACACACAGGGGGACACTGGAGGAAGAGCGCACACACACAGGGGGACACTGGAGGGGGAGCACACACAGGGGGAGACTGGAGGGAGAGCACACACACAGGGGGACACTGGAGGGGGAGTGCACACACATAGGGGGAGACTGGAGGGAGAGCGCACACAGGGGGACACTGGAGGGGGTGGGGGGGCCTGTAGCGTATCATGGGCCTTCCTGCGGTGTTGCGACCCCATACATCAGCTGGTACATTTTTGGAACGGGCCGGGGGCTTTTTTTTTCCTGCAGCAGATTGCGTTTTGCATATAATAGACTTCAATGGAGTCACACCAGAAAGTGTAACGTTTTTGATGCATTTTTAATGCGTTTTGCATTTTGTGGGTTTTTTTTTTCTCTTTAAAAACACTGTATGAATAGCTGGTTGCTAAGGAGCGGGCAGAAAAGCCGGCCGCTGCATCCTAAACAACCAATGAGTCATCAGCTATCAGCAGGGTTCCCTTCTGGAAGCTAAATGTAAAAAAAAAGAATTGCCGGCTACAATAAATTGAGAAAAAAAAAAAGTGTGTGATGCCCCCCCGAATCCATACCATGGGGTTATGGCACTACACCAAACCGCATGGGGCTATGGCACCACACCAAACCACATGGGGCTATGGCACCACACCAAACTGCATGGGGCTATGGCACCACACCAAACCGCATGGGGCTATGGCACCACACCAAACCGCATGGGGCTATAGCACCACTCCAAACCGCATAGGGTTATGGCACCAACCAAACCGCATGGGGTTATGGCACCAACCAAACCGGCGCATGTGAAAGCGTGTGTTTGCAGTTGCATGGGGGTACAATTACTAATGGCACTGCTGTATGTCTGCTAAAAGGCAGCATGTTTCTGTGATTGTCGGGAAAGCCTACAATTTTGCGCGCATTAAGGACACGCATAGAAGTGAACCTAGCCTTAAATATACCACAGAAAACATCTTTTAAATATATTTGATTAGTTACAAATTTTACTATTAATACTGCCAGATATACAGTGCTGTCCTCAGTGTATGTCAGGAAAAGCCTTCCTGTAAGCGTTCTGGTAAAATAAAGACTGGAAGGATGCCTGTGCACAGAAGTGCCGTCCGGCGCACGCGCATGCGCAATAGCGCTAATAGTGGCGCACGGGTGCACGCAGGAGCGCGCGCGCCCCCTATGACAGCACTTGGCGCCAAAGATGTGCTATAAAAAGGGGACTGTTCCATTGCTGCCTTGCTGTCCGGTCTACAGCATTCCTGAAGACCCCTGCTGCTCTGTTACTTGTGATCTGAACCTTTGAAACCTCTTACCTGTTTGGACTGTTCCTGACTACCCTGTTTGCTGCCTGCCCCGATCTCGGCTTTGGACTTTGACCACTCTTCTGGATTGCCCTTCTGTACCTGATCTGCCCGCCTGTGTTTTGACCCGGTCTGCCTGTACCCTGCTGTCTGCATCCTGCTGCTGGACTACAAGACACCTCCCTGCTGTCTACATCCTGCTGCTGGACTACAAGACACCTCCCTGCATCCTGCTGCTGGACTACAAGACACCTCCCTGCTGTCTGAATCCTGCTGCTGGACTACAAGACACCTCCCTGCTGTCTGCATCCTGCTGCTGGACTACAAGACACCTCCCTGCTGTCTGCATCCTGCTGCTGGCCTACAAGACACATCCCTGCTGTCTGCATCCTGCTGCTGAGCTACAAAGCACCACCCTGCTGTCTGCATCCTGCTGCCGGACTACAGGACACCTCCCTTCTGACTACAGGATCCAAACCTCTGCTCCAGTCTTCCAGTCAGGCACTTGTGCCCCTTTGTACTCTCGAGTCCCTGTCAACACTACCAGGGGTTCCCAAGTCAGAGGTATACGAGAGGCCATTCCCTGCATTCTGGGCTCTACCTACCAGGTACGTGACAGTACCGGACAGCCATGTCTGAGCCCACGCAGGGGACGTCGCCCATGGAGGACTTATGCCGTCATCTAGCTGGACTCATGCAAGCTGTTAGGAACTTACAAGATTATATAACCGGCTGGAAGAGCGTGTCTAAGTTCTCTCTACCCCAGCTCCGGGTCCATCCACTGCTCCTTCAGTGGTCATGTTGCCTCCAGAACCCAAAGTTCCCAGACCAGAAAGGTTCTCCGGGGATCGCAGCAAGCATAGGGCATTCCATAATGCCTGTGAACTTTTCTTTGCACTACAACCCAGAACTTTCTCCCTTGAAATCACTAAGGTGGGTTTCGTCATTTCCCTCCTACTAGGCGAACCCCAGGCATGGGCCCATCGCCTCTTGGAGCAAAAGAATAACTGTCTCGACTATCTGGATACTTTCTTTCAAGCCTTGGCCCTTCTCTACGAAGATCCGCAACAAGCAGCTACTGCAGAAGCAGCATTATTCTCTCTCCAGCAGGGCCGTAGGGCGGTGGAGGACTATGCATCTGAGTCCAGGCATTGGAGTTCCGACACAAACTGGAACGCCGCCGCCCTACGTTACCAGTTTCACATGGGTCTCTCCGAACCATTAAAGGATGAGTTGGCCTGGGTTGGCATTCCGGCTACACTTGAAGGCCTCATCAACCCGTCTATCCATATAGACGGGCGCTTAAGAGAACGAAGAGCAGAACGTGCAGCTGGTCCCTCTCGCCCGGTATGGATGTTACCACGTGTACCCTCCTGTTCACACTCCTACTAATACTACCGAACCAATACAACCTCTGCCCAGGGGCGTAACTACCACCATAGCGACCCATGCAGGCGCTATGGGGCCCGCAGCTGAGTGGGGCCCAGTGAGGATAAGAGCACGGCCGGCACAGTCTCCCAGCCAGGGAAAGAGAGAGGAAAGGAAGAGGCGAGCTGTCCGTATCAGCAGAGAGCTGAATTGCCCGATGTAAGAGCTTTCATTAGAACTTCCAGTGTTCCCGGGGCTCACGTCACATAGCTCCACCTTTTGGCCCGGTGCCTTTGATAGACAGAACGCCGATCCAATGCGGCACATGTGACGTCATCAAAGGCGTCGGGCCAAGAGGTGGGGCTATGTGACGATGAGCCCCGGGAAGACAGGAAATTCAAATGAAAACTATTACAGCGGGCAATCCCGCTCTCTGCTGATCCGGGTGGCTTGCCTTTTCCTCTGCATAGGTGGGGCTGTATTGGGCACAGGTCACGCTGTATTGGGCACAGGTCACGCTGTATTGGGCACAGGTCACGCTGTATGTGGCACAGGTCACGCTGCATTGACACTAGGGCAGCTGTGGGGGGGGGGGGCTGTTTGCAGGGGGGCCCCATACAACATTTTGCTATGGGGCCCTGCTATTTCTAGTTACGCCCCTTCCTCTGCCTCTATTGCGGGGAATCTGGACACTATGTGAGGACTTGTCCCGCAAAGACCCGTAGGCACACTACCTTTCCTTCTACTTCCTTACCTGCTGTGTTTAACAATGCCACTCATTTGGCTATCTCCATTTCTCTACAGCTTCCAGGAGGGAATATCCAAGCAACCGCTATAATTGATTCCGGAGCCTGTAGCGGATTTATGGACTTATCTTTTGCCCGCAGATTCCAAATCTCTCTACGACCCAGAGCACAGGGACTGTCTGTACACCTGGCCGACGGATCGGCTATTAAATCTGGGCCTGTAACACAAGAGACAGTTCCTCTAAATACCACCATTTCTGGCAACCACCGGGAACTACTCTGCCTTGACATCATTGAGTCACCCTTGTTTCCCATCATATTGGGCATGCCCTGGCTCAAAGCTCACAACCCACAAATTGGTCTACTGGAAAAATCAGTTTTCACTCTCCTTACTGCAGTCAGCATTGCCTACATGGAACTACCGACGTCCCATCTTCCTTGCTGTGTATGGAGACCGATGTTGAAACCTGCCAAACTGTTCCGGAAGCATACCATAGTTTCCTGGATGTGTTCAGTCGGAAGGGGGCAGAGACACTTCCCCCACACAGACCCTATGACTGCCCGATTGAACTTCTCCCCGGAGCAGAGATTCCCTTTGGGAGAATTTTCCACTTAACCGAACTGGAGCTTGGTACGCTTAAAACCTACATTGATGAGAATCTGGAAAAAGGGTTCATACGCCCTTCCACCTCTCCAGCAGGAGCAGGGATTTTCTTTGTGGAAAAGAAGGATCATTCTCTATGCCCCTGCGTAGATTACCGGGACCCTAATAAAATTACAATCAAGAACCAGTATCCCCTACCTTTGGTACCTGAACTCTTTCAGAGACTCGGAACTGCATCTATATTTACCAAACTGGATCTTCGCGGAGCATACAACTTAGTCCGGATCCGAAGCGGGGACGAATGGAAGACTGCCTTCCGCACCCGCTTCTGGCACTTTGAGTACCTGGTGATGCCCTTTGGGTTATGTAATGCTCCTGCCACAGTCCAGCATTTCGTTAACGATATCTTTAGAGACTACCTTGACCTGTTCATCATAGTTTATCTGGATGACATCCTGATCTTCTCCTCCTCCCTGTCTATCCACCGGGAACATGTCAGAAAAGTTCTAACTCGAGTCCGCCAACACGGCCTGTACGCAAAACCTGAGAAGTGCGAGTTCGAACGCCAAAGCATTCAGTTTCTGGGCCAGATTATTTCCATAGATGGAGTCAAGATGGATCCGCAGAAGGTCTCCGCCATCTTGGATTGGCCGGCCCCTAGGGATAAGAAAGGAGTACAGCTCTTTGTGGGATTTGCACATTTCTATCGCAAGTTCATCAGGGGATTTTCTTCCATCATCACTCCCATCACAAGACTGACTCGGCAAGGCACCCGGTTCCAATGGTCCCCTGAGGCTCAAGCTGCTTTCACCTCCTTAAAAGATCAGTTTGTGTTAGCCTCCATCCTGAAGCATCCTGACCCAGCTTTACCTTACATACTGGAGGTAGATGCTTCCGAGATAGCAGTGGGGGCGGTACTTTCACAGAGACAAGGCTCCAAGGCTTTATTACATCCAGTGGATGCAGGTTAACCGAAGCCGAGAAGAATTATGATGTTGGCGACAGGGAGCTACTGGCAATTAAAGCCGCACTTGAGGACTGGCGCTACCTCCTGGAAGGAGCGGCCCACCCTATTCTGGTGTACACCGACCACAAAAATTTAGAGTACCTGAAGGTTGCCAAAAGATTGAAACCACGTCAGGCCAGATGGGCACTCTTCTTCACCAGGTTCACTTTTCACATAACTTACAGGCCGGGATCAAAGAATACCAAACCGGATGCGCTGTCTCGGATGTTCAGTGAACCTGAAGTTCCTTCTCCCCCAGACACCATTCTTGCTCCTGGGAACTTTCTTATGCTTCAAGGAGACCTACTGTCTCAAATCAGACAGGCATCTTCAACAGCTTTCCTTCCAACGGACGTCACTCTACAGTCAAGAGATGGATTATTATGGTACAAAGACAAAATTTTTGGGCCGCAACAAACACGGGTTGCCGTCCTCAAATCCTGTCATGATCATGAACTAGCTGGCCACTTTGGTATACACAAGACCTCCGAACTCCTCCAACGCACGTTCTGGTGGCCTCAGCTATGGGAGGATTGCAAACGCTATGTGGAATCATGCATTACCTGCATTCAGAACAAAGGCAGCAAGACCAAGGCTTGGGAGCTGCTAAGACCTCTCCCTGTTCCGGAAAGACCAAGGAGGATGATCTCCATGGATTTCATTGTTGAATTACCACCATCTGAAGACTACACCACTATTTTCGTAGTGGTCGACAGACTTTCCAAAATGGCTCACTTCTTGGCCATGAAGGGTACCCCCTCTGCCTCTGAGACCGTGGGAATCTGTATTAAAGAGATTGTAAGGCTTCACGGTATACCTGCAAACATCACTGTCCCCATCAGCAGACCCCCTCCTTACATCAGTGTCCCCATCAGCGGAGCCCCTACTTACATCTGTGTCCCCATCAGTGGAGCCCCTCCTTACATCACTGTCCCAATGAGCAGAGCCCCTTCTTACATCAGTGTCCCCATCAGCAGAGCCCCTCCTTACATAAGTGTCCCCATCAGAGGAGCCCCTCCTTACATCAGTGTCCCCATCAGAGGAGCCCCTCCTTACATCAGTTTCCCCATCAGCGGAGCCCCTCCTAACATCAGTGTCCCCAGCAGCGGAGCCTCTCCTTATATCTGTGTCCCCATCAGCGGAGCCCCTCCTTACATCAGTGTCCCCAACGGAGCCCCTCCTTACATTAATGTCCCCCAACGGAGCCCCTCCTTACATCAGTGTCCCCAATGGAGCCCCTCCTTACATCACTGTCCCCAGTGAAGCCCCTCCTTACATCAGTGTCCCCAGCGGAGCCCCTCCTTACATCAGTGTCCGCAGCGGAGCCCCTCCTTACATAAGTGTCCCCAGCGGAGCCCCTCCTTACATCACTGTCCCCAGCGGAGCTCTTCCTTACATCAGTGTCCCCAGTGGAGCTCCTCCTTACATCAGTGTCCCCAGCAGAGCCCCTCCTTACATCACTGCCCCCAGTGGAGCTACTCCTTACATCACTGTCACCTTGTAGCCCCTGCTTACATCAGTGTCCGCAGTGGAACCCCTCCTTACATTAGCGTCCCCAGCGGAGCCCCTCCTTACATCAGTGTCCCCATCAGCGGAGCCCCTCCTTACATCAGTGTCCCCAGTGGAGCCCTTCCTTACATCAGTGTCCTCAGCAGATCCTCTCCTTACATCTGTGTCCCCATAGCCCCTCCTTACATCACTGTCCCCAGCGGAGCCCCTCCTTACATCAGTGTCCACAGCGGAGCCCCTCCTTACATAAGTGTCCCCAGCGGAGCCCCTCCTTACATCACTGTCCCCAGCGGAGCTCCTCCTTACATCAGTGTCCCCAGTGGAGCCCCTCTTACATCAGTGTCCCCAGCGGAGCCCCTCCTTACATCAGTGTCCCCAGCGGAGCCCCTCCTTACATCACTGCCCCCAGTGGAGCTACTCCTTACATCACTGTCACCTTGTAGCCCCTGCTTACATCAGTGTCCGCAGTGGAACCCCTCCTTACATCAGCGTCCCCAGCAGAGCCCCTCCTTACATCAGTGTCCCCATCAGCTGAGCCCCTCCTTACATCAGTGTCCCCAGTGGAGCCCTTCCTTACATCAGTGTCCTCAGCAGATCCTCTCCTTACATCTGTGTCCCCATAGCCCCTCCTTACATCACTGTCCCCAGCAGCGGAGCCCCTCCTAACATCACTGTCCCCAGCGGAGCCCCTCCTTACATCAGTGTCCCCAGCGGATCCCCTCCTTACATCAGTGTCCCCAGCGGAGCCCCTCCTTACATCAGTGTCCCCAGTGGAGCCCCTCCTTACATTACTGTCTCCAGGCCCGGATTTACTCCCTTTGCCGCCCCAAGGCCAGGTCTTTCAATGCCGCCCCCCCCCCCCCCCCCCCACACACACACATACACACACACCACATCCTTTATCGATGACTTCTACAATAGATCAATTAAAAACATATCTCCACACATGAGAACACTGAAAATAACTGGCTTTAATTGTACAGACTAAAAATACTTCAGGGTAAGCGCGCGAGGGGTAAGGATTTTTCGCAGGCAATTTTTCAAGGCAATGGCTGGTGTTAGTGCTTCAATCATCCCCGGCACCATGGTTGTTATGGTGTCAGGATGATTGAAACACATTACTTCTATCATTACATTGTAATATAAACTGAAATAGTTCAACTCACCATAATGCAGAATCATTGGGAGCCCTGAGTGTGTCACTTGCCACCATTTCTTGTCTCTTGCCACTATGCCTGCCACCAGATGGGGATGTCACTTGCCACCATGCCTGCCACCAGATGGGGATGTCACTTGCCACCATGCCTGCCACCAGATGGGGATGTCACTTGCCACGCTGCCTGCCACCAGATGGGGATGTCACTTGCCACGCTGCCTGCCGCCAGATGGGGATGTCACTTGCCACGCTGCCTGCCACCAGATGGAGATGTCACTTGCCACGCTGCCTGCCACCAGATGGGGATGTCACTTGCCACGCTGCCTGCCACCAGATGGGGATGTCACTTGCCACCATGCCTGCCACCAGATGGGGATGTCACTTGCCACCATGCCTGCCACCAGATGGGGATGTCACCTTCCACGCTGCCTGCCACCAGATGGGGTTGTCACCTTCCACGCTGCCTGCCACCAGATGGGGATGTCACTTGCTACGCTGCCTGCCACCAGATGGAGATGTCACTTGCTACGCTGCCTGCCACCAGATGGGGATGTCACTTGCCACCAGATGGGGATGTCACTTGCCACGCTGCCTGCCACCAAATGGGGATGTCACTTGCTACATTGCCTGCCACCAGATGGAGATGTCACTTGCTACGCTGCCTGCCACCAGATGGGGATGTCACTTGCCACCAGATGGGGATGTCACTTGCCACGCTGCCTGCCACCAGATGGAGATGTCACTTGCTATGCTGCCTGCCACCAGATGGAGATGTCACTTGCTACGCTGCCTGCCACCAGATGGGGATGTCACTTGCCACCAGATGGGGATGTCACTTGCCACCATTACTGCCACCAGATGGGGATGTCACTTGCCACCAGATGGGGATGTCACTTGCCACCAGATGGGGATGTCCCTTGCCACCAGATGGGGATGTCACTTGCCACCAGATGGGGATGTCCCTTGCCAATGTTGCCTGCCATCAGAAGGAGGAGGGCGGAACAGCGGTGCGTGCAATGAGAGATGTCATCTCTCTCCCTGCCGCCGCACCGCTGACACTACTAGCTACTCTCAATTTTTTTTAAAATGGTGCCGGGCGGCGCAATCACGCTACTGCGCATGCGCCGCACGGCCGAGTGCTTACGAGCTTTCCCGAGCCCGGCCGGCTTCGGAACGGCGCATGCGCAGTTGCGTGGTCGGCTCATGGCCATCTTTTCTATGGGCGCTGGTGCCCATAATAGACTTTAATGGGCAGCACGAAAGGGGGGGCGGCCACGAAGTCGCTGCAGGAGCGGCGCTGCCCCTACACCACTGCCGCCGCGAAGCCTGGCCTCGGTGGCCTTGTGGCTAATCCGGCCCTGACTGTCTCCAGCGGAGCCCCTCTTTACATCACTGTCCACGGTGGAGCCGCTCCTTACATCAGTGTCCCCAGCGGAGCCCCTCCTTACATCAGTGTCCCCAGTGGAGCTCCTCCTTACATCACTGTACCCAGCGGAGCTCCTCCTTACATCAGTGTCCCCAGTGGAGCCCCTCCTTACATCAGTGTCCCCAGTGGAGCTCCTCCTTACATCAGTGTCCCCAGCGGAGCCCCTCATTACATCACTGCCCCCAGCAGGGCCCCTCCTTACATCAGTGTCCCCAGTTGAGCCCCTCCTTATATCACTGTCCACAGCGGAGCCCCTCC
The DNA here is from genome assembly GCF_042186555.1 of Aquarana catesbeiana. Lineage (NCBI taxonomy): Eukaryota > Metazoa > Chordata > Amphibia > Anura > Ranidae > Aquarana > Aquarana catesbeiana. The sequence goes on from NC_133332.1 coordinate 215,545,731, forward strand.
TTACATCAATGTCCCCAGCAAAGCCCCTCCTTACATCACTGTCCCCAGAGGAGCCCTTCCTTACATCAGTTTCCCCAGCAGATCCTCTCCTTACATCTGGGTCCCCATCAGTGGAGCTCCTCCTTACATCCCTGTCCCCAGCATCGGAACCCCTACTAACATCACTGTCCCCAGCGGAGCCCCTCCTTACATCAGTGTACCCAGCGGAGCCCCTCCTTACATCAGTGTCCCCAGCGGAGCCTCTCCTTACATCAGTCTCCACAGTAAAGCCCCTCCTTACATCAGTGTACCCAGTGGAGCCCCTCCTTACATCACTGTCCCCAGCGGAGCCCGTCTTTACATCACTGTCCCCAGCGGAGCCCCTCCTTACATCAGTGTCCCCAGCGGAGCCCCTCCTTACATCAGTGTCCCCAGTGGAGCTCCTCCTTACATCACTGTCCCCAGCGGAGCTCCTCCTTACATCAGTGTCCTCAGTGGAGCCCCTCCTTACATCAGTGTCCCCAGCGGAGCCCCTCCTTACATCACTGTCCCCAGCGGAGACCCTCCTTACATCAGTGTCCCCAGGTGAGCCCCTCCTTACATCACTGTCCACAGCAGAGCCCCTCCTTACATCAGTGTCCCCAGTAAAGCCCCTCCTTACATTACTGTCCCCAGAGGAGCCCTTCCTTACATCAGTGTCCCCAGCAGATCCTCTCCTTACATCTGTGTCCCCATCAGTGGAGCCTCTCCTTACATCACTGTCCCCAGCATCGGAACCCCTCCTAACATCACTGTCCCCAGCATCGGAACCCCTCCTAACATCACTGTCCCCAGCGGAGCCCCTCCTTACAACAGGGTCCCCAGCGGAGCCCCTCCTTACATCAGTGTCCCCAGCGGAGCCTCTCCTTACATCAGTGTCCCCAGCGGAGCCCCTCCTTACATCAGTGTACCCAGTGGATCCCCTCCTTACATCACTGTCCCCAGCGGAGCCCCTCTTTACATCACTGTCCCCAGTGGAGCCCCTCCTTACATCAGTGTCCCCAGCGGAGCCCCTCCTTACAGCAGTGTCCCCAGTGGAGCTCCTCCTTACATCAGTGTCCTCAGTGGAGCCCCTCCTTACATCAGTGTCCCCATCCACGGAGCCCCTCATTACATCAGTGTCCCCATCCACGGAGCCCCTCATTACATCAGTGTCCTCATCAGTGGAGCCACTCCATAAATCTGTGTCCCCATCAGCGGAGCCTCTCCTTACATCACTGTCCCCATCAGTGGAGCCCCTCCTTACATCTGTGTCCCCATCAGCGGAGCCCCTCCTTACATCAGTGTCCCAATCAGCAGACCCCCTCCTTACATCAGTGTCCCCATCAGCGGAGCCCCTCCTTACATCAGTGTCCCCATCAGCGGAGCCCCTACTTACATCTGTGTCCCCATCAGCGGAGCCCCTCCTTACATCACTGTCCCCATGAGCAGAGCCCTTCCTTACATCAGTGTCCCCATCAGCAGAGCCCCTCCTTACATAAGTGTCCCCATCAGAGGAGCCCCTCCTTACATCAGTGTCCCCATCAGAGGAGCCCCTCCTTACATCAGTGTCCCCATCAGCGGAGCCCCTCCTAATATCAGTGTCCCCAGCAGCGGAGCCTCTCCTTATATCTGTGTCCACATCAGCGGAGCCCCTCCTAACATCAGTATCCCCAACGGAGCCCCTCCTTACATCAGTGTCCCCAGTGGAGCCCCTCCTTACATCACTGTCCCCAGTGAAGCCCCTCCTTATATCAGTGTCCCCAGCGAAGCCCCTCCTTACATCAGTGTCCCCAGTGGAGCTCCTCCTTACATCACTTTCCCCAGCGGAGCCCCTCCTTACATCAGTGTCCCCAGCGGAGCCCCTCCTTACATCAGTGTCCAGAGCGGAGCCCCTCACTACATAAGTGTCCCCAGCGGAGCCCCGCCTTACATCAGTGTCCCCAGCGGAGCTCCTCCTTACATCAGTGTCCCCAGTGGAGCCCCTCCTTACATCAGTGTCCCCAGCGGAGCCCCTCCTTACATCACTGTCCCCAGCGGAGCCCCTCATTACATCACTGCCCCCAGCAGAGCCCCTCCTTACATCAGTGTCCCCAGTTGAGCCCCTCCTTATATTACTGTCCACAGCGGAGCCCTTCATTACATCAGTGTCCCCAGCAAAGCCCCTCCTTACATCACTGTCCCCAGAGGAGCCCTTCCTTACATCAGTTTCCCCAGCAGATCCTCTCCTTACATCTGGGTCCTCATCAGTGGAGCCCCTCCTTACATCCCTGTCCCCAGCATCGGAACCGCTACTAACATCACTGTCCCCAGCGGAGCCCCTCCTTACATCAGTGTACCCAGCAGAGCCCCTCCTTACATCAGTGTCCCCAGCGGAACCTCTCCTTACATCAGTGTCCCCAGTAAAGCCCCTCCTTACATCAGTGTACCCAATGGAGCCCCTCCTTACATCACTGTCCCCAGCGGAGCCCCTCTTTACATCACTGTCCCCAGTGGAGCCCCTCCTTACATCATTGTCCCCAGCGGAGCCCCTCCTTACATCAGTGTCCCCAGTGGAGCTCCTCCTTACATCACTGTCCCCAGCGGAGCTCCTCCTTACATCAGTGTCCTCAGTGGAGCCCCTCCTTACATCAGTGTCCACAGTAAAGCCCCTCCTTACATCAGTGTACCCAGTGGAGCCCCTCCTTACATCACTGTCCCCAGCGGAGCCCCTCTTTACATCACTGTCCCCAGCGGAGCCCCTCCTTACATCAGTGTCCCCAGCGGAGCCCCTCCTTACATCAGTGTCCCCAGTGGAGCTCCTCCTTACATCACTGTCCCCAGCGGAGCTCCTCCTTACATCAGTGTCCTCAGTGGAGCCCCTCCTTACATCAGTGTCCCCAGCGGAGCCCCTCCTTACATCACTGTCCCCAGCGGAGACCCTCCTTACATCAGTGTCCCCAGGTGAGCCCCTCCTTACATTACTGTCCACAGCAGAGCCCCTCCTTACATCAGTGTCCCCAGTAAAGCCCCTCTATACATCACTGTCCCCAGAGGAGCCCTTCCTTACATCAGTGTCCCCAGCAGAACCTCTCCTTACATCTGTGTCCCCATCAGTGGAGCCTCTCCTTACATCACTGTCCCCAGCATCGGAACCCCTCCTAACATCACTGTCCCCAGCGGAGCCCCTCCTTACAACAGGGTCCCCAGCAGAGCCACTCCTTACATCAGTGTCCCCAGTGGAGCCTCTCCTTACATCAGTGTCCCCAGTAGACCCCTCCTTACATCAGTGTACCCAGTGGATCCCCTCCTTACATCACTGTCCCCAGCGGAGCCCCTCTTTACATCACTGTCCCCAGTGGAGCCCCTCCTTACATCAGTGTCCCCAGCGGAGCCCTTCCTTACATCAGTGTCCCCAGTGGAGCTCCTCCTTACATCACTGTCCCCAGCGGAGCTCCTCCTTACATCAGTGTCCTCAGTGGAGCCCCTCCTTACATCAGTGTCCCCATCCACGGAGCCCCTCATTACATCAGTGTCCCCATCCACGGAGCCCCTCATTACATCAGTGTCCTCATCAGTGGAGCCACTCCATAAATCTGTGTCCCCATCAGCGGAGCCTCTCCTTACATCACTGTCCCCATCAGTGGAGCCCCTCCTTACATCTGTGTTCCCATCAGCGGAGCCCCGCCTTACATCACTGTCCCCATCAGCAGACCCCCTCCTTACATCAGTGTCCCCATCAGCGGAGCCCCTACTTACATCTGTGTCCCCATCAGCGGAGCCCCTCCTTACATCACTGTCCCCATGAGCAGAGCCCTTCCTTACATCAGTGTCCCCATCAGCAGAGCCCCTCCTTACATAAGTGTCCCCATCAGAGGAGCCCCTCCTTACATCAGTGTCCCCATCAGAGGAGCCCCTCCTTACATCAGTGTCCCCATCAGAGGAGCCCCTCCTTACATCAGTGTCCACATCAGCGGAGCCCCTCCTAATATCAGTGTCCCCAGCAGCGGAGCCTCTCCTTATATCTGTGTCCACATCAGCGGAGCCCCTCCTAACATCAGTATCCCCAACGGAGCCCCTCCTTACATTAATGTCCCCCAACGGAGCCCCTCCTTACATCAGTGTCCCCAGTGGAGCCCCTCCTTACATCACTGTCCCCAGCGGAGCCCCTCCTTACATCAGTGTCCCCAGCGGAGCCCCTCCTTACATCAGTGTCCCCAGCGGAGCCCCTCCTTACATAAGTGTCCCCAGCGGAGCCCCTCCTTACATCACTGTCCCCAGTGGAGCTCCTCCTTACATCAGTGTCCCCAGCGGAGCTCCTCCTTACATCAGTGTCCCCAGTGGAGCCCCTCCTTACATCCGTGTCCCCAGCGGAGCCCCTCCTTACATCACTGTCCCCAGTGGAGCCCCTCATTACATCACTGCCCCCAGCAGAGCCCCTCCTTACATCAGTGTCCCCAGTTGAGCCCCTCCTTATATCACTGTCCACAGCGGAGCCCTTCCTTACATCACTGTCCCCAGCAAAGCCCCTCCTTACATCACTGTCCCCAGAGGAGCCCTTCCTTACATCAGTTTCCCCAGCAGATCCTCTCCTTACATCTGGGTCCCCATCAGTGGAGCCCCTCCTTACATCCCTGTCCCCAGCATCGGAACCGCTACTAACATCACTGTCCCCAGCGGAGCCCCTCCTTACATCAGTGTACCCAGCAGAGCCCCTCCTTACATCAGTGTCCCCAGCGGAGCCTCTCCTTACATCAGTGTCCCCAGTAAAGCCCCTCCTTACATCAGTGTACCCAATGGAGCCCCTCCTTACATCACTGTCCCCAGCGGAGCCCCTCTTTACATCACTGTCCCCAGTGGAGCCCCTCCTTACATCAGTGTCCCCAGCGGAGCCCCTCCTTACATCAGTGTCCCCAGTGGAGCTCCTCCTTACATCACTGTCCCCAGCGGAGCTCCTCCTTACATCAGTGTCCTCAGTGGAGCCCCTCCTTACATCAGTGTCCCCATCCATGGAGCGCCTCATTACAGCAGTGTCCCCATCCATGGAGCCCCTCATTACATCAGTGTCCTCATCAGTGGAGCCACTCCATAAATCTGTGTCCCCATCAGCGGAGCCTCTCCTTACATCACTGTCCCCATCAGTGGAGCCCCTCCTTACATCTGTGTCCCCATCAGCGGAGCCCCTCCTTACATCACTGTCCCCATCAGCAGACCCCCTCCTTACATCAGTGTCCCCATCAGCGGAGCCCCTACTTACATCTGTGTCCCCATCAGCGGAGCTCCTCCTTACATCACTGTCCCCATGAGCAGAGCCCGTCCTTACATCAGTGTCCCCATCAGCAGAGCCCCTCCTTACATCAGTGTCCCCATCAGCGGAGCCCCTCCTAATATCAGTGTCCCCAGCAGCGGAGCCTTTCCTTATATCTGTGTCCACATCAGCGGAGCCCCTCCTAACATCAGTATCCCCAACGGAGCCCCTCCTTACATTAATGTCCACCAACGGAGCCCCTCCTTACATCAGTGTCCCCAGTGGAGCCCCTCCTTTCATCACTGTCCCCAGTGAAGCCCCTCCTTACATCAGTGTCCCCAGCGGAGCCCCTCCTTACATCAGTGTCCCCAGTGGAGCCCCTCCTTACATCAGTGTCCCCAGCGGAGCCCCTCCTTACATCACTGTCCCCAGTGGAGCTACTCCTTACATCACTGTCACGTTGTAGCCCCTGCTTACATCAGTGTCCGCAGTGGAACTCCTCTTTGCATCAGCGTCCCCAGCGGAGCCCCTCCTTACATCAGTGTCCCCATCAGCGGAGCCCCTCCTTACATCAGTGTCCCCAGTGGAGCCCTTCCTTACATCAGTGTCCTCAGCAGATCCTCTCCTTACATCTGTGTCCCCATAGCCCCTCCTTACATCACTGTCCCCAGCAGCGGAGCCCCTCCTAACATCACTGTCCCCAGCGGAGCCCCTCCTTACATCAGTGACCCCAGCGGATCCCCTCCTTACATCAGTGTCCCCAGTAGAGCCCCTCCTTACATCAGTGTACCCAGTGGAGCCCCTCCTTACATCACTGTCCCCAGCATCGGAACCCCTCCTAACATCACTGTCCCCAGCAGAGCCCCTCCTTACATCAGTGTCCCCAGCGGAGCCCCTCCTTACATCAGTGTCCCCAGCAGAGCCCCTCCTTACATCAGTGTCCCCAGTGGAGCCCCTCCTTACATCACTGTCCCCAGTGGAGCCCCTCCTTACATGAGTGTCCCTAGCGGAGCCCCTCATTACATCAGTGTCCCCAGTGCAGCCCCTGCTTACATCAGTGTCCCCAGAGGAGCCCTTCCTTACATCTGTGTTCCCATCAGCGGAGGCCCTCCTTACATCAGTGTCCCCAGCGAAGCCCTTCCTTACATCAGTGTCCCCTGCATTGCCCCTCCTTACATCACTGTACCCAGCAGCGGAGCCCCTCCTTACATCACTGTCCCCAGCAGAGCCTCTCCTTACATCAGTGTCCCCGGTGGAGCCCCTCCTTACATCAGTGTCCCCAGCGGTGCCCCTCCTTACATCAGTGTACCCAGTAGAGCCCCTCCTTATATCAGTGTCCCCAGTGGAGCCCCTACTTACATCAATGTCTCCAGCGGAGACCCTCCTTACATCAATGTCCCTAGCGGAGCCCCTCCTTACTTCAGTGTCCCCAGCGGAGCCCCTCCTTACATCATTGTCCCCAGCGGAGTCCCTCCCTACATCAGTATTCCCAGTGGAGCCCCTCCTTACATCAGTGTCCCCATTGGAGCGCCTTCTTAGATCGTTGTCCCCAGTGGAGCCCCTCTTTACATAACTGTCCCCAGTGGAGCCCCTCCTTACATCAGTGTCCCCAGCGGAGCCCTTCCTTACATTAGTGTCCCCAGTGGAGCTCCTCCTTACATCACTGTCCCCAGCGGAACTCCTCCTTACATCAGTGTCCCCAGCGGAGCCCCTCCTTACATCAGTGTCCCCAGTGGAGCCCCTCCTTACATCAGTGTCCCCAGCGGAGGCCCTCTTTACATCACTGCCCCTAGCGGAGCCCCTCCTTACATCAGTGTCCCCAGTTGAGACCCTCCTTACATCACTGTCCCCAGCGGAGCCCCTCCTTACATCAGTGTCCCCAGCAAAGCCCCTCCTTACATCACTGTCCCCAGAGGAGCCCTTCTTTACATCAATGTCCCCAGCAGATCCTCTCCTTACATCTGTGTCTCCATCAGTGGAGCCCCTCCTTACATCACTGTCCACAGCAGCGGAGCCCATCCTAACATCACTGTCCCCAGCGGAGCCCCTCCTTACATCAGTGTCCATAGCGGAGCCCCTCCTTACATCAGTGTCCCCAGCGGAGCCACTCCTTACATCAGTGTCCCCAGTAGAGCCCCTCCTTACATCAGTGTACCCAGTGGAGCCCCTCCTTACATCACTGTCCCCAGCGGAGCCCCTCTTTACATCACTGTCCCCAGTGGAGCCCCTCCTTACATCAGTGTCCTCAGCGGAGCCCCTCCTTACATCAGTGTCCCCAGTGGAGCTCCCCCTTACATCACTGTCCCCAGCGGACCTCCTCCTTACATCAGTGTCCTCAGTGGAGCCCCTCCTTACATCAGTGTCCCTAGCGGAGCCCCTCCTTACATCACTGTCCCCAGCGGAGCCCCTCCTTACATCAGTGTCCCCAGCAATGCCCCTCCTTACATCACTGTCCCCAGAGGAGCCCTTCCTTACATCAGTGTCCCCAGCAGATCCTCTCCTTACATCTGTGTCCCCATCAGTGGAGCCCCTCCTTACATCACTGTCCCCAGCATCGGAACCCCTCCTAACATCACTGTCCCCAGTGGAGCCCCTCCTTACATCAGTGTCCCCAGTGGAGCCCCTCCTTACATCAGTGTCCCCAGTGGAGCTCCTCCTTACATCAGTGTCCCCAGTGGAGCTCCTCCTAACATCACTGTCCCCAGTGGAGCCCCTCCTTACATCAGTGTCCTCAGTGGAGCCCCTCCTTACATCAGTGTCCCCATCCACAGAGCCCCTCATTACATCAGTGTCCTCATGAGACGAGCCACTCCATAAATCTGTGTCCCCATCAGCGGAGCCTCTCCTTACATCACTGTCCCCATCAGCGGAGCCCCTCCTTACATCAGTGTCCCCATCAGCGGAGCCCCTCCTTACATCAATGTCCCCATCAGCAGACCCCCTCCTTACATCAGTGTCCCCATCAGCGGAGCCCCTACTTACATCTGTGTCCCCATCAGCGGAGCCCCTCCTTACATCACTGTCCCCATGAGCAGAGCCCTTCCTTACATCTGTGTCCCCAACAGCAGAGCCCCTCCTTACATCACTGTACCCAGCAGCGGAGCCCCTCCTTACATCACTGTCCCCAGGAGAGCCTCTCCTTACATCAGTGTCCCCAGCGGAGCCCCTCCTTACATCAGTGTCCCCAGCGGAGCCCCTCCTTACATCAGTGTCCCCAGTAGAGCCCCTCCTTATATCAGTGTCTCCAGTGGAGCCCCTACTTACATCAATGTCTCCAGCGGAGACCCTCCTTACATCAATGTCCCCAGCGGAGCCCCTCCTTACTTCAGTGTCCCCAGCGGAGCCCCTCCTTACATCATTGTCCCCAGCCGAGCAACTTCTTAGATCGTTGTCCCCAGTGGAGCCCCTCTTTACATAACTGTCCCCAGTGGAGCCCCTCCTTACATTAGTGTCCCCAGTGGAGCTCCTCCTTACATCACTGTCCCCAGCGGAACTCCTCCTTACATCAGTGTCCCCAGCGGAGACCCTCCTTACATCAGTGTCCCCAGTGGAGCCCCTCCTTACATCAGTGTCCCCAGCGGAGGCCCTCTTTACATCACTGCCCCTAGCGGAGCCCCTCCTTACATCAGTGTCCCCAGTTAAGACCCTCCTTACATCACTGTCCCCAGCGGAGCCCCTCCTTACATCAGTGTCCCCAGCAAAGCCCCTCCTTACATCATTGTCCCCAGAGGAGCCCTTCCTTACATCAATGTCCCCAGCAGATCCTCTCCTTACATCTGTGTCTCCATCAGTGGAGCCCCTCCTTACATCACTGTCCACAGCAGCGGAGCCCCTCCTAACATCACTGTCCCCAGCAGAGCCCCTCCTTACATCAGTGTCCATAGCGGAGCCCCTCCTTACATCAGTGTCCACAGCGGAGCCACTCCTTACATCAGTGTCCCCAGTAGAGCCCCTCCTTACATCAGTGTCCCCAGTAGAGCCCCTCCTTATATCAGTGTCCCCAGTGGAGCCCCTACTTACATCAATGTCTCCAGCGGAGACCCTCCTTACATCAATGTCCCCAGCGGAGCCCCTCCTTACTTCAGTGTCCCCAGCGGAGCCCCTCCTTACATCATTGTCCCCAGCGGAGTCCCTCCCTACATCAGTATTCCCAGTGGAGCCCCTCCTTACATCAGTGTCCCCATTGTAGCCCCTTCTTAGATCGTTGTCCCCAGTGGAGCCCCTCTTTACATAACTGTCCCCAGTGGAGCCCCTCCTTACATCAGTGTCCCCAGCGGAGCCCCTCCTTACATTAGTGTCCCCAGTGGAGCTCCTCCTTACATCACTGTCCCCAGCGGAACTCCTCCTTACATCAGTGTCCCCAGCGGAGCCCCTCCTTACATCAGTGTCCCCAGTAGAGCCCCTCCTTTCATCACTGTCCCCAGCGGAGCCCCTCTTTACATCACTGTCCCCAGCGGAGCCCCTCCTTACATCCGTGTACCCAGCGGAGCCCCTCCTTACATCAGTGTACCCAGCGGAGCCCCTCCTTACATCAGTGTCCCCAGCGGAGCCTCTCCTTGCATCAGTGTCCCCAGTAAAGCCCCTCCTTACATCAGTGTACCCAGTGGAGCCCCTCCTTACATCACTGTCCCCAGCGGAGCCCCTCTTTACATCACTGTCCCCAGTGGAGCCCCTCCTTACATCAGTGTCCTCAGCGGAGCCCCTCCTTACATCAGTGTCCCCAGTGGAGCTCCTCCTTACATCACTGTCCCCAGCGGAGCTCCTCCTTCCATCAGTATCCTCAGTGGAGCCCCTCCTTACATCAGTGTCCCTAGCGGAGCCCCTCCTTACATCAGTGTCCCCAGTTGAGCCCCTCCTTACATTACTGTACACAGCAGAGCCCTTCCTTACATCGGTGTCCCCAGTTGAGCCCCTCCTTACATCACTGTCCACAGCGGAGCCCCTCCTTACATCAGTGTTCCCAGCAAAGCCCCTCCTTACATCACTGTCCCCAGAGGAGCCCTTCCTTACATCAGTGTCCCCAGCAGATCCTCTCCTTACATCTGTGTCCCCATCAGTGGAGCCCCTCCTTACATCACTGTCCCCAGCATCGGAACCCCTCCTAACATCACTGTCCCCAGTGGAGCCCCTCCTTACATCAGTGTCCCCAGCGGAGCCCCTCCTTACATCACTGTCCCCAGCGGAGCTCCTCCTTACATCACTGTCCCCAGCGGAGCTCCTCCTTACATCACTGTCCTCAGTGGAGCCCCTCCTTACATCAGTGTCCCCATCCACGGAGCCCCTCATTACATCAGTGTCCTCATCAGACGAGCCACTCCATAAATCTGTGTCCCCATCAGCGGAGCCTCTCCTTACATCACTGTCCCCATCAGTGGAGCCCCTCCTTACATCTGTGTCCCCATCAGCGGAGCCCCTCCTTACATCAATGTCCCCATCAGCAGACCCCCTCCTTACATCAGTGTCCCCATCAGCGGAGCCCCTACTTACATCTGTGTCCCTATCAGCGGAGCCCCTCCTTACATCACTGTCCCCTTGAGCAGAGCCCTTCCTTACATCAGTGTCCCCATCAGCAGAGCCCCTCCTTACATCAGTGTCCCCATCAGAGGAGCCCCTCCTTACATCAGTGTCCCCATCAGAGGAGCCCCTCCTTAGATTAGTGTCCCCAGCAGCGGAGCCTCTCCTTATATCTGTGTCCCCATCAGCGGAGCCCTTCTAACATCAGTGTCCCCAACGGAGCCCCTCCTTACATTAATGTCCCCCAACAGAGCCCCTCCTTACATCAGTGTCCCCAGTGAAGCCCCTCCTTATATCAGTGTCCCCAGCGGAGCCCCTTCTTACATCACTTTCCCCAGCGGAGCCCCTCCTTACATCAGTGTCCCCAGCAGAGCCCCTCCTTACATCAGTGTCCCCATCAGCAGAGCCCCTCCTTACATCAGTGTCCCCAGTGGAGCCCTTCCTTACATCAGTGTCCTCAGCAGATCCTCTCCTTACATCTGTGTCCCCATAGCCCCTCCTTACATCACTGTCCCCAGCAGCGGAGCCCCTCCTAACATCACTGTCCCCAGCGGAGCCCCTCCTTAAATCAGTGTTCCCAGCGGATCCCCTCCTTACATCAGTGTCCCCAGTAGAGCCCCTCCTTACATCAGTGTACCCAGTGGAGCCCCTCCTTACATCACTGTCGCCAGCGGAGCCCCTCTTTACATCACTGTCCCCGGTGGAGCCCCTCCTTACATCAGTGTCCCCAGAGGAGCCCTTCCTTACATCTGTGTCCCCATCAGTGGAGCCCCTCCTTACATCACTGTCCTCAGTGGAGCTCCTCCTTACATCAGTGTCCCCAGTGGAGCCCCTCCTTACATTAGTGTCCCCAGTGGAGCCCCTCCTTACATCAATGTCCCCAGCGGAGCCCCTCATTACATCACTGCCCCCAGCGGAGCCCCTCCTTACATCAGTGTCCCCACTTGAGCCCCTCCTTACATCACTGTCCACAGCGAAGCCCCTCCTTACATCAGTGTCCCCAGCAAAGCCCCTCCTTACATCACTGTCCCCAGAGGAGCCCTTCCTTACATCTGTGTCCCCATCAGTGGAGCCCCTCCTTACATCACTGTCCCCAGCATCGGAACCCCTCCTAACATCACTGTCCCCAGCAGAGCCCCTCCTTACATCAGTGTCCCCAGCGGAGCCCCTCCTTACATCAGTGTACCTAGCAGAGCCCCTCCTTACATCAGTGTCCCCAGTGGAGCCCCTCCTTACATCACTGTCCCCAGTGGAGCCCCTCATTACATGAGTGTCCCTAGCGGAGCCCCTCATTACATCAGTGTCCCCAGTGCAGCCCCTGCTTACATCAGTGTCCCCAGCGGAGCCACTCCTTACATCTGTGTTCCCATCAGCGGAGGCCCTCCTTACATCAGTGTCCCCAGCGAAGCCCTTCCTTTTTTTTTTATTTTTATCAAATGTTTTTATTGCGCACAAAAGTCAAAATTTATACATTACATCTGATAATGACGTGACATACAAGTCAGAATAGAGGAGTACATTGAACAATTTAGCCTTCATTGATAAACATATTTCAGTGTTCATACATATAGATTCCTGAGTTCACCGTCCTTATCACTCATTCAGTATATGTGCTTTTTTTTTAACCCAGAACAAGAATTTAAAAACAACCAGCATATTACCACCAGTAACTTTTTTCCATCCCTCCCTCACCCACCCCTAAGTCTGTCTTTGGTAGAAACGGCCCACAGAGTACCCCCTCATCAGCCCAAAACAGAAAAATTGAGATCACTATCATCCACCCTTTGCCTGTTCACTTTCCTGAAATAGGAAAAAAAACAAAAAAAAACAAAACAGCCTCCCCACAAATTATTTATCCCTCGCCTTCTAGGGTATCAGCAGAGTCAACCCATCTAAACCATACCTTATGAAATTTTTTAGGAGGTCCCCCTAGCTTCATAAGTCATTTTATACATCAAGACATCAGAGTTAATTACTTTTTTCCACATCCCCAGTGTTAGCGGTTCATCATGTATCCATCTTCTGGCAATAAGCTTTCGTACTCCAAAAAATAAAATTCTCAGAAATAATTTTGTGTGTGTACTCATTTGTTCTTGTCCAAACACCCCTAGTAGACACCGTAAGGGAGAGCAAATATTTGGCAAATCAAACTGTTCCGAAATGAATTCTGTCACCTGCGACCATAATGGTCTTACCTTTACACATTCCCAAGTCATGTGTAAGAAAGTACCCTCCGCCCTCCCACACTTATGACAAAGAGCCGATTCCCGTCTATGCATTCGATATAGTCTAGTAGGTGTATAATACTGTTGATGTAGGTACCGGAATTGAATCATTTTATCCGTGGAGGAGACCACGGATATTAGGTATGTATCCAACACCTCTTGCCACAGTTCCTCCGACAGGTCCGGGATAATCGTGACCCAACGTTCCATAGATCTAGAGGTTGTAGTCACCACCCCCGGGCCCACTGCCCCATAATATTTAGAAATTCTTTTTTTTGGGTCTGGATCTATCAGAATCCTCTCCAAGTCAGTATTCTGAACTATAATTTCATCAGCGCCAAACTGCGCAAGCGCAGCATGGTGTAGTTGGACATACCGAAAGTACCAGTTCCTCGGCACCTCAAACTTCTCTCTCAGCTGTGCAAATGTACAGAAGCGATTATCCTGATATATATGATGTAAGTATTTTATGCCATGTCTAGCCCAAGAGTTATGTCCGTCAATTAGTTTCAAAAACTCTGCAAGTGTCTTATTATACCACAGGGGACTGTTCGGTGACAACCACAATGGATCATCCTTCCGTCGCCTGGAGCATATATAGAACACTTTCCCCGGTAGTGCCATTACGGATCCCACCTCTCTTCCTGGTATCCCCTTCCTATACAGCATGTTTTGAAGTGTTTCCTGCGAGGAGGCAACAGCAGCCTCCAACAGGGCAGTAGCATTGGGTGTTAAAGGGAAGAATCACCAGTGCAAGAAGGATAGTTGCGACGCCAGAAAGTAAGACCGCAGGTCTGGTAACGCCATTCCACCCATTGTAACTGGCAGCTTTAAAATCGCCAAGGAGACTCTGGGAGCTTTAGAACCCCAAAGGAAACCCACAATAATAGAATCTATATGTTTAAAGACCTTCAGAGTGATAAAAACTGGAGAATTCGAGAGAATGTAAAGAAACTTCGGCAAAAAGATCATTTTAAATAAATTTATCCGTCCCAATAGGGTAATCGGTAAATTCTGCCATTTCCGCACCTTCTCCCGAAAATTTTGTATGACCGGCGTCAGGTTTTTTTCCAGGAACGTAGAGATGGGAAGCTGGATCTCGACCCCTAAATACCTAAAAGAAGTGGAGAGTGGGATGGGACATTCCCTCGGGATCACCACCCCCCCATCAATAGGGAAAATGGAAGATTTTTTCCAATTAATCCGGAATCCAGAATAATCGCCAAATTCTTGAATCAATCGGAAAGCTTCTGATAGTGAGGGCCCTGGATCCTGCAAGTATAGCAACATGTCGTCGGCATACAGCGATACTCGCTCCTCAAAATCGCCCAGTCTCAGTCCCACCAATTGCGATGTGGCTCTTAGCTTGACCGCCAAAGGCTCAATCGCCAAGGCAAACAGGAGGGGCGAAAGCGGGCACCCCTGCCTGGTACCTCTGAAAATAGGGAAGGAGTCCGAAATTATACCATTTACCCGTAATCTTACCAGCGGGTCCGTATAGAGTAACCTCACCCAAGATATAAAACAGGGGCCAAAACCATATGACTCAAGGAGGTGGAACAGATATGTCCACTCTACAGAGTCGAAGGCTTTTTTTGTATCCAAAGACGCCACCACCCTAGTTCCCAAATTGTCATGGGCTATCTGAAGGTTTATAAATAGTCTCCTAATATTCATCTGTGCGCAACGCCCTTGTATAAAACCAGTTTGGTCAGCATCCACTAAATTTAGTATAACAGATTGCAGTCTACCAGCTAATATTTTTGCAAGGATTTTTGTGTCCATATTCATCAGTGAGATTGGACGGTACGAATCACATTCTCGAGGGTCTTTACCCCCCTTAGGTATTAATACAATCAGGGCTTCCCTCATAGAGGGAGGGAGTCTACCATCCGATCTAGCTGTATTAAAAACTTTCAATAGGCGTGGGGCCATACCATATCGAAAAGTATTGTACCATTCCGAAGGAAGGCCATCCAGTCCAGGTGCCTTCCTAGGCGGAAAGGAAGCAATCGCCTTCTCTACCTCCTCCACCGTAATACCCGCTTCTAGAGCAGAACTGTCTTCTTTTGTCAATCTAGGTAGTTCAACGTCAGCAATGTATTTCTCCAGTTTCTCCAGTTCCAAGGGGGCACAAGAGCTATATAGTTTTTTATAGAAACGAGCAAAGATATCCAGGATAGCGGTTGAGTCACATATTTCAATCCTAGAATCATCATACACCGCCTTAATATATACCGGAATATAGTCAGGTCTCGCCAGGTATGCCAGAAGCCTGCCATTCTTGTCTCCAAATTCGAATATACGTCTGCGTTGTGCCAAATTTAATTTTGTGGTACGATCTGTGAGGATCGTCTTGTACTCCCTTGTACTGGTTTGTAAAGTCAGTAATCTTTCTGCAGTGGGATCTCTAACATATTCAGCTTCCGCCAGTGTCACCTCAGTCTCTTTAAATTGTACCTCTGAGGCCAGTTGTTTTTTAAAACTTCGGACCTCCGTCATGAACACCCCTCGCAGCGTGGCCTTAAAAGCCTCCCATTGGAGAAGCGTGGATGCGGAGCCAGAGTTTTCTGCCCAAAAATGTTTGATCGCCTCCGTACATTTGATTTTGATATACTCCTCCTGAAGCCAACTCGCCTCCATTCGCCATAACCTTAAACCCGGCTTTGGTCCTAAATTAAGTTCCAATAACATGGGGGAGTGATCTGATAAAGCTCTGGGCAAATATGACACCCCCTGAACCAATTGCATCCCGTCACCCTCAGTCAGGACGGTGTCTATCCTGGACAGCGTCTTGTGCGTTTCGGAGTAGCAGGAATATTCCCTCACCCCAGGATGATGGAAACGCCAGACATCTCTGAAACCATGTGCAGACAACCATCCCGCTAAAGGAGCCGACGTGCCGGTTACCGCCCCAAGTCTATCCAGAGCTGGCTCTGCCACAGTATTGAAATCCCCTAGTATGTATATCCTCCCCTCCGCTACCTCATAAATTATCTGTAACATATCGTCTAGATGAGCTAGCGAGAAAGGAGGAGGCACATATAAATTCACTATCGTTAGAAATTTATTCATCACCTGAATTACTAATATCACAAACCTCCCTTTAATATCAGTCCGAACCGCATGTATCGAAATAGGCATAGCCTTAGTAACCAGAGTTGAAACTCCCCGTGCGTACGAGGAGTAAGTAGCATGGTAAGCCCCGGCAATATGTGCTCGCTTTAAAGAGAGAACCCTGGAGCCCTGTAGATGTGTTTCCTGGAACAAAATTATATGGGGCTTGTGTTTCTTAATATAATCAAAAATCAAGGAGCGCTTGAATTTAGAGTTGAGGCCTCGTACGTTCCAGGCCAAAATTTTGAGACTAACCGCCATATCTATAATTGTAGCAATAGGCGGCCCTCCCCAGTTCCCCTGTCCAATCCAGCCACCCCAATGGGCTCCAGGCCTCTCCCCGTGCTCGCAGTGGGTGATACATGCAGGGCTTTTGAGAGAATGTCCTGTAATAACAGCAAATATGAACCACCCCCACCAAAGACAGACTTAAAAGACCCCAAAAATTACAGTTTCCAACCCCTTCCCTCCCCCCTCCCCACACCCAGTCCCAACATACCAGGCACTTTTTTCCCATAACCACAATGAATTAGCAGCAGAGATGCAACTCAAACTAGTCACATAAGGCAGGTTACTTAGGAGTACCAATGCCACCTAGCCTCAGATAACAATAAAAAATAATAAGTCAATAAAAACTCAGTTTTCCCTAAAAAATTTTGGGAAAAAAAACTGTACTCCCAGCAAAAAAAAACTGTTCCAGTAAATTACAGTTTCAAGTTCCATCTGCAGACACTGTATATCTTTTTGACATAGGGCAGCGGCAATATAAAACAAAAAAACTTTTTATTTATTTAGACCGCTAGTATCTATAGAAAGACCTCCAGAAAAAGGGAAAAAAAATTTTCAAATGGGGAAAAAAACAACTGTCCCATAAACAGACCCAAGAGGATCAACTTTCCCCTTCCCCCCTCCCCCCTCAAGGACAACCATCAGGCAGAGATTGCATCCACAGTACACAGATCTTCTGTTCCAGCAATATCTCCAGCATGAAGAAGAAAAAAATGTTACTGCAAGGAAAAAAACCTCCATGATGAAGCAAAAAAAAAGAAGAGAGCAAAAAAAACAGAATGGGGGATGGGGAAAAAAAGGGAGAAGGGGGCGACTGGTGAGGCAAGGAGAGATATATCACAAGATACAGTCAAATAGGCAGTCAGTATCCTTTCCAATTAGTATTCTCTCACCCAACAAGACAATTGCTCCACACGGTTTCATCTTCCTCAAGGTGATCTAGGTGAGGCTCTATTCCTCCGATTACCACGAGAGTCCAGCCATTCAGACGCCTCAGTAGGGTTTGTGAAAAAAAGCGTTTTTCCATTCTCCACAATGCGCAGCTTAGCAGGATATAGCATGCTGTAGATCAAGTTGAGATCCCTCAATCTTTTCTTTATGGGTTGAAAAGAAGCTCTCTGTTTCTGGGTAACGGCAGAGAAATCAGGGTATATTGATATGCGATTTCCATCAGAAGTCATCTCAGGGCCCACTCTGGCTCCCCTTAGAATATTCTCCCGGTCCCGGAAATGAAGCACTTTTGCTATCATAGACCTGGGGGGGGGGCTCCCTTTGGAGGGGCCCGGCCTGGAACTCGATGGGCCCTTTCAATAGCAAACATTTTTGTAAAGGTGTCAGGCGCCATATTAGCAATCAGCCATTTCTCTAAATATTCCTCTGGGTGCTTTCCCTCCACTCCTTCTGGGAACCCCACCAGCCTTATATTGTTTCTTCACATGCGGTCTTCCATGTCGGCCATCTTGGAAGTATGTTCAGATAAGGTCTTTCTGGTCACCTGTGCTGCAGTATCTAAGGGTCTTACAGTATCTTCCAAGGCAGTAACACGGCGATCTGTAATCTGTGCCTTCTCCCTCAGCTTTTGCATGTCATGCTTGATGAATGAAAACTCCATCCTTAGCTCCTCAAAGTGGTCTAATAACTTTGCTTGGCCTCCCTGAATGGCCGCCATTATCTGTGACAGGGACGGTTCCTCCTCTCCCCTCACCTCCCTGTCAGCTCTCACCCAGCGATCCTTCAGCCTGTCCAGCGATCTTCCCCTGTGTATCACTACTTCTCTTTGGGGCTTAGGACTCACCCTGTCCACCACTGAGGATGAGGATGCCTGAGGCGGTGTCTCTGTGGATCTCTGCAGCGGCGGCCATTCCTCCTCCTCCTCCTGTGTTCCAGCGCCATTTTGAGAGCCCCAGGCGAATTGTGCCAGCCGCTCACCGACGGATTTGGGGCACGGAGGGCCGTATTTCACCATCCCCGAGGGTGCCTGATGTATCCCAGCACACATCCCCAGCCGATGGCCAAAAAAACAAGCGCCGCTGTCCCAGGATTCGATCAGGATAAGTTGTCTGCAGACGGAGCTCCGGTCAGACGCTCCTTACATGCTGCGCGCTAGCTCCGCCCCGCGAAGCCCATCCTTACATCAGTTTCCCCTGCATTGCCCCCCCTTACATCTGTGTCCCCAACAGCAGAGCCCCTACTTACATCACTGTACCCAGCAGCGGAGCCCATCCTTACATCACTGTCCCCAGCAGAGCCCATCCTTACATCACTGTCCCCAGCAGAGCCCATCCTTACATCAGTGTCCCCAGCGGAGCCCCTCCTTACGTCATTGTCCCCAGCAGAGTCCCTCCCTACATCAGTATTCCCAGTGGAGCCCCTCCTTACATCAGTGTCCCCAGTGGAGCCCCTTCTTAGATCGTTGTCCCCAGTGGAGCCCCTCTTTACATAACTGTCCCCAGTGGAGCCCCTCTTTACATAACTGTCTCCAGTGGAGCCCCTCCTTACATCAGTGTGCCCAGCGGAGCCCCTCCTTACATTAGTGTCCCCAGTGGAGCTCCTCCTTACATCACTGTCCCCAGCGGAGCTCCTCCTTACATCAGTGTCCCCAGCGGAGCCCCTCCTTACATCAGTGTCCCCAGTGGAGCCCCTCCTTACATCAGTGTCCCCTGCGGAGCCCCTCATTACATCACTGCCTCCAGCGGAAGCCCCTCCTTACATCAGTGTCCCCAGTTTAGCCCCTCCTTACATCACTGTCCCCAATGGAGCCCCTCCTTACATCAGTGTCCCCAGCAAAGCCCCTCCTTACATCACTGTCCCCAGAGGAGCCCTTCCTTACATCAATGTCCCCAGCAGATCCTCTCCTTACATGTGTGTCCCCATCAGTGGAGCCCCTCCTTACATCAGTGTCCCCAGCGGAGTCCCTCCTTACATCAGTGTCCCCAGTAGAGCCCCTCCTTACATCAGTGTACCCAGTGGAGCCCCTCCTTACATCACTGTCCCCAGCGGAGCCCCTCCTTACATCAGTGTCCCCAGCGGAGCCCCTCCTTACATCAGTGTCCCCAGCAGAGCCCCTCCTTATATCAGTGTCCCCAGTGGAGCCCCTACTTACATCAATGTCTCCAGCGGAGACCCTCCTTACATCAATGTTCCCAGCGGAGCCCCTCCTTACTTCAGTGTCCCCAGCGGAGTCCCTCCCTACAACAGTATTCCCAGTGGAGCCCCTCCTTACATCATTGTCCCCATGGTGCCCCTCCTTAGATCGTTGTCCCCAGTGGAGCCCCTCTTTACATAACTGTCCCCAGTGGAGCCCCTCCTTACATCAGGGTCCCCTGCGGAGCCCCTCCTTACATCAGTGTCCCCAGCGGAGCCCCTCCTTACATCAGTGTCCCCAGTAGAGCTCCTCCTTACATCAGTGTACCCAGTGGAGCCCTTCCTTACATCACTGTCCCCAGCGGAGCCCCTCTTTACATCACTGTCCCCAGTGGAGCCCCTCCTTACATCAGTGTCCCCAGCGGAGCCCCTCCTTACATCACTGTCCCCAGCGGAGCTCCTCCTTACATCAGTGTCCTCAGTGGAGCCCCTCCTTACATCAGTGTCCCCATCCATGGAGCCCCTCATTACATCAGTGTCCCCATCCACGGAGCCCCTCATTACATCAGTGTCCTCATCAGTGGAGCCAGTCCATAAATCTGTGTCCCCATCAGCGGAGCCTCTCCTTACATCACTGTCCCCATCAGCGGAGCCTCTCCTTACATCTGTGTCCCCATCAGTGGAGCCCCTCCTTACATCACTGTCCCCATCAGCATACCCCCTCCTTACATCAGTGTCCCCATCAGCGGAGCCCCTACTTACATCTGTGTCCCCATCAGCGGAGCCCCTCCTTACATCACTGTCCCCATGAGCAGAGCCCTTCCTTACATCAGTGTCCCCATCAGCAGAGCCCCTCCTTACATAAGTGTCCCCATCAGAGGAGCCCCTCCTTACATCAGTGTCCCCATCAGAGGAGCCCCTCCTTACATCAGTGTCCCCATCAGCGGAGCCCCTCCTAATATCAGTGTCCCCAGCAGCGGAGCCTCTCCTTATATCTGTGTCCCCATCAGCGGAGCCCCTTCTAACATCAGTGTCCCCAACGGAGCCCCTCCTTACATTAATGTCCCCCAACGGAGCCCCTCCTTACATCAGTGTCCCCAGTGGAGCCCCTCCTTACATCACTGTCCCCAGTGAAGCCCCTCCTTATATCAGTGTCCCCAGCGGAGCCCCTCCTTACATCACTTTCCCCAGCGGAGCCCCTCCTTACATCAGTGTCCCCAGCGGAGCCCCTCCTTACATCAGTGTCCCCGGCGGATCCCCTCCTTACATCAGTGTCCCCAGTAGAGCCCCTCCTTACATCAGTGTCCCCAGCGGAGCCCTTCATTACATCACTGCCCCCAGCGGAGCCCCTCCTTACATCAGTGTCCCCAGTTGAGCCCCTCCTTACATCACTGTCCCCAGCGGAGCCCCTCCTTACATCAGTGTCCCCAGCAAAGCCCCTCCTTACATCACTGTCCCCAGAGGAGCCCTTCCTTACATCAATGTCCCCAGCAGATCCTTTCCTTACATTTGTGTCCCCATCAGTGGAGCCCCTCCTTACATCACTGTCCTCAGCAGCGGAGCCCCTCCTAACATCACTGTCCCCAGCGGAGCCCCTCCTTACATCAGTGTCCCCAGTGGAGCCTCTCCTTACATCAGTGTCCCCAGTATAGCCCCTCCTTACATCAGTGTACCCAGTGGAGCCCCTCCTTACATCACTGTCCCCAGCGGAGCCCCTCTTTACATCACTGTCCCTAGTGGAGTCCCTCCTTACATCAGTGTCCCCAGCGGAGCCCCTCCTTACATCAGTGTCCCCAGTGGAGCTCCTCCTTATATCACTGTCCCCAGCGGAGCTCCTCCTTACATCAGTGTCCCCAGCGGAGCCGCTCCTTACATCAGTGTCCCCAGCGGAGCCGCTCCTTACATCAGTGTCCCCAGCGGAGCCCCTCCTTACATCAGTGTCCCCAGCGGAGCCCCTCCTTCCATCAGTGTCCCCAGTAGAGCCCCTCCTTATATCAGTGTCCCCAGTGGAGCCCCTCCTTACATCACTGTCTCCAGCGGAGACCCTCCTCACATCAATGTCCCCAGCGGAGCTCCTCCTTACTTCATTGTCCCTAGCGGAGCCCCTCCTTACATCAGTGTCCCCAGCGGAGCCCCTCCTTACATCACTGTCCCCAGTAGAGCCCCTCCTTACTTCAGTGTTCCCAGCGGAGCCTCTACATCTATGTCCCATCAGTGGAGCCCCTCATTCCATCATTGTCGCCAGCAGAGCCCCTCCTTACATCAGTGTCTCCAGTGGAGCCCCTCATTACATCTGTGTCCCCATCAGCGCAGCCCCTCCTTACATCAGTGTTCCCAGCGGAGCCCCTACTTACATCAGTGTCCCCATCAGCGGAGCCCCTTATTTACATCAGTGTCCCCATCAGCGGAGCCCCACCTTACATCAATGTCCACAGCAGCGGAGCCCCAGCTTACATCAGTCTCCCCATCTGCGGAGTCTCTCCTTACATCAGTGTCCCCATCAGCGCAGCCCCTCCTTACATCTGTGTCCCCATCAGCAGAGCCCCTCCATACATCAGTGTCCCCATCAGCGGATCCCCTCCTTACATCTGTGTACCCATCAGTGGAGCCCCTCCTTACATCAGTGTCCCCATCAGCGGAGTCCCTCCTTAAATCAGTGTCCCCATCAATGGAACCCCTCCTTACATCATTGTCCCCATCAGCAGAGCCCCTCCTTACATCAGTGTCCCCATCAGTGGAGCCCCTCCTTACATCACTGTCCCCATCAACAGAGCCCCTCCTTACATCAGTGTCCCCATCAGTGAAGCCCCTCCTTACATCAGTGTCCCCATCAGAAAAGCCCCCCCTTACATCAGTGTCCCCATCAGCGGAGCCCCTCCGTACATCAGTGTCCCCATCAGCAGAGCCCCTCCTTACATCAGTGTCCCCAGCAGTGGAGCCCCTCCTAACATCAGTGTCCCCATCAGTGGAGCCCCTCCTTACATCAGTGTCCCCGTCAGTGGAGCCTCTCCTTTCATCAGTTTCCCCAGCAGTGGAGCCCCTCCTTACATCAGTGTCCCCATCAGTGAAGCCCCTCCTTACATCTATGGCCCCATCAGCAGAGCCCCTCCTGACATCAGTGTCCCCATCAGCGGAGCCCCTCCTTACAACACTGTCCCCATCAGCAGAGCCCCTCCTGACATCAGTGTCCCCATCAGCGGAGCCCCTCCTTACATCAGTGTCCCCAGCGGAGTCCCTCCCTACATCAGTATTCCCAGTGGAGCCCCTCCTTACATCATTGTCCCCAGTGGTGCCCATCCTTAGATCTTTGTCCCCAGTGGAGCCCCTCTTTACATAACTGTCCCCAGTGGAGCCCCTCCTTACATCAGTGTCCCCAGTTAAGCCCCTCCTTACATCCGTATTCCCAGCGGAGCCTCTCCTTACATCTGTGTCCCCAACAGCGGAGCCCCTCCTTGCATCAGTGTCGCCAGCGGAGACCCTCCTTACATCAGTGTCCCCAGCGGAGACCCTCCTTACATCACTGTCCCCATCAGCAGAGCCCCTCCTTACATCAGTGTCCCCATCAGTGAAGCCCCTCCGTACATCAGTGTCCCCATCAGCGGAGCCCCTCCTTACATCAGTGTCCCCATCAGCGGAGCCCCTCCGTACATCAGTGTCCCCATCAGCGGAGCCCCTCCTTACATCAGCGTCCCCTTAAGCGGAGCCCCTCCTTATATCACTGTCCCCATCAGCAGAGCCCCTCCTGACATCAGTGTCCCCATCAGCGGAGCCCCTCCTTACATCAGTGTCCCCAGCGGAGTCCCTCCCTACATCAGTATTACCAGTGGAGCCCCTCCTTACATCATTGTCCCCAGTGGTGCCCCTCCTTAGATCTTTGTCCCCAGTGGAGCCCCTCTTTACATAACTGTCCCTAGTGGAGCCCCTCCTTACATCAGTGTCCCCAGTTAAGCCCCTCCTTACATCAGTGTTCCCAGGGGAGCCTCTCCTTACATCTGTGTCCCCATCAGCGGAGCCCATCCTTGCATCAGTGTCGCCAGCGGAGTCCCTCCTTACATCAGTGTCCCCAGCGGAGCCCCTCATTACATCTGTGTCCCCATCAGCGGAGCAGCTCCTTAAATCAGTGTCCTAATCAGTGGAGCCCCTCCTCACACCAGTGTGCCCATCAGCGGAGCCCCTACTTACATCTGTGTCCCCATCAGCGGAGCCCCTCCTTACATCAGTGTCCCCAGCGGAGCCCTTCCTTACATCAGTGTCCCCAGCAGATCCTCTCCTTACATCTGTGTCCCCATCAGTGGAGCCCCTCCTTACATCACTGTCCTCAGAAGCGGAGCCCCTCCTAACATCACTGTCCCCAGCGGAGCCCCTCCTTACATCAGTGTCCCCAGCGGAGCCCCTCCTTACATCAGTGTCCCCAGTAGAGCCCCTCCTTACATCAGTGTACCCAGTGGAGCCCCTCCTTACATCACTGTCCCCAGCGGATCCCCTCCTTACATCAGTGTCCCCAGCGGAGCCCCTCCTTACATCAGTGTCCCCAGTAGAGCCCCTCCTTACATCAGTGTACCCAGTTGAGCCCCTCCTTACATCAGTGTCCCCAGCGGAGCCCCTCTTTACATCACTGTCCCCAGCGGAGCCCCTCCTTACATCAGTGTCCCCAGCAGAGCCCCTCCTTACATCACTGTCCCCAGTGGAGCTCCTTCTTACATCAGTGTCCCCAGTGGAGCTCCTCCTTACATCACTGTCCCCAGAGGAGCCTTTCCTTACATCAGTTTTCCCAGTGGTGCCCCTCCTTACATCACTGTCCCCAGCAGAGCCCCTCATTACATCAGTGTCCCCAGTGCAGCCCCTCCTTACATCAGTGTCCCCAGCGGAGCCCCTCCTTACATCTGTGTTCCCATCAGCGGAGCCCCCCCTTACATCAGTGTCCCCAGTGAAGCCCTTCCTTACATCAGTGTCCCCTGCATTGCCCCTCCTTACATCTGTGTCCCCATCAGCAGAGCCCCTCCTTACATCTGTGTCCCCATCAGCAGAGCCCCTCCTTACATCACTGTCCCCAGCGGAGCCCCTGCTTACATCAGTGTGCCCAGCGGAGCCCCTCCTTACATCAGTGTCCCCAGCGGAGCTCCTCCTTACATCCGTGTCACCAGTAGAGCCCCTTCCTTATATCACTGTCTCCAGCGGAGCCCCTCGTTTCATCAATGTCCCCAGCGGAGCCCCTCCTTACATTTGTGTCTCCAGTGGAGGCGCTCATTACATCTGTGTCTCCATTAGCACAGCCCCTCCTTACATCAGTGTTCCTAGCGGAGCCCCTCCTTACATCAGTGTCCCCAGCAGTGGAGCCCCTCCTAACATCAGTGTCCCCATCAGTGGAGCCCCTTCTTACATCAGTGTCCCCATCAGCGGAGCCTCTCCTTACATCAGTGTCCCCATCAGCGAAGCCCCTCCTTACATCTGTGTCCCCTTAAGCGGAGCCCCTCCTTACATCACTGTCCCCATCAGCAGAGCCCCTCCTGACATCAGTGTCCCCATCAGCGGAGCCCCTCCTTACATCAGTGCCCCCCGCGGAGTCCCTCCCTACATCAGTATTCCCAGTGGAGCCCCTCCTTACATCATTGTCCCCATGGTGCCCCTCCTTAGATCTTTGTCCCCAGTGGAGCCCCTCTTTACATAACTGTCCCCAGTGGAGCCCCTCCTTACATCAGTGTCCCCAGTTAAGCCCCTCCTTACATCAGTGTCGCCAGCGGAGCCCCTCCTTACATCAGTGTCCCCAGCGGAGCCCCTCATTACATCTGTGTCCCCATCAGCGGAGCAGCTCCTTAAATCAGTGTCCTCATCAGTGGAGCCCCTCCTTACACCAGTGTGCCCATCAGCGGAGCCCCTACTTACATCTGTGTCCCCATTAGCGGAGCCCCTCCTTACATCAGTGTCCCCAGCGGAGCCCTTACTTACATCAGTGTCCCCAGCAGATCCTCTCCTTACACCTGTGTCCCCATCAGTGGAGCCCCTCCTTACATCACTGTCCCCAGAAGCGGAGCCCCTCCTAACATCACTGTCCCCAGCGGAGCCCCTCCTTACATCAGTGTCCCCAGCGGAGCCCCTCCTTACATCAGTGTCCCCAGCGGAGCCCCTCCTTACATCAGTGTCCCCAGTAAAGCCCCTCCTTACATCAGTGTACCCAGTGGAGCCCCTCCTTACATCACTGTCCCCAGCGGATCCCCTCCTTACATCAGTGTCCCCAGCGGAGCCCTTCCTTACATCAGTGTCCCCAGTAGAGCCCCTCCTTACATCAGTGTCCCCAGTAGAGCCCCTCCTTACATCAGTGTACCCAGTAGAGCCCCTCCGTACATCAGTGTACCCAGTGGAGCCCCTCCTTACATCACTGTCCCCAGCGGAGCCCCTCTTTACATCACTGTCCCCAGTGGAGCCCCTCCTTACACCAGTGTCCCCAGCAGAGCCCCTCCTTACATCAGTGTCCCCAGTGGAGCTCCTCCTTACATCACTGTCCCCAGCGGAGCTTCTTCTTACATCAGTGTCCCCAGTGGAGCTCCTCCTTACATCACTGTCCCCAGAGGAGCCTTTCCTTACATCAGTTTCCCCAGTGGTGCCCCTCCTTACATCACTGTCCCCAGCAGAGCCCCTCATTACATCAGTGTCCCCAGTGCAGCCCCTCCTTACATCAGTGTCCCCAGCGGAGCCCCTCCTTACATCTGTATTACCATCAGCGGAGCCCCTTCTTACATCAGTGTCCCCAGCGAAGCCCTTCCTTACATCAGTGTCCCCTGCATTGCCCCTCCTTACATCTGTGTCCCCATCAGCAGAGCCCCTCCTTACATTACTGTCCCCAGCAGCAGAGCCCCTCCTTACATCACTGTCCCCAGCAGAGCCCCTCCTTACATCAGTGTCCCCAGCGAAGCCCCTGCTTACATCAGTGTGCCCAGCGGAGCCCCTTCCTACATCAGTGTCCCCAGATGAGCCCCTCCTTACATCAGTGTTCCCAGCGGAGCCTCTCCTTACATCTATGTCCAAATCAGCGGAGCCCCTCCTTACATCAGTGTCACCAGCGGAGCCCCTCCTTACATCAGTGTCTCCAGCGGAGACCCTCATTACATCTGTGTCCCCATCAGCGCAGCCCCTCCTTACATCAGTGTTCCCAGCGGAGTCCCTTCTTACATCAGTGTCCCCATCAGCAGAGCCCCGCCTTACATCAGTGTCCACAGCAGCGGAGCCCCTGCTTACATCAGTGTCCCCATCTGCGGAGCCTCTCCTTATATCAGTGTCCCCATCAGCGCAGCCCCTCCTTACATCAGTGTCCCCAGCGGAGCCCCTCCTTACATCAGTTTCACCAGTAGAGCCCCTTCCTTTTATCACTGTCTCCAGCGGAGCCCCTCCTTTCATCAATGTCCCCAGCGAAGCCCCTCCTTACTTCAGTGTCCCCAGCGGAGCCCCTCCTTACATCAGTGTCCCCTGCGGAGTCCCTCCCTACATCAGTATTCCCAGTGCAGCCCCTCCTTACATCAGTGTCCCCAGTGGAGACCCTCCTTACATCAGTGTCCCCAGTGGAGCCCCTCCTTAGATCTTTGTCTGCAGTGGAGCCCCTCTTTACATAACTGTCCCCAGCGGAACTCCTTCCTACATCAGTGTCCCCAGATGAGCCCCTCCTTACATCAGTGTTCCCAGTGGAGCCTCTCCTTACATCTATGTCCAAATCAGCGGAGCCCCTCCTTACATCAGTGTCGCCAGCGGAGCCCCTCCTTACATCAGTGTCTCCAGCGGAGACCCTCTGTCATGAAGATTCTGCCAGTAGTCGGCGATCCAGACGCATGGGGACACGGCCACGGATTCCACTGCGCATGCGCGCGCGTTCACGGGTGCTGTCACGCACGGGCACGCGCGCGCACTCCCGCTAGTGCTAGGTGGGCTATTTAAACCGGCCTGTCACACTCTATCCCCGCTGTCTGCTCCACAGCGTTCCGTGTGCCTTAACCTGATCTGACCTGTTTACTCTGCTATCTGACCCAGCTTCCTGTTAGACCATCCTGCTATCCGCCTGCACCAGACCCTCTTGGCTTGCCTGACCATCCCTCTGTGTTATCCCTGTTACCTCTGCTGCTCGACCGATACTGACCTCCGGCTTGTTTGACCATCCTTCTGTCTGATACCAGTATCCAGTCTGTTACCTGCTGCCTTGTTCCTGGTTCCAGTTCAGCGTTCCAGGCTACTGCCTGCTGCCTTGTTCCTGGTTCCAGCCCAGTGTTCCAGCCTACTACCTGCTGCCTTGTTCCAGTCCAGCAATCCAGCCTGCTACCTGCTGCCTTGTTCCTGGTTCCAGTCCAGCGTTCCAGTCTACTACCTGCTGCCTTTTTCCTGTTTCCAGTCCAGCGTTCCAGGCTACTACCTGCTGCTTGTTCCTGGTTCCAGTCCAGCGTTCCAGGCTACTACCTGCTGCTTGTTCCTGGCTCCAGTCCAGCGCTCCAGGCTACTACCTCCTGTTTGTTCCTGGTTCCAGTCCAGCGTTCCAGTCTACTACCTGCTGCCTTGTTCCTGGTTCCAGTCCAGCTCCTCAGCTCTGCTTACCTACCTGCTTACTTACCTGCTGTGGTTCTGGGTCCTCTCAGCATTCCAGTCTCCTCTTCAGCTTCAGGTTCCAGAGGGTGCCACCACTCCTGAACTTCCGGTGACTGTTGATCCTGCCAGGCACCCATACCACTCCTCACTCCTGGGCCTTCTGTCTCCATTCAAGGGGAACAGGAGTGGGAGCTGTAAGGGAGGTCTTTCTCTGCACTTCAGGTTCAAAACCTACCAGGTACGTGACAGTAGCAGACAGCCATGTCTGAGCCTGAGCAGGGAACGTCCCCCATGGAGGAACTTTGTGCACACCTGGCAGGATTGACTGAAGCAGTCAAGAATCTACAGCAAGGTTACACCAGGCTGGAGGAACGAGTGTTAACTTTGTCTAATCCCATTGGGGCCCAGGGAGTTCCTTCCGCTCCTGCTCCCCCAGTCGGGCCTCCCTCAACGGTGGTGATGCTTCCTCCTGAACCCAAGGTTCCGACGCCTGAATGTTTCTCCGGAAATCGCCTTAAATTCAAGGCTTTCCACAACTCCTGTGAATTGTTCTTTGCTCTTCAGCCACGTACCTTTTCCCTGGAGGCTACCAAGGTGGGCTACGTGATCTCTCTGCTTTCTGGTGACCCCCAAACCTGGGCCCATCGCCTCCTGGAGCAAAAGGACATATCCCTGACTAATCTCTCCACTTTCTTTGATGCATTGGGTCAGCTGTACGATGACCCCCAGCTGTCCGTGACTGCAGAAGCAGCTTTGCACACCCTTTAACAGGGTCGCAGGGCTGCAGAGGACTATGTGGCGGAATTCAGAAAATGGAGTGCGGACACAAATTGGAATGATGCGGCTCTCCGCTATCAGTTTCGAATGGGACTTTCTGACTCTCTGAAGGATGAATTGGCCAGGGTGGGTACCCCAGAGACCTTAACTGCACTGATCAATCTAGCCATCCAGATCGATCGACGCCTAAGAGAACGTAGGACTGAGAGAGCTATGGGAACTTCTCGCCCAACTTGGGTTACCCCCAAAGTTCCTCTTCATACGTCACCAGCACCATCTACCTCCACGTTTAACCCACCTGAGCCAATGCAATTAGGGGTCCTGCGGCCTTCTCTTACCCAGGAGGAACGACAACGTCGTCGAGTGAATAATCTGTGCCTGTATTGTGGGGAACCTGGGCACTATGTCAGGAACTGTCTCCTTAAACTCCGTAAGTGCCTATCCCTGTCCACTGACTATGTTGCACCTCTGGTTAAGAACACTACTCACCTTGCTCTCTCTATCCTGTTACAGCTCCCAGGAGAGACTCTGCAAATAACCGCCATTATTGACTCTGGGGCTTGCAGTTGTTTCATTGGCTCTCTTTTTGCTACCCAACACCGGATACCTTTGTTGCCTAAAGCCCATGGACTTTCCATCCATCTAGCTGATGGGACCGCCATTAAGTCTGGGCCTGTTACCCAAGAGACTGTTCCAATACCTGTCTCCATCTCCAATTCTCATCAAGAACTGCTACGCCTAGATATCATTGCCTCACCTCTGTTTCCCATAATCCTCGGCATGCCATGGTTACATTAACTGGATCACAGATGAAGTTACCTTTTCTTCCCCATATTGCCAACAGTCTTGCAGATTTCAGAACGTTCAGGAGAACCCTACCTTGCTCTGTTTGGATACAGATCCTAGTCTACATCTCTCCATCCCTTCCGCCTATCATGATTTCTTAGATGTATTCAGCAAGCAGGGGGCAGAGGTCCTACCCCCTCACCGGGCCTATGACTGTCCTATCGAATTACTTCCCGGTGCTGAGATACCTTTTGGAAGAATATTTCCTTTGACTGAAGTAGAACAAGGGGCTTTAAAAGAATATATCGATGAGAATCTAAAGAAGGGCTTCATTCGTCCATCCACGTCTCCAGCAGGTGCAGGTATCTTCTTTGTACAGAAGAAAGACAAGACCCTCAGACCATGTGTAGATTACCACGAGTTGAACAAATCACTGTAAAGAACCGTTACCCTCTTCCCCTGGTACCAGAATTGTTCCAAAGACTTGGGACAGCTACCATATTCACTAAACTTGACCTCCGCGGAGCCTACAATTTCGTTCGTATTAGGGACAGAGATGAATGGAAGACCGCCTTTCGTACCCGTTATGGACATTTTGAGTACCTAGTGATGCCTTTCGGTCTGTGCAATGCCCCTGCTACATTCCAGTACTTCATCAATGATGTTTTACGTGACTTCCTTGAACTGTTTGTTATCGTCTATTTAGACGACATTCTAATTTTTTCTTGTTCCCTTGAATCCCATCGCAGGCACGTCAGAAGTGTGTTGGCCCGGCTTCGACAACACGGTCTATATGCAAAAGCTGAGAAATGTGAATTTGAACAGGAAAGTATTCCATTTTTGGGGTTAATCATTTCCAGTAAAGGCATTAAGATGGACCCTCAAAAGGTCGCTGCAGTTCTAGATTGGCCAGTTCCGACAGAGAAGAAGGGGATTCAGCGATTTGTTGGATTCGCTAATTTTTACCGTAAATTTATTAAGGGGTTCTCAGCCATCATCACACCCATTACACAGCTAACTAAACAGGGTACACGTTTCCACTGGTCTGCTGAGGCACAAAAGGCTTTTGAGACTCTCAAGGGCCTTTTCACTTCCGCCTACGTACTAAAGCATCCAGATTCCTCTCTGCCATTCGTACTAGAGGTGGACGCATCCGAAATTGCAGTAGGGGCAGTGTTGTCCCAAAGACAGGGAACTAAGGCCCTATTATATCCTGTGGCCTTCTTCTCTCGTAAATTGCCCACAGCAGAGAGAAATTACGATGTAGGTGACAGAGAGTTGTTGGCAATCAAATCCGCGTTGGAGGAGTGGCGCTATCTGCTAGAGGGTGCCGCTCATCCAGTCTTAATTTTTACAGATCATAAGAACCTGGAGTATTTGAGATCTGCAAAAAGGTTGAAGCCACGTCAAGCCAGGTGGGCTCTCTTTTTCTCCAGGTTCTCCTTTCATGTCACTTACCGCCCTGGCTCCAAGAATACCAAACCTGATGCCTTATCCAGGATGTTTCACAAGTCCCAAGAGGTTTCCCCTCCGGACACCATTCTGTCCCCGGGGAATTTTCTTTTTGCTTCAGGGAGACCTGCTTTCTCAGATTAAGCAGGCTTCCGCAGAGTTGGGATCTTTCATTAGGTCAGAACTCCAAGTTAAGGATGGGTTACTGTGGCACGAGAATAGGATCTTTATACCTGAAGAACTACAAGTTTCAGTACTAGAACTCTGTCATGACCATGCATTGGCTGGGCATTTTGGTGTGGCTAAGACTACTGATCTGGTACAGCGTACCTTTTGGTGGCCTCAGTTACGCGAAGATTGTAGGAAATTTGTTGAATCCTGTACCACCTGTATCAGGAACAAGGTGCACAGGACCAAGGCATGGGGATTGCTAAAGCCATTACCTGTCCCAGATAGGCCTTGGAAAATGCTTTCTATAGACTTTATCGTGGAATTGCCTCCGGCTGGGGGCTTCACCTCAATTTTTGTCATAGTAGACCGGTTGTCGAAAATGGCCCACTTTGTCCCAATGAAGGGCACCCCCTCAGCTACAGAAACGGCACAGGCATTCATTAAAGAAGTCATCCGGCTCCATGGGGTACAGGTTAATATCGTTTCAGATCGGGGGGTACAGTTTACCTCCCGATTCTGGAGGTCTCTGTGCAAAACATTGAAGATTGAACTCTCATTTTCATCTGCTTATCATCCCCAGACTAATGGGCAAACGGAGAGAACAAACCAGACTCTTGAACAATATTTACACTGTTTTTCCTCTTTTGCCCAAGATGATTGGATTTCTGTTCTCCCATTGGCTGAATTCGCCTACAACAATTCTATTCTTTCCGCTATCAAACAAACTCCATTTTTTGCAAATTATGGTTTCCACCGTTCATTATTGCCTAATTCTCTTCCAGAGTGCACAGTACCCGCAGTTCAGGAGAGGTTGGACTTCTTTACTTCCAACAATCAAGTTTTGCAGGAGACCATGACCAGGACCCAGGAGTATAATAAGGCAACTTTCGATAAGAAGAGGCGAGGTGAGCTGTTACTTACACCTGGGGACCAGGTATGGTTGTCTACAGTAAATCTCAGGATGGCTTGCCCGTCAAAGAAATTGGGTCCCAAGTTTCTTGGACCATTTCCCCTCAAGCGAAGAATTAATGAGGTGGCATACGAACTTGAACTTCCGGAGTCACT
This sequence comes from Aquarana catesbeiana, assembly GCF_042186555.1. Taxonomy (NCBI): domain Eukaryota; kingdom Metazoa; phylum Chordata; class Amphibia; order Anura; family Ranidae; genus Aquarana; species Aquarana catesbeiana. The sequence goes on from NC_133332.1 coordinate 215,577,996, forward strand.
AAAAGTACATCCAGTATTTCATGTGTCCCTGCTCAGACCCTCTGTTTCTAATCCATTTCCAGGCCGAAGTACGGATCCTCCTGATCCAATTTTGGTAGATGGGGAAGAAGAATTCGAAGTGGAGGCTATCATGGACCATAGGAGAAGAGGTAACCAAAATCAATTTCTGATAAAATGGAGGGGGTTCGGCCCAGAAGAAAATTCTTGGGAACCCGAGGATAATATCCATGCTGAAAATCTGTTGCAATCTTTTAAAAAGAGCCCATCCGGAGAAATTTCTTTAAAGGGGCATCCAGAGGCTGCCCCTTGGGGGGGGGCAGCAATGTCATGAAGATCCTGCCAGTAATCGGCGATCCAGACGCACGGGGACACGGCCACGGATTCCACTGCGCATGCGCGTGCGTTCACGGGTGCTGTCACGCACGGGCACGCACGCGCGCACTCCCGCTAGTGCTAGGTGGGCTATTTAAACCGGCCTGTCACACTCTATCCCCGCTGTCTGCTCCACAGCGTTCCGTGTGCCTTAACCTGATCTGACCTATGTATTCTGCTATCTGACCCGGCTTCCTGTTAGACCATCCTGCTATCCGCCTGCACCAGACCCTCTTGGCTTGCCTGACCATCCCTCTGTGTTTTCCCTGGTACCTCTGCTGCTCGACCGATACCGACCTCCGGCTTGTTTGACCATCCTTCTGTCTGATACCAGTATCCAGTATATTACCTGCTGCCTTGTTCCTGGTTCCAGTTCAGCGTTCCAGGCTACTACCTGCTGCCTTGTTCCTGGTTCCAGCCCAGTGTTCCAGCCTACTACCTGCTGCCTTGTTCCAGTCCAGCAATCCAGCCTGCTACCTGCTGCCTTGTTCCTGGTTCCAGTCCAGCGTTCCAGTCTACTACCTGCTGCCTTGTTCCTGTTTCCAGTCCAGCGTTCCAGGCTACTACCTGCTGCTTGTTCCTGGTTCCAGTCCAGCGTTCCAGGCTACTACCTGCTGCTTGTTCCTGGCTCCAGTCCAGCGCTCCAGGCTACTATCTGCTGCTTTTTCCTGGTTCCAGTCCAGCGTTCCAGTCTACTACCTGCTGCCTTGTTCCTGGTTCCAGTCCAGCTAATCAGCTCTGCTTACCTACCTGCTTACTTACCTGCTGTGGTTCTGGGTCCTCTCAGCATTCCAGTCTCCTCTTCAGCTTCAGGTTCTAGAGGGTGCCACCACTCCTGAACTTCCGGTGACTGTTGATCCTGCCAGGCACCCATACCACTCCTCACTCCTGGGCCTTGTCTCCATTCCAGGGGAACAGGAGTGGGAGCTGTAAGGGAGGTCTTTCTCTGCACTTCAGGCTCAAAACCTACCAGGTACATGACATCCTCATTACATCTGTGTCCCCATCAGCACAGCCCCTTCTTACATCAGTGTCCACAGCAGCGGAGCCCCTGCTTACATCAGTGTCCCCATCCGCGGAGCCTCTCCTTACATCAGTGTCCCCATCAGCGCAGCCCCTCCTTACATCAGTGTCTACATCAGCGCAGCCCCTCCTTACATCAGTGGAGCAAAATATTACAGCGCACACATGCAAAAAAGACATTTACCTCCAGCAGGGCTAGTTTAAAACACCTAGACAATTTCAAAAAAATATTATAAAAAAATATGGGGATTTGGGCACACCATATTGCTATATGGTGCTAAGCCCACTTACTACACCAAAGTACCCCATGATTAGTCGGTCCTACACTATCCATAGATTTGGGAGATCCTGCTTCTCTGAACCATGAGAGCTACACTCTTCTAAATGGGAGAATCTTGAGGTCTCCACCTATGACACAAGTGGACACTAATGAGAGGTACTTAATGAGGGAATAGGGTGCTCCTATCCCAAAAGGATTTGGTCAGAATCCATACAATAAACAAACAAGATATTTGGGGGGCACACCTTCTCATTAAAGCTGGTGCAGCCATAAGACCATACAATAGAAGAAAAATTTACAGCGCACACATGCAAAAAAACATTCACCTCCAGCAAGGCTAGTTTAAAAACACCTAAACATTCTCAAAAAAACATTCTCCCATTTAGAAGAATGTAGCTCTCATGATTCAGAGAAGCAGGATCTCCCAAATCTATGGATAGTGTAGGGCCCACTAATCATGGGGTACTTTGTCGCAGTAAGTGGGCTTAGCACCATATAGCAATATGGTGTGACCAAATCCCCATATTGTTTAAAATGTTTTTTTGAGAATGTTTAGGTGTTTGTTTTTCCATCAGTGTCCCCATCAGTGGAGTCCCTCCTTACATCAGTGTAAGGAGCAGAGGAGCCACACCTTACATCACTGTCCCCAGCGGACCCCCTCCTTACATCACTGTCCCCAGCGGACCCCCTCCTTACATCAGTGTCCCCAGCGGAGCCCCTCCTTACATCAGTGTCCCCAGCAGAGCTCCTCCTTACATCTGTGTCCCCATCAGCGGAGCCCCTCCTTACATTACAGTCCCCAGCAGAAGAGCCCTTCCTTACATCACTGTCCCTAGCGGAGTCCCTCCTTACATCACTGTCCCCAGCCGCGCCCCTCCTTACATCACAGTCCCCAGCGGAGCCCCTCTTTACATCATTGTCCCCAGCGGAGCCCCTCCTTACACCAGTGTCCCCATCAGAGGAGCTCCTCCTTACATCTGGTGTCCCCAGCAGCCGAGCCCCTTCGCTGATGGGGACAGTAATGTAAGGAGGGGCTCCGCTGCTGGGGACACAGATGTAAGGAGGGGTTCCACTGAAGGGGGCACTGATGTAAGGAGGGGTGCTGCTGATGGGGACACTGATGCAAGGAGGGGCTCTGCTGATGGGGACAGTGATGTAAGGAGGGGCTCTGCTGATGGGGACACAGATGTAAGGAGGGGCTCCGCTGATGGGGACACTGATGTAAGGAGGGGCTCCTCTGATGGGGACACTGATGTAAGGAGTGGCTTCACTGATGGGGACACTGATGTAAGGAGGGGCTCTGCTGATTGGGACAGTGATGTAAGGAGGGGCTCCACTACTGGGGACACAGATGTAAGGAGGGGCTCCGCTGCTGGGGAAACAGAAGTAAGGAGGGGCTCTGCCGATGGGGACACACATGTAAGGAGGGGTTCCGCTGCTGGGGCACCAGATGAAGGAGGGGCTCCGCTGATGGGCACACTGATGTAAGGAGGGACTCCGCTGATGGGGACACTGATGTAAGGAGGGGCTCCACTGCTGGGGACTCTGATGTAAGGATTGGCTCCGCTGATGGGAACGCTGATGTAAGGAGGGGCTCCACTGCTAGGGATACTGATATAGGGAAGGTCTCCGCTGATAGGTACAGTAATGTAAGGAGGGGCTCCACTGTTGGGGACACTGATGTAAGGAGGGGCTCTACTGAAGTGGACAGTGAATTAATGAGGGGCTCCGCTGCTGGGGACACAGATGTAAGGAATGGCTCCACTGATGGGGAAACTGATGTAAGGAGGGGCTCTGTTCATTGGGACAGTGATGTAAGGAAGGGCTCCACTGCTGGCGACAGTGATGTAAGGAGGGGCTCCACTGCTGGGGACACAGATGTAAGGAGGGGCTCCTCTGCTGGGGACACAGATGAAGGAGGGGCTCAGCTGATGGGGACACTGATGTAAGGAGGGGCTCAGCTGATGGGGACAGTGATGTAAGGAGGGGCTCTGCTGCTGGGGACACAGATCTAAGGAGGGGCTCCGCTGATGGGGACACTGATTTAAGGAGGGGCTCTGCTGATGGGGACAGTGATGTAAGGAGGGGCTCCTCTGATGGAGACACTGATGTAAGGAGGGGCTCCTCTGATGGGGACACTGATGTAAGGAGGGGGCTCATCTGATGGGGATACAAATGTAAGGAGAGGCTCCGCTGCTGGGGACACCAGATGAAGGAGGGGCTCTGCTGATGGGGACACTGATGTAAGGAGGGACTCCGCTGATGGGGACACTGATGTAAGGAGGGACTCTGCTGATGGGGACACTGATGTAAGGAGGGGCTCCACTGCTGGAGACTCTGATGTAAGGATTGGCTCAGCTGATGGGAACGCTGATGTAAGGAGGGGCTCCGCTGCTAGGGATACTGATATAAGGAGGGTCTCCGCTGATAGGTACAGTAATGTAAGGAGGGGCTCCACTGTTGGGGACACTGATGTAAGGAGGGGCTCTACTGATGTGGACAGTGAATTAATGAGGGGCTCCGCTGCTGGGGACACAGATGTAAGGAATCGCTCCACTGATGGGGAAACTGATGTAAGGAGGGGCTCTGTTCATTGGAACAGTGATGTAAGGAAGGGCTCCACTGCTGGCGACAGTGATGTAAGGAGGGGCTCCACTGCTGGGGACACAGATGTAAGGAGGGGCTCCTCTGCTGGGGACACAGATGAAGGAGGGGCTCAGCTGATGGGGACACTGATGTAAGGAGGGGCTCAGCTGATGGGGACACAGATCTAAGGAGGGGCTCCGCTGATGGGGACACTGATGTAAGGAGGGGCTCTGCTAATGGGGACAGTGATGTAAGGAGGGGCTCCTCTGATGGAGACACTGATGTAAGGAGGGGCTCCTCTGATGGGGACACTGATGTAAGGAGGGGGCTCATCTGATGGGGATACAAATGTAAGGAGAGGCTCCGCTGCTGGGGACACCAGATGAAGGAGGGGCTCTGCTGATGGGGACACTGATGTAAGGAGGGGCTCAGCTGATGGGGACAGTGATGTAAGGAGGGGCTCTGCTGCTAGGGACACAGATCTAAGGAGGGGCTCTGCTGATGGGGACACTGATTTAAGGAGGGGCTCTGCTGATGGGGACAGTGATGTAAGGAGGGGCTCCTCTGATGGAGACACTGATGTAAGGAGGGGCTCCTCTGATGGGGACACTGATGTAAGGAGGGGGCTCATCTGATGGGGATACAAATGTAAGGAGAGGCTCCGCTGCTGGGGACACCAGATGAAGGAGGGGCTCTGCTGATGGGGACACTGATGTAAGGAGGGACTCCGCTGATGGGGACACTGATGTAAGGAGGGGCTCCACTGCTGGGGACGCTGATGTAAGGATTGGCTCAGCTGATGGGAACGCTGATGTAAGGAGGGGCTCCGCTGCTAGGGATACTGATATAAGGAGGGTCTCCGCTGATAGGTACAGTAATGTAAGGAGGGGCTCCACTGTTGGGGACACTGATGTAAGGAGGGGCTCTACTGATGTGGACAGTGAATTAATGAGGGGCTCCGCTGCTGGGGACACAGATGTAAGGAATGGCTCCACTGATGGGGAAACTGATGTAAGGAGGGGCTCTGTTCATTGGGACAGTGATGTAAGGAAGGGCTCCACTGCTGGCGACAGTGATGTAAGGAGGGGCTCCACTGCTGGGGACACAGATGTAAGGAGGGGCTCCTCTGCTGGGGACACAGATGAAGGAGGGGCTCAGCTGATGGGGACACTGATGTAAGGAGGGGCTCAGCTGATGGGGACACAGATCTAAGGAGGGGCTCCGCTGATGGGGACACTGATGTAAGGAGGGGCTCTGCTAATGGGGACAGTGATGTAAGGAGGGGCTCCTCTGATGGAGACACTGATGTAAGGAGGGGCTCCTCTGATGGGGACACTGATGTAAGGAGGGGGCTCATCTGATGGGGATACAAATGTAAGGAGAGGCTCCGCTGCTGGGGACACCAGGTGAAGGAGGGGCTCTGCTGATGGGGACACTGATGTAAGGAGGGGCTCTGCTGCTGGGGACACAGATGTAATGAGGGGCTCCGCTGCTGGGGACACAGATGTAAGGAGGGGCTCCACTGCTGGGGACATCAGATGAAGGATGGGCTCCGCTTATGGGGACACTGATGTAAGGAGGGGCTCCTCTGATGTGGACACTGATGTAAGAAGGGGCTCCTCTGATGTGGACACTGATGTAAGAAGGGGCTCCGCTGATGGGGACACTAATGTAAGGAAGGGCTCTGCTGATGGGGACACTGATGTAAGAAGGGGCTCCGCTGATGGGCACACTGATGTAAGAAGGGGCTCCGCTGATGGGGACACTGATGTAAGGAGGGGCTCCCCTGATGGGGACAGTGATGTAAGGAGAGGCTCCGCTGATGGGGACACCAGATGTATGGAGGAGCTCGACTGCTGGGGACACTGATGTAAGGAGGAGCTCTGCTGGTGGGGACACTGATGTAAGGAGGGGCTCTGCTGCTTGGAACACCGATGTAAGGAATGGCTCCGCTGGGGACAGTGATGTAAGGAGGGGCTCCGCTGGGGACAGTGATGTAAGGAGGGGTTCCACTGGGGACAGTAATGTAAAGAGGGGCTCCGCTGCTGGGGACAGTGATGTAAGGAGGGGCTTCGCTGATGGGGACGCTGATATAAGAAGGGGCTCCGCTGCTAGGGATACTGATATAAGGAGGGTCTCCGCTGATAGGTACAGTAATGTAAGGAGGGGCTCCGCTGTTGGGGACACTGATGTAAGGAGGGGCTCTACTGATGGGGACAGTGATGTAAGGAGGGGCTCCGCTGCTGGGGACACAGATGTAAGGAGTGGCTCCACTGATGGGGACACTGATGTAAGGAGTGGCTCTGCTCATTGGGACAGTGATGTAAGGAGGTGTTCCACTGCTGGCGACAGTGATGTAAGGAGGGGCTCCACTGCTGGAGACACAGATGTAAGGAGGGGCTCCACTACTGGGGACACAGAAGTAAGGAGGGGCTCTGCTGATGGGGACACAGATGTAAGGAGGGGTTCCGCTTCTGGGGACACCAGATGAAGGTGGGGATCAGCTGATGGGGACACTGATGTGAGGAGGGGCTGCTCTGATGGGGACACTGATGTAAGGAGGGGCTCTGCTGATGGGGGATGTAAGGAGGGGCTCCGCTGATGAGGACACTGATTCAAGGAGGGGCTCTGTAATGGGGACAGTGATGTTAGGAGAGGCTCCGCTGCTGGGGACTCAGATGTATGGAGGGGTTCCGCTGCTGGGGACACAGATGTAAGGAGGGGCTCTGCTGATGGGGACACAGATGTAAGGAGGGGCTCCGTTGCTGGGGACACCAGATGAAGGATGGGCTCCGCTGATGGGGACACTGATGTAAGGAGGGGCTCCTCTGATGGGGACACTGATGTAAGAAGGGGCTCCACTGCTGGGGACACAGATGTAAGGAGGGGCTCTGCTACTGGGGACACAGAAGTAAGGAGGGGCTCTGCTGATGGGGACACAGATGTAAGGAGGGGTTCCGCTGCTGGGGACACCAGATGAAGGAGGGGATCAGTTGATGGGGACACTGATGTAAGGAGGGGCTGCTCTGATGGGGACACTGATGTAAGGAGGGGCTCCGCTGCTGGGGACTCAGATGTATGGAGGGGTTCCGCTGCTGTGGACACAGATGTAAGGAGGGGCTCCGCTGATGGGGACACTGATGTAAGAAGGGGCTCCACTGCTGGGGACACAGATGTAAGGAGGGGCTGCTCTGATGGGGACACTGATGTAAGGAGGGGCTCTGCTAATGGGGGATGTAAGGAGGGGCTCCGCTGATGAGGACACTGATGTAAGGAGGGGCTCTGCTGATGGGGACAGTGATGTAAGGAGGGGCTCCTCTGATAGAGACACTGATGTAAGGAGGGGCTCCTCTGATGTGGACACTGATGTAAGGAGGGGGCTCATCTGATGGGGACACAGATGTGAGGAGGGGCTCTGCTGCTGGGGACACCAGATGAAGGAGGGGCTCCGCTGATGGGGACACTGATGTAAGGAGGGGCTCTGGTGATGGGGACACAGATGTAAGGAGGGGCTCCGCTGCTGGGGACACAGATGTAAGGAGGGGCTCCGCTGCTGGGGACACCAGATGAAGGAGGGGCTCTGCTGATGGGGACACTGATGTAAGGAGGGCCTCCTCTCATGGGGACACTGATGTAAGAAGGGGCTCCGCTGATGGGGACACTGATGTAAGGAGGGGCTCTGCTGATGGGGACAGTGATGTAAGGAGGGGCTCTGCTGCTTGGGACACAGATGTAAGGAGGGGCTCCGCTGATGAGGACACTGATTCAAGGAGGGGCTCTGTAATGGGGACAGTGATGTAAGGAGGGGCCCTGCTGCTGGGGACTCAGATGTATGGAGGGGTTCCGCTGCTGGGGACACAGATGTAAGGAGGGGCTCTGCTGATGGGGACACAGATGTAAGGAGGGGCTCCGCTGCTGGGGACACCAGATGAAGGATGGGCTCCGTTGATGGGGACACTGATGTAAGGAGGGGCTCCTCTGATGGGGACACTGATGTAAGAAGGGGCTCCACTGATGGGGACACTGATGTAAGGAAGGGCTCTGCTGATGTGGATACTGATGTAAGAAGGGGCTCCGCTGATGGGCACACTGATGTAAGAAGGGGCTCCGCTGATGGGGACACTGATGTAAGGAGGGGCTCCGCTTATGGGGACAGTGATGTAAGGAGAGGCTCCGCTGATGGGGACACCAGATGTATGGAGGAGCGCAACTGCTGGGGACACTGATGTAAGGAGGGGCTCTGCTGCTGGGAACACCGATGTAAGGAATGGCTCCGCTGGGGACAGTGATGTAAAGAGGGGCTCCGCTGGGGACAGTGATGTAAGGAGGGGTTCCATTGGGGACAGTGATGTAAAGAGGGGCTCCGCTGCTGGGGACAGTGATGTAAGGAGGGGCTTCGCTGATGGGGACGCTGATATAAGAAGGGGCTCCGTTGCTAGGGATACTGATATAAGGAGGGTCTCCGCTGATAGGTACAGTAATGTAAGGAGGGGCTCCGCTGTTGGGGACACTGATGTAAGGAGGGGCTCTACTGCTGGCGACAGTGAAGTAAGGAGGGGCTCCACTGCTGGGGACACAGATGTAAGGAAGGGCTCCTCTGCTGGGGACACAGATGAAGGAGGGGCTCAGCTGATGGGGACACTGATGTAAGGAGGGGCTCAGCAGATGGGGACAGTGATGTAAGGAGGGGCTCTGCTGCTGGGGACACAGATCTAAGGAGGGGCTCCGCTGATGGGGACACTGATGTAAGGAGGGGCTCTGCTGATGGGGACAGTGATGTAAGGAGGGGCTCCTCTGATGGAGACACTGATGTAAGGAGGAGCTCCTCTGATGGGGACACCAGATGAAGGAGGGGCTCCGCTGATGGGGACACTGATGTAAGGAGGGGTTCTGCTGATGGGGACACAGATGTAAGGAGGGGCTCCGCTGCTGGGGACACAGATGTAAGGTGGGGCTCCGCTGCTGGGGACACCAGATGAAGGATGGGCTCCGCTGATGGGGACACTGATGTAAGAAGGGGCTCTGCTGATGGGCACACTGATGTAAGAAGGGGCTCCGCTGATGGGGACACTGATGTAAGGAGGGTCTCTGCTGATGGGGACAGTGATGTAAGGAGGGGCTCTGCTGCTTTGGACACAGATGTGAGGAGGGGCTCCGCTGATGAGGACACTGATTCAAGGAGGGGCTCTGTAATGGGGACAGTGATGTAAGTAGGGGCTCCGCTGCTGGGGACTCAGATGTATGGAGGGGTTCCGCTGCTGGGGACACAGATGTAATGAGGGGCTCTGCTGATGGGGACACAGATGTAAGGAGGGGCTCCGCTGCTGGGGACATCAGATGAAGGAGGGGCTCTGCTGATGGGGACACTGATGTAAGTAGGGGCTCCGCTGCTGGGGACAGTGATGTAAGGAGAGGCTCCGCTGCTGGAGACAGTGATGTAAGGAGGGGCACTGCTGATGGGGACATTGATGTAAGGAGGGGCTCCTCTGATGGGGAAACTGATTTAAGGAGGGGCTCCGCTTATGGGCACAGTGATGCAAGGAGGGGCTCCGCTGCTGGGGACACTGATATAAGAAGGGGCTCTGCTGATGGGGACAGTGATGTAAGGAGGGGCACCTCTGATGGGGAAACAGATGTAAGGAGGGGCTCCGCTGATGGGGACAGTGATGTAAGGAGGGGTTCTGCTGATGGGGACACAGATGTAAAGAGGGGCTCCGCTGCTGGGAGCACAGATGTAAGGATGGGCTCCACTGATGGGGACACTGATCTAAGGAGGGGCTCTGCTGATGGGGACAGTGATGTAAGGAGGGTTCCTCTGATGGAGACACAGATGTAAGGAGGGGCTCCGCTGATGGGGACACTGATGTAAGGAGGGGCTCCGCTGATGGGGACACCGATTTTAAGGAGGGGCTCCGCTGATGGGGACACTGATGTAAGGAGGTTCTCAGCTGATGGGGACAGTGATGTAAGGAGGGGCTCTGCTGCTGGGGACACAGATCTAAGGAGGGGCTCCGCTGATGGGGACACTGATGTAAGGAGGGGCTCTGCTGATGGGGACAGTGATGTAAGGAGGGGCTCCTCTGATGGAGACACTGATGTAAGGAGGGGCTCCTCTGATGGGGACACCAGATGAAGGAGGGGCTCTGCTGATGGGGACACTGATGTAAGGAGGGGCTATGCTGATGGGGACACAGATGTAAGGAGGGGCTCCGCTGCTGGAGACACAGATGTAAGGAGGGGCTCCGCTGCTGGGGACACCAGATGAAGCATGGGCTCCGCTGATGGGGACACTGATGTAAGGAGGGGCTCCTCTGATGGGGACACTGATATAAGAAGGGGCTCCACTGATGGGGACACTGATGTAAGGAAGGGCTCTGCTGATGGGGACACTGATGTAAGAAGGGGCTCCGTTGATGAGCACACTGATGTAAGAAGGGGCTCCGCTGATGGGGACACTGATGTAAGGAGGGACTCCGCTGATGGGGACAGTGATGTAAGGAGAGGCTCCGCTGATGGGGACACCAGATGTATGGAGGAGCTTGACTGCTGGGGACACTGATGTAAGGAGGGGCTCTGCTGCTGGGGACACTGATGTAAGGAGGGGCTCTGCTGCTTGGGACACCGATGTAAGGAATGGCTCCACTGAGGACAGTGATGTAAAGAGGGGCTCCGCTGGGGACAGTGATGTAAGGAGGGGTTCCGCTGGGGACAGTGATGTAAAGAGGTGCTCCGCTGCTGGGGACAGTGATGTAAGGAGGGACTTCGCTGATGGGGACGCTGATATAAGAAGGGGCTCCGCTGCTAGGAATACTGATATAAGGAGGGTCTCCGCTGATAGGTACAGTAATGTAAGGAGGGGCTCTGCTGTTGGGGACACTGATGTAAGGTGGGGCTCTACTGATGGGGACAGTAATGTAAGGAGGGGCTCCGCTGCTGGGGACACAGATGTAAGGAGTGGCTCCACTGATGGGGACACTGATGTAAGGAGTGGCTCTGCTCATTGGGACAGTGATGTAAGGAGGGGTTCCACTGCTGGCGACAGTGATTTAAGGAGGGGCTCCACTGCTGGGGACACAGATGTAAGGAGGGGCTCCACTACTGGGGACACAGAAGTAAGGAGGGGCTCTGCTGATGGGGACAGTGATGTAAGGAGGGGCACCTCTGATGGGGAAACAGATGTAAGGAGGGGCTCCGCTGATGGGGACAGTGATGTAAGGAGGGGCTCCGCTGCTGGGAGCACAGATCTAAGGATGGGCTCCGCTGATGGGGACACTGATGTAAGGAGGGGCTCAGCGGATGGGGACAGTGATGTAAGGAGAGGCTCCACTGATGGGGACACCAGATGTATGGAGGAGCTTGACTGCTGGAGACACTGATGTAAGGAGGGGCTCTGCTGCTGGGGACACTGATGTAAGGAGGGGCTCTGCTGCTTGGGACACTGATGTAAGGAATGGCTCCACTGGGGACAGTGATGTAAGGAGGGGCTCCGCTGGGGACAGTGATGTAAGGAGGGGTTCCGCTGGGGACAGCGATGCAACGAGGTGCTGCGCTGCTGGGGACAGTGATGTAAGGAGGGGCTTCGCTGATGGGGACGCTGATATAAGGAGGGGCTCTGCTGCTAGGGATACTGATATAAGGAGGGTCTCCGCTGATAGGTACAGTAATGTAAGGAGGGGCTCCGCTGTTGGGGACACTGATGTAAGGAGGGGCTCTGCTGACGGGGAGCACAGATGTAAGGATGGGCTCCGCTGATGGGACACTGATGTAAGGAAGGGCTCTGCTGATGGGGACAGTGATGTAAGGAGGGCTCCGCTGATGGGGACATAGATGTAAGGAGGGGCTCCGCTGATGGGGACCACTGATGTAAGGAGGGGCTCCGCTGATGGGGACACAGATTTTAAGGAGGGGCTCCGCTGATGGGCATAGTGATGTAAGGAGGGGCTCCGCTTCTGGGGACACAGATGCATGGAGGGGCTCCGCTGATGGGGAAACTGATGTAAGAAGGGCTCTGCTGATGGGGACAGTGATGTAAGGAGGGGCTCCGCTGATGAGGACACTGATGTAAGGAGGGGCTCTGCTGATGGGGAAAGGGATTTAAGGGCGGGCTCTGCTAATGGTGACACAGATGTAAGGAGGAGCTCAGCTGATGGGGAAACTGATGTAAGGAGGGGCTCTGCTGATGGGAACAGTGATGTAAGGGGGGGCTTCTCTGATGGGGACACTGATGTAAGGAGGGGCCTCATCTGATGGGGACACAGATGTAAGGAGAGGCTCCGCTGCTGGTGACGCCAGATGAAGGAGGGGCTCCGCTGATGGGGACACTGATGTAAGGAGGGGCTCTGCTGATGGGGACACAGATGTAAGGAGGGGCTCTGCTGCTGAGGACACAGATGTAAGGAGGGGCTCCGCTGCTGGGGACACAGAAGTAAGGAGGGGCTCTGCTGATGGGGATAGTAATGTAAGGAGGGGCACCTCTGATGGGGAAACAGATGTAAGGAGGGGCTCCGCTGATGGGGACAGTGATGTAAGGAGGGGCTCCGCTGCTGGGAGCACAGATCTAAGGATGGGCTCCGCTGATGGGGACACTGATGTAAGGAGGGGCTCAGCGGATGGGGACAGTGATGTAAGGAGAGGCTCCACTGATGGGGACACCAGATGTATGGAGGAGCTTGACTGCTGGAGACACTGATGTAAGGAGGGGCTCTGCTGCTTGGGACACTGATGTAAGGAGGGGCTCTGCTGCTTGGGACACTGATGTAAGGAATGGCTCCACTGGGGACAGTGATGTAAGGAGGGGCTCCGCTGGGGACAGTGATGTAAGGAGGGGTTCCGCTGGGGACAGCGATGCAACGAGGTGCTGCGCTGCTGGGGACAGTGATGTAAGGAGGGGCTTCGCTGATGGGGACGCTGATATAAGGAGGGGCTCTGCTGCTAGGGATACTGATATAAGGAGGGTCTCCGCTGATAGGTACAGTAATGTAAGGAGGGGCTCCGCTGTTGGGGACACTGATGTAAGGAGGGGCTCTGCTGACGGGGAGCACAGATGTAAGGATGGGCTCCGCTGATGGGGACACTGATGTAAGGAAGGGCTCTGCTGATGGGGACAGTGATGTAAGGAGGGCTCCGCTGATGGGGACATAGATGTAAGGAGGGGCTCTGCTGATGGGGACCACTGATGTAAGGAGGGGCTCCGCTGATGGGGACACAGATTTTAAGGAGGGGCTCCGCTGATGGGCATAGTGATGTAAGGAGGGGCTCCGCTTCTGGGGACACAGATGCATGGAGGGGCTCCGCTGATGGGGACACTGATGTAAGAAGGGCTCTGCTGATGGGGACAGTGATGTAAGGAGGGGCTCCGCTGATGAGGACACTGATGTAAGGAGGGGCTCTGCTGATGGGGAAAGGGATTTAAGGGCGGGCTCTGCTAATGGTGACACAGATGTAAGGAGGAGCTCAGCTGATGGGGAAACTGATGTAAGGAGGGGCTCTGCTGATGGGAACAGTGATGTAAGGGGGGGCTTCTCTGATTGGGACACTGATGTAAGGAAGGGCCTCATCTGATGGGGACACAGATGTAAGGAGAGGCTCCGCTGCTGGTGACACCAGATGAAGGAGGGGCTCCGCTGATGGGGACACTGATGTAAGGAGGGGCTCTGCTGATGGGGACACAGATGTAAGGAGGGGCTCTGCTGCTGAGGACACAGATGTAAGGAGGGGCTCCGCTGCTGGGGACACCAGATGAAGGATGGGCTCCGCTGATGGAGACACTGATGTAAGGAGGGGCTCCTCTGATGGGGACACTGATGTAAGAAGGGGCTCCGCTGATGGGGACATTGATGTAAGGAGGGGCTCTGCTGATGGGGACACTGATGTAAGAAGGGGCTCCGCTGATGGGCACACTGATGTAAGAAGGGGCTCTGCTGATGTTGACACTGATGTAAGGAGGGGCTCCGCTGATGGGGACAGTGATGTAAGGAGAGGCTCCACTGATGGGGACACCAGATGTATGGAGGAGCTCGACTGCTGGAGAGACTGATGTAAGGAGCGGCTCTGCTGCTGGTGACACCAGATGAAGGAGGGGCTCCGCTGATGGGGACAATGATGTAAGGAGGGGCTCTGCTGATGGGGACACAGATGTAAGGAGGGGCTCTGCTGCTGAGGACACAGATGTAAGGAGGGGCTCCGCTGCTGGGGACACCAGATGAAGGATGGGCTCCGCTGATGGAGACACTGATGTAAGGAGGGGCTCCTCTGATGGGGACACTGATGTAAGAAGGGGCTCTGCTGATGGGGACATTGATGTAAGGAGGGGCTCTGCTGATGGGGACACTGATGTAAGAAGGGGCTCCACTGATGGGCACACTGATGTAAGAAGGGGCTCTGCTGATGGGGACACTGATGTAAGGAGGGGCTCCGCTGATGGGGACAGTGATGTAAGGAGAGGCTCCACTGATGGGGACACCAGATGTATGGAGGAGCTCGACTGCTGGAGACACTGATGTAAGGAGGGGCTCTGCTGCTGGGGACACTGATGTAAGGAGGGGCTCTGCTGCTTGGGACACTGATGTAAGGAATGGCTCCACTGGGGACAGTGATGTAAGGAGGGGCTCCGCTGGGGACAGTGATGTAAGGAGGGGTTCCGCTGGGGACAGCGATGCAGCGAGGTGCTGCGCTGCTGGGGACAGTGATGTATGGAGGGGCTTCGCTGATGGGGACGCTGATATAAGGAGGGGCTCTGCTGCTAGGGATACTGATATAAGGAGGGTCTCCGCTGATAGGTACAGTAATGTAAGGAGGGGCTCCACTGTTGGGGACACAGATGTAAGGAGTTGCTATGCTGATGGGGACAGTGATGTAAGGAGGGGCTCCGCTGCTGGGGACACAGATGTAAGGAGTGGCTCCGCTGATGGGGACACTGATGTAAGGAGGGGCTCTGCTCATTGGGACAGTGATGTAAGGAGGGGCTCCACTGCTGGCGACAGTGATGTAAGGAGGGGCTCCACTGCTGGGGACACAGATGTAAGGAGGGGCTCCGCTACTGGGGACACAGATGTAAGGAGGGGCTCTGCTGATGGGGACACAGATGTAAGGAAGGGTTCCGCTGCTGGGGACACCAGATGAAGGAGGGGATCAGCTGATGGGGACACTGATGTAAGGAGGGGCTGCTCTGATGGGGACACTGATGTAAGGAGGGGCTCTGCTGATGGGGACAGTGATGTAAGGAGGGGCTCTGCTGCTGGGGACACAGATGTAAGGAGTGGCTCCGCTGATGAGGACACTGATGTAAGGAGGGGCTCTGCTGATAGGGACAGTGATGTAAGGAGGGGCTCTGCTGCTGGGGACACAGATGTAAGGAGGGGCTCCTCTGATAGAGACACTGATGTAAGGAGGGGCTCCTCTAATGTGGACACTGATGTAAGGAGGGGGCTCATCTGATGGGGAAGTACTAAATAATAATGCATTTACTTGTAAGCAGGAATGTATTCCCCTAGCCAGTAAATGTTTTTTAACAGCACAGGCAGATTTAAAATACTGTAGTATAGTGAAACATATGAATGTGGTTTTAATTAACTAATAATACGTATGTGTGTGTATACAGTATATTTTTTATATATTCTATAAATATACAGTATATACTCTTATATACATACATTTTATAATTTATGCATATGTTTCGTGTTTAGCATTTGGATATTTTATTTTACAGTATTATATTATAATGTGACCCGAGTTAGTTTATGAGGTTCTTCTGAGCTCTCTTGTTTGCCAGCTCACTTCCCCATAAATAGCCCTTTCCCAACATGGCACTGTTATGGCCTGAAGAAGGAGCACATGCTCCGCAAACGCGTAACCTCCCACGTCCTGCATCACTTTCAGATGATGACATCACTCCACCCGATTGTGCGTTCCACTGCTACCCAGGGCCTCCTTAATGCATGGGCACCCCCAGGCACTGCCCAGGGGCCCCAGGTGTATGGGGGCCCCATGATAACCTTGTATTTCATCATAATTGCCAACTGTCCCGGATTTGCTGGGACAGTCACGTTTTTTTCTAAGCTGTCCCAGAATGGCCGTGTCCCGGAACCTGTACTGTGCCCTCCTGATCCCAGGTTTGCGCTCTTCTGATCCCCCTCCCCCATACTGTGATTTCCTGACCCCATCCTCCCCCTCGTACTGTGCCCTTCTGCCTGTTGATTAGTCTTTGATTTATGGCGTGTTTTTTATTGTCTAAAATCAATTTTATTGAAAATACTGTTAAATATATATTTCATTCTATCAACTATTTATACTTTAATTCTTGAGCGTAGGTGAGTAAATTGGGGCAGGCTGGTAGCGGCCCCAGTGCATTACTTTGCCCAGGGGCCCATGGTGCTATTAAGACAGCCCTGCCACTACTAGGAAGTAGAACCATTCACCAGTTGTCAGAGCTGTGCTCAGCCCTTCATTCTCTGATTCTCTCAGCTGTCGGCTAATTGCCAGCTCCTATCGCTCCACACTGACTCACCTGTTGATGATATCCTGCTTGTCAGTCCTGCCTACTTAAGCCGTCCAGCCCAGATGATCTCTGGTCAACATCACAGAGACTATCTACTGCGTTCCTGTTAAAGACTTGCTTGGCTGACATTCCTTCTGGTTCCAGATCCTGCTTGCTGTTCCACTACGCTGTTCCTTGGCTTCCTGACTTTCTGGCTTGTCTGACTATCCGTTCCGGTTACCGAACTTTGGCTATGTTTTGACTACATTTGTTCTATTTACTTTTATTATTAAACAAGTGTGATTTAACTGTACTTCTGAAGAAAAATTTACAGACCCCATGATTAGTGGGTCCTACACTATCCATAGATTTGGGAGATCCTGCTTCTCTGAACCATGAGAGCTACACTCTTCTAAATGGGAGAATCTTGAGGTCTCCACCTATGACACAAGTGGACACTAATGAGAGGTACTTAATGAGGGAGTAGGGTGCTCCTATCCCAAAAGGATTTGGTCAGAATCCATACAATAAACAAACAAGATATTTGGGGGACACACCTTCTCATTAAAGCTGGTGCACCCATAAGACCATACAATAGAAGAAAAATTTACAGCGCACACATGCAAAAAAACATTCACCTCCAGCAAGGCTAGTTTAAAAACACAAGAAAAAATAGTGCAGCACTAATTAAGATACAAAAATTCTAAATTGCACCAAGGTATAAAACAAAAAATCATTTATAATAACATATGTCCAGAAAAAATATTGAAGAGATTCTCTAGTACACATCTAATAAATATAGAAGAATCTGGAGAACAATAAAAGTCCCATAGATGGTAGTATTATACACCAAGTGGATAGCAGATTGGAGGGAGTGTCTCAGAAATGTTGAATCCCTCGTGTGGAAGCAATAAAGGCTTACCGGAACTGTTGGACTCATAGAGACATACGTCCCCTGAGTCAGTAATGCTTGTATTGCCAACAGACAATGGAGTTGGGGTCTCCCAGCAAACCGATGAAGGATCTAGATGTTATTTCTAGGACTCTAGGCCAAACTCTTCCATATATAATTCAATCTCGTGGTGGCCCATAGAAAGTAAAAGAAAAGGGCCAAATAGTGTAATGACATTTTTTTTAAAAGATTTATTTTAAAGGTAAAACACTTACATTCTCTGTGTTAAAAAAGCGCTTGTAGTAAAATTGTGGCAGGCAGTGGAGTCTACCGACGCGTTTCGTCTGGAGATTTCGTCGGGACCAAATCCTGCTGCACCAGCTTTAATGAGAAGGTGTGCCCCCCAAATATCTTGTTTGTTAACTGTACTTCTGTCTCGGTCTGATTCATGGTTTCTGACACCGGCGCTCTGGATCTACTGACCCGATCATCACCCGCTGGTGGCTTCTCATCCGGACTGATGACAGACAGGACCTCACTACAGTGTTCCTTTTGCTTGTCATTCTACTCATTTTGTGAGTAATATTCTTATTTTGGATTAAAGGTTGTTTTTATGCTACACTTAGAAGGCGCTGTGTATTTCTCCCTCTCCTTCCCTGTCTACAGCAGTACATAACATAGTGTGCCTAAACATTTTGCTGAAAATCTGATTGGCTTAACCTTTGGGTCATTGAACTGATTTAGAGTGACCAACCCCTGGCAGAACGATTTAAGAAATTATGTGAACAGGAGACATACTTGATATACACTCTGACTTTTCTAAACCCAGGTGGTCTCGATGTGGTCTCGATGTGGAGATCGAATGGACACCGTTATTTAATCCAATTGTCCATTTTGTGGTCCACAAATTTCATTTCTAAGGTATCATTATGCCACTTTATTGACGGTAGATCAAAGAGAGGTATATATAAACCTTGGATTGCGAGCATAATTTGTTCCGGAACCATGCTTGTAATCCAAAGCACTCGTATACCAAAGCAAACTTTCCCATAAGAAATATTGGAAACTCAGATGATTCGTTCCACAGCCATTTATTCAGAAGTCCTTCAGTTTATAGTCCATAAAAAAGGATTATAGCATGTTGTGTAACCATAAAATGTCCATCCACAAATCACAAATGGCAGCCTCCACAAGGGGATTAAAAGCAAAATCCAGCAGGAGCTACAGTATATAAAAGAGAAGAGAGGCACCTCTAAGTGTAGCAATATGGTCACATTAAATGAAGGTACAACATTTAGCAACTCACATAGTTGATGATTAAAAGAGGCAGTTCTAAGTATGCGGGCATCCGGGTTAAAGCTGTCCACATAGACCACCCTCTGCACTGCCTGCTCTCACCGCTGTCAGTCTGAAATTATGACCGGGAAGATTACCCTGCAGTAGAGCGATCTATAAGCGAGGCTTGAAGCGCTCGTGGAGCACAGTGTGGAGGGATGACGTCAATGGCGGTGTGGAGGACGGTCTATGTGGACAGCTTTACTCCGGATGCCTGCATACTTAGATGTGCCTGTTTTAATCATCAACCATGTGAGTTGCTAAATGTTGTACCTTCATTAAATGTAACCACTTGCTACAATCATTTATACTCAGTTGTGACATGACACTACTTGCAAATTAGGACATCGCTTGTTTATCAAGTCAAAATATATTTTAAAAATCTGCTGGTCTTGCAAAACACTCTCAAACCAAGTTACTCTCACCCAAGGTTTTACCGTATATATATTAGTTCAGGAGTGACCTACATATACACATATAGATCATTATTTATCCATTTATAATTTTATTGCTTTATTCCATCTATTATTTATCTTAACGTATGAGAATTTATGATAATCTTTTAGCTCCATTTTACTTAGAAGCACCTTCCTATATCACATGTATTTGTAAGGGTTAAACTTGCCCAGGGTATAAAAAGCACCAAACAGGCTTGACAAAAGAGCTTGGTGGTTCTGAAACATGTAGCCACACAGCCTTCACATCTGATCGGCGTGTGGCATAGTTTTTCGGTCTGGCGCTGCACTCCACATTGGTTACACTTCCTGCTTTTTCCCCATTAACCTGCTGGTGGCAGTGACAGAGGAATACGGCAGGCTGGTTGTACCCAAGTTGATCGATCAATCAACCTGGTACATTCAGACTGCCCATTAATGGTTTGAATCATGTATGGCCGCCCTTAGTGTCTTGAAGATCAGTCCCTCAAGGTCTTTCAGGTATGGGTCTGGTAAACACTTGAAATGCTAAGTAGGTGTGAAGTTAGATTGCAGATTTCATTGACAATTATATCAATCATAATTTTTTATTAGAAATACCCTTTTAAGCTCAGGTGTTTGTGAATGAGACTACAGAGGGTTGAGAGAGGGGGCACAGCTTAAACAGATCCTGGAAAGGGAACAGACAAATGTCATTCACGTCCTTGCTTAACTAGACACTTAACTAGAAGGAGCGGATTGGGAGCTCTGCCTACATGTGAAGATGATGGCGTCAAATTTTGCACCCTTAAAAACAAGTTGGCAGTAGCAGCTGCCATGTTTCTTTTTTTTTTTAAATCAAAGATATTTATTAGATAACAAAGCACATAAACAGATTTTACAGCTTACATCTCAAGCATATACTCTAGTCATACTATACAAGTGCAATAAACCTTACAAGAGGTATATTCAATCAGTTCTCGCAGCTCTCCATGCCAATCCATCCCAACCAATGCAGGTATTATTACTTTGTAGCTTAGCTCTACTCCTGGCAGCCTCTCAATCAAAGTTGCCTATGGTGAATTCTCCATAATTTGCGCCCTTCTGACTTGCACCTCCCTTCCCCTCCCTTTATCTCAGCATTCTATCCATAACAAGATCCACCGGAGAGAGGCCGGGGGTATCTAACCAGGGCACCCAAAGTCTTTCAAACTTTCCCGGTCGTCCTCTGTGCTGAAAGACATATTTCTCCATTCTAATGCTTTCCCTCATTTGGGCTATCCACTCCTTCAACACTGGAGGCTCAGTTGCCTTCCAATGCCGGAGGATCAGCTTGCGAGCCTGAAACAGGGCCCTGGCCGCAGCCTGTCTAGCATTATCCTCCATGGGAATGTCATCTAGTATCCCATGGTAGACATGGCTTTGGGTCTGTAGGAATGTTGGTTTGGTACACCCTATTAATGGTGGTCAATACCCCTGTCCAAAATAGATGCAGTTTGGGGCACCTCCAGAGCATATGTATTAATCCCCCATGATCTCTCGCACACCTGGGGCAATTGGAGTCTGGTCTCACTCCCATCCTGAACAATCGGTCGGGTGTGAAGTGCACTCTGAGTACAATATATATATTTGAGATAGCCTCTGAGCTACATTTACCGAACAAATCTGAACTGCCTGGAGTGACTCCTCCCATTGCTCATCCTCAAATGTTCCCATGTCCCTCTCCTATTTACTAGATGCCGTCTGAGGAAATCCCCTCAAGTAAATGTTGAGAACCGTAGAATAAATTCTCGAGACAAAGCCCCGAAACTGTAATACATCAGCCATATATGGAAAGATCGGTGTCGGTGAAAGAGTCCACGGGCCCCCCCAGCCTGTGCCTTCACCACATGTTGCAGCTGCAGGTAATAGAAGAGCATTGATTGCAGGATGTGGAATTTTTCCCTTAGCTCATGGAAGGGAATCAATTTTCCCACTGTAAAAATGTGTCTCACATGGGTAACCCCGTATCTCCTCCACCGAGCGCCACAGTCCAGCCACATCAGCTCCTCATAATATCTATTTGCCCATATAGGGCTGTATTTAGTGAAGCCCTCTACCCCCTGCAGCTGCCTAAGTTTATTCCATATCTTTTGCATCAGGGCGTACGTGGGAAATCGTTTATTTGATTTTGCATATGCTAGGGCCTTCATACCAGTGGGTACGTCGTCGTGACCGGAGGCATGGCACATCAGGGCTCTAATGGGTTTGCATTGTATACTCCCCTCCTCCCCTTTCACCTCTACAGGCAAAATGTTGTGCCTGGGCTGCCAGGTAATAGGCCCAAGGATTGGGAAGGGCAAGGCCTCCCGATTCCTTAGACTTTTGTAGCTGTTCTAGTTTTATCCTTCTAAACATCTTTAGAGGAATCACCATAGGTGTGTTGTGCAGTATATATAATAATTGGGGCATAAAAATCATCTTTATCAAATTAATTCTTCCGACCAAAGACATTTTAAGGCGGGACCAAATTTTGGTCTTTTCCTGAATTCTATTTAGTATTGGGGTCAGGTTAAGGGATATAAAATCAAGTGGTTCTGACGTGACTTGAATACCTAAGTATTTAATGCCATTTGATACTGGTATAATTTGTATCATCTGCCCTACGCTGTCCGGATTTACATCCAGCAGCAGTAGATTTGGTCCAGTTAATGGTCGGTCCCAAATAGTTCCCAAATTCGCAGATTATTGCCATGGCTACCCTAAGGGTGTCAGATGTGTCTCCCAGAAGCACCATGGCATCATCCGCATAAAGCATAAGCTTCTCTCGGATCTCTCTGTATTGGAATGAACACAACCCCTGATTTGCTCTGATCAGGGCTGCCATGGGCTCGATGGCGATGGCGAACAGGAGGGGCGACAGTGGGCAACCCTGTTGAGTGCCTCTATGCAGGGTAAATGGTGCAGAAATATGTCCCGCCTCCCTAATGGCCGCCTGAGGCGAGCAGTATAACAGCTTCACCCATGACAGGAACCCTTCGCCAAAGTCAAACTTGCCCATGACAGCCCACAGGTATTCCCACTCCACACTGTCGAACGCCTTGTGGGCATCCAGCAAGAGCAAGGCCCTATCTCTCATGTTGTCTGCCTGTGTTTGAAGGTTCAGGAAAAGCCTGCGTAGGTTGATAGCGGTAGACTTTTGGGGCATGAAGCCCGCCTGATCCACGTGGATAATGGAAGAAATGACCCCGTTGAGTCTCAGGGCCAGAACCTTCGCTAGGATTTTTATATCACTCTGTAAGAGTGATATCGGTCTATATGATCCTGGATCTAAGGGGGTCTTTGCCCGGTTTTAGCAGAAGAACTATATTGGCTCTGGTCATGGAATCAGGCAGGTTCCGGCATTCCCTTGCATAGTTAAGGACTTTTAATAGATGAGGTAGAATGACCCCCCCATATTGTTGAAGATTTTCATTGGAAGACCGTTGTCTAGGGGGCTTTTTAATTCAGGAAGAGGCTAAGAGCTTCTTGTAGTTCCTCAATTCTAATTGGGGAGTCCAGGAGTCCAGGCAGCTCTATTCCCCGCAAGTACTCCCTAAGGTCAGTGTTTGAATAGGTCGTCCTAGATTTATATAGGTCGGAGTAGAACCTTACTAGTTCTGTCATAAACTGAGTTGCAGTATTCCCCAGTTTCCCCCCCTCTGTGCGTAGTGCCCTGATGGATGGAGACGACTGGGAGGCCTTTACTATTTTTGCCAGAAGGCGGCCTGTCTGCTCTCCCTCCTCATAAAAGGCTTGCTTGTTGAAAAATCTTTTTCGATCTGCTGCCTCTCCTGTAAATTGACCCAGCGCCTCCTGCGCCGCTAGCCACGCATCCCTGGCGGCGTCAGAGGGGTCTGCAATATATTCTGCCTCGAGTCTGCTCACCAACTGTTCAGTCTGATCTTTAATTGCATGTGTTTTAGACTTAATGACTGAAACCTCAGCAATCAAGAGTCCCCTGAGGAACGCTTTAAATGTCTCCCATGTCAACCCTAAGATGACCCTCATGTCTTCTCCAGAACCCAGAGATCTCAGACAACACCCGCTCATGAGAAGGAAATAGGTTGAGCTTCCATGGTGCCTTAGGCAGGTCAGCAGCAGGTTTAGCGACCAATAAAACCAATAGGGGCGAATGGTCTGATACCCCCCTTACCAGATATCTAATATCCTCCAGCAAATGTACCATTTGGGGTGTGCAGAGGCACATATCAATCCTTGACAGGGAGAGGTGAGTCTTAGAAAAACAGGAAAATTGTTTCTGCAGGGGGTTACGTACGACTGCGCCACGGATCAAGCCATCCAAACTCCTCCGTGAATTTCTGCAATGCCATTCGGGCTCTCGTGCGTGAAGCCATCGGAGGAGGGTACTTATTCAGGACCGGATCCATGTAGCAATTCAAATTACCCAGAATAATCAAGGGAACATCTGGGTGGCCCAACTGATATGTCAATATCAACCTTAGTACCTCAGTAGTAAAAGGAGGTGGCACATATATGGCAGCAAGTATACATTTCAAATTGTGGATTTTACACAATATTATCACATATCGTCCCTCTGTATCTATCAATTTGTCTATCATTTGAAAATCAACGGCACAATGCACCAACACACTCACACCCCTAGAATAAGAGGTGTGCGTGGAATGGTACGCCCATCCCACCCAGGAGAACCCCATACGTGAAACCGTCTCCAGTACCAAGTGAGTCTCCTGCAGTACATAAATGGCGGGGGAGTATTTTTTAAGAATAGTGGTTACCATGGTACATTTTAGAGGACTCTGAATACCCCTAACGTTCCAGGAAAACAAAGCAACAGTACACATTTAGGTAAAATCTTATAGGGAATGTAGGGTAAGGCATCTTGTGTACCCTAGGCGCTTTAGGGTGTGCGTAATTGAGGTGCGCCAAGTGTAACAAAATCAAAGTACCTGAGTCACATATATGTTGATCCAGAATGGCATGGAAGACGAAACCGTATACATCACAGTCTCTCCTGTTTGCTTGTTGGTTCTTGCTTGAGTTGAAGCTGCGGCAGTAACATAGCATAAAAATAATAAGTAGAGCTGTAAAACAAACAATCTCCTTACCCCTTTTGCTACGTGGAAAGTAAAATCTCCAAAATAGTAGGAAAAGTCCCTCTATCCTACAGGGTAGGGTTTACTTGGGTTTACTTGGGTGTATGTATAAAAACTGGGCACAAGAGTGGGTTGCACATAACAACTCAACCCGTAACCTCAGAAACCGCTTGGGTTCAACTTGTGGGTATTCTGGAATATAAAGTCACTGAACTGTGTTTGAAATAACTTCACTTGCTCTCATTAATTGTGGAAGTTCAGTAGGTAACGGCTTCCCAGCCAAACAATGTAAGACTTCATGGTGTATTTATAGAATCATGGGGGTATCGAAACAATCCCCTTCTGCTGCTCCTCTAGCTGCTTGTCTGAAGATATGCTCATTGGCGTCCAGCCATGAGGATGCCTCGGCAGCCGCTTCAAAGAAGTGGGACTGACTCCCTGCTATCATCCGGAGTTTTGCCGGAAAAAGCATGGCGTATGTGGCCCTAAGCCTTTGTAGGCGTTTCTTGACATTGCTGAATCTAGCTCTGCATGTTTTTAGGTCTGCATGGTCCCTGAGAGTCTTTGCAGTGTAACCGGGCACTACAGAGAAGGTTCCGGTAAAGAGTTTAGCCCGATTTCGGGCGTTTTAGCTGGCTGGGAAGAGGATTGTTGGAGGATCAGTGCGGGAGCTCCATGATGCATGTCATCTCACATGCCACTCTCGGCCACGCCCCCAGCTGCCATGTTTCAATCGTGACATGGTCCAAAGTAGGGATGAGCCAAACACCCCCTCGGTTTGCAGCAGAACATGCGAACAGGCAAAAAATTAGTTCGAACATGCGAACACCGTTAAATTCTATGGGAAACGAACGTGAAAAATAAAAAAGTGTGAATTTTAAGGGTTGATATGCAAGTTATTGTCATGAAAAGTGTTTGGGGACCCGGGTCCTGCCTCAGGGGACATGTATCAATGCAAAAAATAGTTTTCAAAACGGCCGATTTTTCGGGAGCAGTGATTTTAATAATGCCTAAAGTGAAACAATAAAAGTGAAATATTCCTTTAAATTTCATACCGGGGGGATGTCTATAGTATGCCTGTAAAGTAGCGCATGTTTCCTGTGTTTAGAATAGTCCCTGCACAAAATGACATTTCTAAAGGAAAAAAAGTAATTCAAAACTGCTTGCGGCTATTAATGAATTGTCGGGTCCTGCAATACAGATAAAAGTAATTGAAAAAAACAGCATGGGATTCCCCCACAGTCTATTACCATGCCATTTGGGTCTGGTATGAATGCTAAGGGGAACCCCGAACCAAAATTACTAAAAAAAAAATTGCGTGGGGGTCCCCCTAAATTCCATACCAGGCCCTTCAGGTCTGGTATGGATATTAAGGGGAACCCTGCGCCAATTTAAAAAAAAAAAATGGTGTAGGGGTCCCCCTCAAAATCCACACCAGACCCTTCAGGTCTGGTATGGATTTTAAGGGGAAACCCACCCCAAAATTAAAAAAAAAAATGGCGTGAGGGTCCCCCCAAAAATCCATACCAGACCCTTATCCGAGTACACAACCTGGCAGGCTGCAGGAAAAGAGGGGGGTTCGAGAGAGCGCCCCCTCTCCTGAACTGTACCAGGCCACATGCCCTCACCATGGGGAGGTATGCGGGAGGGGGGCTTATCGGAATATGGAAGCCCCCTTTAACAAGGGGACCCCCAGATCCCGGCCCCTCTGTGTGAAATGGTAATGGGGTACAAGTACCCCTACCATTTCACATAAAAGTGTCAAAAATGTTAAAAAAGACAATAGCCAGTTTTTGACCATTCCTTTATCAATGTCTTCTTCTTTCCCCGCTTCTTCTGGTCTTCCTTCAGTTTTCTTTTTCTTCCTCCATCTTGTTCTTCCCCCGCGTCTTCCTCTGCTTCTTCCTCCGGTCCTCTGCTTCTTCCTCTGGTCTTCTCCTCTGGCATCTTCCTCCGGCTTCTTCTTCTCCGCTTCATCCTCAATGGGAGTCTCCCACTGTGTGAAGCTTCTGTTCTTGTGACAGCTCTTATATAACTGAGGGCGGGGCCACCCAGTGACCCCACCCCCCTCTGACACACGGGGACTTCCCTATGGCTTTCCCCATGGTGTCAGAGGGGGGCAGGGTCACCCGTTCACGTAACTGAACCGCCTTCAGTTATATAAGAGCTGCCACAAGAACAGAAGCGTCACACAGCGGGAGCCTCCCATTGAGGCGGATCGTCCGGAGGATGAAGTGGGGAAGAAGAAGCCGGAGGAAGATGCCGGAGAAGAAGACCGGAGGAAGAAGCAGAGGACCGGGGGAAGAACAAGATGGAGGAAGAAAACCGAAGGAAGACCAGAAGAAGATGGAAGAAGAATCGAGGAAAGAAAAAGACATAAATAAAGGAATTGTCAAAAACCGGCTATTGTCTTTTTTAACACTTTTGACACTTTTATGTGAAATGGTAGGGGTACTTGTACCCCATTACCATTTCACACAGGGGGGCCGGGATCTGGGGGTCCCCTTGTTAAACGGGGCTTCCAGATTCCGATAAGCCCCCCACCCGCATACCTCCACAACCACCGGGCAAGGGTTGTGGGGATGAGGCCCTTGTCCCCACCAACATGGGGACATCCTCCCCATGTTGAGGGCATGTGGCCTGGTACAGTTCAGGAGGGGGGCGCTCTCTCATCCCCCCTCTTTTCCTGCGGCCTGTCAGGTTGCGTGCTCGGATAAGGGTCTGGTATGGATTTTTGGGGGGACCCCCACGCAATTTTTTTTTAAATGTTGGCACGGGGTTCCCCTTAATATCCATACCAGACCTGAAGGGCCTGGTATGGAATTTAGGGGGACCCCCACGCAATTTTTATTTTTTAATTTTGGTTCGGGGTTCCCCTTAATATTCATACCAGACCCAAAGAGACTGATAATGGACTGTGGGGGAATGCCATGCTGTTTTTTTTTTTCAATGATTTTTATCTGTATTGCGGGACCTGACAATTCATTAATAGCCGCGAGTAGTTTTAAATGACTTTTTTTCCTTTAGAAATGTAATTTTGTGCAGGGACTATTCTAAACACGGGAAACATGCGTCACTTTACAGGCATACTATAGACACCCCCCCCATTATTAAAATCACTGCTCCCAAAAAAATGGCTGTTTTTAAAACATTTTTTTGCATTGATACATGTCCTCTGGGGCAGGACCCGGGTCCCCAAACACTTTTTATGACAATAGCTTGCATATTAACCTTTAAAATTAGCACTTTTGATTTCTCCCATAGACTTTTAAAGGGTGTTCTGTGGCTTTCGAATTTACCGCGAACTCCCCAAATTGTTCGCTATTCGGCGAACGGGCGAACAGCCAATGTTCGAGTCGAACTCATGTTCGACCCGAACATAAAGCTCATCCCTAGTCCAGAGGAGTGGATTCTTACAGCCAAAGGGAATTTCATTAGTATGTCAGTCAGAAGCACAAGAGCTTTTAGGGAGGTTTTGAACTCTGAGTTACTTTGATTGCAATTAAAATATACCTTAAAGTCTTAATGCTAAATATGCTATCACAATAAAGTTGTTTTTTTCAATACTGCATTAACTTTGCTAATCAGTGATGCATTATATCGCCAGATAGTTTTATCTTCAATCAAAGACGTTCTAGCTAGGTTCTTCTGCAGAGGTCCTCGGCAGTGGTAAACTAAGGCTGTCTCCAGAGGGACATCTATTGACTCTCCAAATCCCTTTAAAACAGAATGAACCGAAGTCTGGATGACTTTCCTTGGATTGACAATCATTTTACGAGCATTAAAATAATCTACTCGATCAGGCTCACGATGAACATATTGCAGTATGCTTGTGCCAGGAACATCTTTCCATGATGAAATGTTGGAAAAGTTACCATCAGTGGCAACAGTTTGTGGGAAGATGTGATTTTCAAACTGGAATATTTCCACGCCTGGGTTTTGTTGCTGAAGTTCATCCATTAGGGTGCCCCACGTTTGATGCCGAAATGGTAAAATAATCTCATCAATGTCATTGAGAAGGACAAAACGACTTCTGTACATATTTCGATAAATGCAGTCATTGAGTGTGGCTAGTTGACCATAATACCCAATATCTTTGGCATCCAAAGAATGGTGCCAAGCTTTGCCAGGTCTTAGGTATTGTTGAATTGGCCACGGTACTACTTCTAAGGTTCCTTGTGTTATATAATACCTCATAATTTTTTCCACTTGAGGACTGCAGTTGTTAAGGTATATCACAACTTTTTGGGCACCAAGTAGCTGATACATCTCCATGGTCTGGATGAATTGCAGGACATTACTATAATTTCCAAACATTGTGGAAATACAAACTGTAAAATTTGCTGTAAATGGTTGCAAGTCTTTGCGTATTTGGAATAGAGGAAATTGTGTCACATTTGTGGATAAAGAGGTTTGTACCGATAAGTACTTAGCATAGCAGTCTAGAGGCTCTACGCACAATAAGTCTGTAGTAACATAGGGAAAGCCAAAACGGTCTTCGTGCATGTCTATATAAACTTTTGAAACCTGTAGAGATTTGTTGGTGCTGCAACAAAACCAGCAGTATAAATCCTTTACCTCTTTGTGGTGGATAATGCTGAGAATACGGACCAAGCGTCTATTGCTTCCTCGGGGGTCATTATATGCTGATATGATAAATGTCCGATTGTCTCTCAAAGGCGTGATGGTGTCAGTGGTTAGTCTACCATTACAACATGTACATGAAGGTCGTCTTTCTACAAAGGACACCACTGAAGGCTTTTTAGTTAAAAATCCTCCAAAAAAAGCAACAGTCGATACCAAAAACATACAAGTGAGAAGTCTCCTAGACAATATGGCCATAGCAAAAATATACCTAGAGGGAGAAAAAGCAAGGAAGTGAAGAAAGAAAGCAAAAAATATTTATTCAATGGCCACCTTTGAATTAGAGCTTTTTTTTCCTAGATAAAAGGAAGGGGAGGAATGACAGCAAATACAGCTCCTGCTGTACCATGTACTTGTATGAGAATGTATCCTGTTCTCTTTGTATTGCTTTCTTCATGTGAAATCCCTGATGTTACTGCCACTCCCACTGCCACACTGCTTTCCTACTAAAAACTGACCACACTGAGCAGGAGAACAAAGTGTGCTCTCCTCCAATGATCATATTTGTCGTCCCCCCCCCCCCCCACTGCACAGCCATTCACTGGGAAGCTCAGTGTACTGCTGCTTCTCCTCCCCCCCAGCTCTTATGCAGCAGAGAACAAAGGGAATGTGATCACTTATAAAAAGAGGAAAAAGGTATTTATAATGTATTTTTATATCTATACAAAAATGTTTTGCCTTTTATTTCTAGTTTAAACTGAACGTGTTGTTTTACAAGGTGATCCTTTACAATCACTTTAAAGTGGTTGTAAAGGCAGAAGATTTTTTAGCTTAATGCATTCTATGCATTAAAATAAAAAAACCTTCTGTGTGCAGCAGCCCCCCTCAGCACCCCTAACACTTACCTGAGCCCTATCTCTTGCAGCGATGTGCACGAGTGCCTTGGCCATCCAGGACTCTCCCTCCTGATTGGCTGAGACACAGCAGTGGCTCCATTGGCTTCCACTGCTGTCAATCAAAGTCAGTTAGCCAATCAGGAGAGAGAGGGGGTGGAGCCGAACCACGGCTTTGTGTCTGAATGGACACATGGAGCTGCGGCTCGACTCGGGAGCCCATATAGCAAGCTACTTGCTGTGGGGGCACTCGACAGGAGGCAGGGGACAGGAGTACCAAAGAGGGACCCGTCAAGAGGAGGATCTGGGCTGCTCTGTGCAAAACCACTGCACAGAGCAGGCAAGTTTAACATGTTTGTTATTTTTAAAGAAAAAAATATCACTTTAATCTTCTTATATTTTGCTTTCCCTGGTTCCTTCTCTCAATCCAGAGGAGTTAGCATCCATTTTTAAACCTTTTTGTCTGAATATACAGTACATGTAGGTGTGTCCCAAGCATGTTTAAATTCACTATCTTGACTAATTTGCAACCTTCGCTAAAAGTCTGTTCCAAGCATTAACTACTCTTTCGATAAAATGCTTTCCAAGGTTAGTTTTACAACTTCCTCCTACTAGTTGAGGTCACATCTCTATGTTTTTTTATCTTAGATTCCTATTGAAAATACTGGCCTTCTGGACGTTATTCACAGTCGTACAAGTGTGATCGCCATCATAACAGGGCATTCTTCAATCTACTGACCACCAACGTAATGAAGAGTTCTTCCTTCTATTGACTACCAATATAAGGGAGTATTCTTCCATCTACTGACCGCTAATGTAAGGAAATATTCTCTTCCTAGTGATCACCAATGTAATTCCTTCTATTCTAATCCTTCTATTGACCACCAACATCAGGGAGAATTCTCTCATCTACTCACTACCAACATGAGGGAGCATTTTTCCTTCAAATGACCATCAATGTAAGGGCGCATTCATCTTTCCATTGACCACCAATGTTAGGGAGTATTCTCCTCCTACTGATCATGAATGTAAAGGAGCATTCTTCCTTCTAATGAACACCAACATAAGGGAGTATTCTGCTCATACTGATCACCAACGTAAGGGGGCATTATTCCTTCTACTGATCCTTAACATATAGGAAAATTCTGCTCATACTGATTACCAACATGAGTGAGCATTTTTCCTTCTAATAGCCACCATAAAGGGGCATTCATCCTTCTACTGACCACCTACGCAAAGGAGAATTACTGCTAGAGGTCTTACTTTGAAAAAGCATTACTATAATGAAAACAGTACGGAGAGTGATGTTATATCTAGTAGCACAGGTTATAATAATAATAAGGAAATGGTTAATTTTGCTTTCTGTGATCCCAGCGTAAGTATGAAACTTTTTAGTCCCAGGGAGTGTAAGAGGACACAGGGCTACACAATGAGAATGGAGGAGAAGCAGTTTAACCTTAACCACTTAAGGGCCGAGCCTCTTTTTGACACTTGTTGTTTACAAGTTAAATCATTTTTTTTTTTTTTTGCTTTTTTACTTAGACCCCCAAACATTATATATTTTTTTTTCTAACACCTTAGAGAATAAAATGTCAGTCATTGCAATACTTTCTGAAACACCGTATTTGCGCGTCTTATAAGCGCATTTTTTTTGGGTAAAAATACACTTTTATAAATAAATAAGACAACAGTAAAGTTAGCCCAATTATTTTTATATTGTGAAAGATAATGTTACGCCAAGTAAATTGATACCCAACATGTCACGCTTCAAAATTGCGCCCGCTCGTGGAATGGAGAAAAACTGTTACCCTTAAAAACCTCCATAGGCGGCGTTTTAAAATTTTCTACAGGTTACCAGTTTTGAGTTACAGAGGGGGTCTAGGGCTAGAATTATTGCTCTTGCTCTTACGATCACGGTAATACCTCACATGTGTGGTTTGAACACCATTTTCATATGCGGGCGCTACTCATGTATGCGTTCACTTCTGCAGGCGAGCTCGTCGGGACGGGGCGCTTTAAATTTTTTACATTTTTTTTATTTTACTTTTTATTTTTTATTTTGACACTGTCTTTTTGAAAGAAAAATTTTGGGTCACTTTTATTCCTATGTTTGACGTCGCTTCCGCCCTCCAATGCTATGGAGCCTAGCGAGAGCCATCTTCCCCTCACTTGACATCCAGACAGTGAGGTGACAGGATGCCATTGTCTCCGCTGCTACCAACGGCTGCGGCAAGCGGCGGAGACAACCAGAGCGTGGCGGGAGGGGGGTGGGCACCTCTACCACCACCGATAAAAGTGATCTCGCAGCAAATTCGCTGCAGAGACCACTTTTATGTGAAAGAGAAATGCACGCCATTCCTGAAAATAACCATAACCCCAGTATTTAGCGTCCATGTACTGACGTACGTGTACGGAGATTTGCGTGAAGTGGTTAAGCTGTGTAGGGGGTTTTTCACTGTCAGGGCGGTACAGATGTGGAACTCCCTTCCACAATCGGTGGTGTCGGCAGGAAGTATGGATAGGTTTAAAAGACACTAGGACAGGCATCTTAGCGAAAACAATATATGAGGATATGAGTGGGATACGTGTGATTTTTTTCACACACACACCTACACAGGTTGAACTGGATGGATCATTGTCTTTATTCATCCTTATCAACTCTATGTGCATTACTCACCGAGGGCTGTGAGCATATTGAGAAAGCTTCTAGTATAGATGATATAGAACAAGAACTAGGTTGGCAGGTAAAGTGGTATCCTTTAAATACAGCATATCAAGGAGGGTAATCTCAGTAAAGAGGAGTGTATTGCATTGAAAGAGTTAAGTGAGGATAAAACTATTGTGATAAAAAAAAAATCTGATGAAGGGGGGTGCACTGTTATCCTTGATGCTGATTTGTATAGCAGTGAGGTGTTAAGGCAACCATCTCATGAATACATATACCGTATATTACCAAAAGTATTGGGAGGCCTACCTTTACATGCACACATGACCTTTAATGGCATCCCAGTCTTAGTCCGTAGGGTTCAATATTGCGTTGGCGCACCCTTTGCAGCTATAACAGCTTCAACTCTTCTGGGAAGGCTGTCCACAAGGTTTAGGAGTGTGTCCATGGGAATGTTTGACCGTTCTTCCAAAAGCAGATTTGTGAGGCCAGGCACTGATGTTGGACGAGAAGGCCTGGCTCACAGTCTCCGCTCTAATTCATCCCAAAGGTGTTCTGTCAGGTTGAGGTCAGGACTCTGTTCAGGCCAGTCAAGTTCCTTCGCCAAAACTCGCTCATCCATGTCTTTATGGACCTTGCTTTGTGCACTGGTGCGCAGTCATGTTAGAACAGGAAGGGGCCATCCCCAAACTGTTCCCACAAAGTTGGGAGCATGAAATTGTCCAAAATGTTTTGGTATGCTGACACCTTAAGAGTTCCCTTCACTGGAACTAAAGGGCCAAGCCCAACCCCTGAAAAACAACCCCACACCATAATCCCCCCTCCACCAAATGACTTTGACCAGTGCACAAAGCAAGGTCCATAAAGACATGGATGAGTGAGTTTGGGGTGGGGGAACTTGACTGGCCTGCACAGAGTCCTGACCTCAACCTGATAGAAAACCTTCCAGGTGAATCAGAGCAGAGACTGCGGGCCTTCTTGTCCAACATCAGTGCCCTGACCTCACAAATGTGCTTCTGGAAGAATGGTCAAACATTCCCATAGACACACTTCTAAACCTTCTGGACAGCCTTCCCAGAAGAGATGAAGCTGTTATAGCTGCAAAGGGTGGGCAACCAAATATTAAACCCTATGGACTAAGACTGGGATGCCATTAAAATTCATGTGCGTGTAAAGGCAGGTGTCCCAATACTTTTGGTAATATAGTGTATATGGAATTCAAAGGTGATTCAACTAAGAAATTCAAAACACATTTTATGAAGATGGTGGAGCAGGGCATTAATGCAGGGATTTTTACAAGGGAATAGGGAGAAATGTTGATACTCAAACATCCATATGCTATTTACATCACCTTTCCTAAGTACATAAGGGCCCCTTAAAGCGGTTGTATACTTCGTTTGGTGATTTTTACCTACAGGTAAGCCTATAATAAGGCTTACCTGTAGGTAAAAAGAATATCTCTTAAGCCTGCATGGTTTAGGAGATATTGACCCTGCATGCAGCTGTTGACGTCAGTGGCGCATACACTCTGCAGGTCCGGTGTATGCTGCCGGAATTTGCCAGAACGCATGCACGGGAGTGACATCTTCGTGGCCACTCACAGCACCAGAGCCAGCATACCCGGAAGAAACGCAGAGGGAACATGCAAACACACAAATCCCTGTTCTGTCAGGAGAGAAGAGACATATTGTTTGTTCCTACTAAGTAGGAAAAATGATAGGTCTCTTCCTCTAGTCAGCTCTATCCCCCCACAGTTAGAACACACCCAGGAAAAAAAAAACATTTAACCACTTGATCGCCCCCTAGTGTTAATCCCTTCCCGGCCAGTGATATTTACACAGTAAACAGTGCATTTTTATAGCACTGATCGCTGTATAAATGTCAACGGTCCAAAAATGTGTCAGAAGTATCCGATCTGTCTGCCACAATGTCGCAGTCATGATAAAAATCGCAGATCGCTGCCATTAATAGTAAAAAAAAAAAATAATAAAAATGTCATAAAAATGCCATAAATCTTTCCCATAGTTTGTAGACACTATAACTTTTGCACAAACCAATCAATATACACTTATTGCAATTTTTTTACCAAAAATATGTAGAAGAATAAATATTGGCCTAAGCTCAGGAAGAAATTTGTTTTTTAAAAACATTTTGGGGATATTTATTATAGCAAAAAGTAAAAAATATTGTTTTTTTTTCAAAACTGTCGCTCTTTTTTTTGTTTATAGCACAAAAAAAATAAAACGCAGAGGTGATCAAATACCACCAAAAGAAAGCTCTATTTGTGGGAAAAAAAGGACATCAATTTTGTTTGGGTACAGCGTCGCACAACTGCGCAATTGTCAGTTAAAGCGGCGCAGTATCGCAAAAAATGGCCTGGTCATTAAGCAGCCAAATCTTCCAGGCTGTAAGTGGTTAAGCAATCACCAATACGAACATCTAAAATACCAAAGTTAAAAAGTAAACAATTTAAGAAAAGCAATCAGAAATATTTTAAACATACCTACCCAGCTACTGCTGTTCAAACTATGCACTTTTGTCCACTGCACTTCTGTTCTGATGCATTCCAAAACTCCACATGTTTCAATAAGATTTGGGAAATTTCACTTTGTATGCATTTACTTGCATTTATATTGGAGATCGATTTTTAGCTAAGCTTGCAGAGGACATTTTCACCATTTTGTTCCAAGAAGTCATGGTGACAATGTTTACACCAGGGGCTTTCCAGTGATTGTATTCTAGTGATGTCTCCTGTTGAGAGATAACTGGGAGTTCAATTCCCTTTGCAGGTAACAGGAGGTAAGTATAGCATTACCTATTACGTTTATATAAACATATAAAATATTAAAACATATCAATTCAGATAGTAACTATGGATGAGTTCACAGGGCTTCCATCCAGACTGACTGCAGGAGGTATTAGGATAAGGTGACCAGATTTTTAAAGTGAAATCTGGGGACATTTTTTTTTTTTTTTTTATTGGAAAATGGTAAAATATTATATAAGCATATTTTCCTCAAATGATATATGCAGTGTATGTGGTATGTGTTTATGGAATGTATGTATGATGTATACATTATTTCTCACATTTCGTCTATGAGATAAAAAAAAAAAAAAAAACGATACTTCTAGAATTTTTGGGGATATGACTACCAAATGTTAAGAAGATGAGATAGAGAACAAACTTTTCAATGCATATTTTGTATTTTATTCTTACCAAAAAAGCGCAGAGGTGCGCTATGTGCAGAGTTCAGGGGTGAGCTATGTGCAGATTTCAGGGGTGCGCTATGTGCAGATTTCAGGGGTGTGATATGTGCAGAGTTCAGAGGTGCGCTATGTGCAGAGTTCAGGGGTGCGCTATGTGCAGATTTCAGGGGTGTGATATGAGCAGAATTCAGAGGTGTGCTATGTGCAGAGTTCAGGGGTGCGCTATGTGCAGATTTCAGGGGTGTGATATGTGCAGAGTTCAGAGGTGCGCTATGTGCAGAGTTCAGGGGTGCGCTATGTGCAGATTTCAGGGGTGTGATATGAGCAGAATTCAGAGGTGTGCTATGTGCAGAGTTCAGGGGTGCAATGTGTGCAGAGTTCAGAGGTGCGCTATGTGCAGATTTCAGGGGTGCGCCTATAGATGGTTTGAATCTTAGCCTGTCCCTGCTAAACCAGGCAAGATTCTAATCATCTATGGCTGTCTTAACTGACTAACTGACACTGACATCAACAGTGACACTAATATAATGATCAGCTAAGGGAGAGGAGTGCAGAGCATATGGAAGTGCGTAGTATGTGCAGGAGAAGAGTGTGGAGTATATGGCGGTGGGTAGTATGTGCAGGATGGTGTCAGCAGGGCAGTGGATAGTGTCAGTAAAGCAATAGACAGTGTCAATTTTTTTTGTTTATTTTTTATTTTTAATATTTTTTACAATTTTATTTTTGTGCTATTTTGTTACAAACATTTTGTGAGGGAAGTGGACAGTGTCAGCAGAGCAGTGGATGGTGTCAGTAGGGCAGTGGATGGTGTCAGTAGAGAAGTGGATGGTGTCAGTAGAGAAGTGGATGGTGTCAACAGTAATTTTTTTTCTTTTTTTTTTACGATATTATCTATTTTAATTATTTTTACAATTTATATTTTTTAGTTATTTTTTTACAATGCTTTCCATGGGGGGGGGGGCTTTTTCAGTGTTTTTTTTTTTTTTTACAATGTAGTTTATCATTTATTTATTACAATTCTTTCTTTTTTTTTCATCAGCCCTAAACAAACCCCTGACATCTCCCCTTTAAGACAGGGAAAGGGACTGAGGACACAGATTCTCCAGTACCTTTCTCTGTAGCCTCAGCTGCACTGAAGATGAATGGACAGGAGACAGAGGCTCCTGTCCATTCATAAACTGA
Source organism: Aquarana catesbeiana (assembly GCF_042186555.1). Lineage (NCBI taxonomy): Eukaryota > Metazoa > Chordata > Amphibia > Anura > Ranidae > Aquarana > Aquarana catesbeiana. Next base: position 215,614,999 of record NC_133332.1, read on the forward strand.
AGCATCATACACACAGTTTACTATGCTCAGTTATGAATGGACAGTCAGTGATCACTGACTCTGTTTAGTTAGGGAGGAGGAGGTAGGGAGCCGGAGGAAGACACAGTGAGCTTCAGGAGGGGCACAGGGGCCCAGAGATTAGGGAAATTTGATGGGTAGCGGGGGATGATCTGTGCGTCAGTGGGGGGAGTTACAAGCACCGATCTCCCTGTGTGGCTTTCAATAAAGCAGCTGAGAGGCGTTGGAGGGGGGGAGGAGAAGGAGAAGCGGCTGTCAGTTGTTTTATTGAAAGCCACACAGGGAGATCGGTGCTTGTAACTCCCCCCACTGACGCACAGATCATCTGTGAGGCTGCCCGGGCCCCCTCTGCTGAGCTCAGGACCAGCTGGACTGGCTTATCAGCTGCCCTGCCTGGCGCCGCCCCTGCTGGGGACAAAACTGGAGACAGTCTTGGTCCGGGGACAGTGTCCTCAGTCCGGGGACTGACCCCGAAAATCGGGGAGTCTGGTCACCCTACATTAGGACCAGCTTTCACATGTACATTTTAATTTTTTACATATAAATTTGTGTCTGTACATACAGAATAAGTACAGATACTGAGAATTACACCCATAAGAACAGATACTGAGAATTATACCCAGCATACAGAACAACAGGGAAGTGATACTGTGCAGCATCTATATATACATAATAAGAACAGATATTAAAAATTACACACAGCAAACATAATAAGAGCAACAGCACTGAACTACCAATCTAAAGAAATGTAGACTGGCTGTACAATACACAAAACTCATTTGATAAAAAGTGGAATCTGTGGATAGAATATTTATTGAAGGCTTGGAAGGAATGACTTATTTTTTTTCTTCTCTCTATACTCTCTTTTTTTTTATCTCATTTCTTCTTCTAATGAGTTGATCCCTGTCTTGCTGTCCTTTTCCTGTCTTCTATTGCCTCAGAAAATGCTGGAATGGCGTGTCTGAATGTCTTCGTAAATTTGTGGAATTAACTTTGTCTACTTGCAAGGAATGTTTCTCAATATATACTAAATGGAGCCGGCAATACATTGCTTAGAACAAAAAGCATTCACATGATCTAAGATTGACACAGTGTAAAGAAAATTTGATTTTTGATTGCTATATTTTTGCATATACAGATACTCCTTGTTTAACGATTTACCTAACGACCACTCGGACTTACAACCTTCTCTCCCCACCCGAACAACGCGTTATACATCATTGTACATCAATACATCATTGAATTCTACAGTACAGAACTTCCATTTGTGTTCTGTACTTATGCAAATTAAAACGTTATTGAGCTGGAGTTTTATGGAGTTAAATGTAAAGAAATGTAGACTGGACTGGCAGGAGAAAAAGTAGCAGATTTAGACACCTGCGTATCTGGTCCACACACACACATACAGTATATAATGTTATATATACATACCTGGTCATCAATGTATGCAGTCCAGAATCCGAAGCTATGTATTATGATAAAGGGCAGACTCAATGGACCACTTGGACTTTTTTATGCCGTCACTCTTCTATGTTTCTATGATACTTCTGCTATATGGTGAGATCATTATTGAGTCTATAGTGTTTGCTCAGCCAAGTGTTACCTTTCCTTTGTCTTGTACAAGGAAACGGCTGTATTTAACTGCGATTAAATCCCTGGTGTGCACAGCTATGGGAAATGCATCTCACTGCTACTTATAGGGAATTAATGTTGAAAAATGTGGCTTTAAGGGACAATTCTGCATTTTGAAAGTTTTATGTCTACTGTTTTTAAAAACAAAGTCTTGTGCTACATTAGCCATCGATCAACTCTAAAGTTTAAGTGGTACCCTTTCACTGGTTAACTTATTATTAAAGATGCCAGCTTTTGGAACCCCTCAGGTCCCTTCCTCAGGTTTTAAACAATTCTGAAATAATTTCTCAAGCTCACATACTTACATTCATTTTATACTATATTTTCTTGACACACTTAACTAGTGATATAGAGATCTATAGCCCAACCCGAGATCTATAGCCTAACCCTTTATAATGGCCATTACCACTCAAGTGTGTCAAGAAAAAGGTTTAATTGTATTAATATTTGTATTTTTTTGTAACTCTTTATTTAAACATGAGCGTGTAGCGCACCCCCTATGGAGCCGCAAGTAGAAAGGGATCCCCCACCCTGCACAGCCAGGCACACCGCATCTTCACAGCACACTTGAGGCAAGTAACAGTCCAGTGCTTTGTTGTATGTTTTTATTAGGGGGTTAAACTTGGATGGGTAAAAGGGTATTATGAGATGCCCACTTGACTTTAGTAGAACTTTTTAGGGACAACTTCTTCTGTACAGCTATTTACACTTCCTCCAGCACAACACTTGCAAACAGAAGCCGGCAATCGGCTTTTTTTCCTCACGCTAACAGCGTGAGGAATAAAAAAAAAAAAGTTGATTATCGGCCTGTGTAAATGGATAGATAAAATATACAACACATACAATTGTACAATATGATACAGTAACATGCGAGAGTAGTTCCTAGAATGTAAACACATGGGTAGCATCAAGTAGCTCGATGCGTTTCGTGGAATAACTCCACTCATCAGGAGCAGATGCAGTGTACGGATCTAAATATATTCATAGATGATAAGAATTATTATCAATGGGTATCAGTATATGAGAGGGGGGTAATATGGAAAGAGGGCAATCAACTAAGTAACCCACCCTGCTATGGAACAAGTAGGAGTCTAGATGTGAAGCGATATCCATATGGATCAAAAAAGTCTGACACTACCATGTATTACTATGTTATTATGCTTTGATGCTTGTATGCATTACATGTATGGAATAAAACTTTTTATCTTTATATAAAATGGTTCCCTGTTTACATTGTACAATGTTATAGCGGTTTTATACTACTATGATTTACCTGCCAGACACATTTGTAACCCATTTACACCGCACGCTTCATATAAAGTTCCAAATCTTCCTCTCCTAGTTAGTCTCGCAATTTAGGGATGGAGGCTGGGAGCTATTCATTGCTCCTATGCCTCACATACAGTGACACACGTTTTTATTTCTTTGTGTAAACGGACATCTGTCCCACACACGGACACCCACTGCTGCTAAGCAGTGCCCACCAGTGCCTCCTATCAATGCCCACCAGTGCCACCTATCAGTGCCCATCAGTGCTGCCAATCAGTGCCCATCAGCGCCTCATCATCAATGCCACCTATCAGTGCTGCCTATCAGTGTCACCTACTAGTGCCTATCAGCACCCATCAGTGCCACCTATCAGTGCCCATCAGTGCCACCAATCAGTGCCCATTAGTGCCACCAATCAGTGCCCATCAGTGCTACCTATCAGTGCCACCTATCAGTGCTGCCAATCAGTGCCCTTCAGTGCCCATCAGTGCCACCTATCAGTGCAGCCTCATCAGTGCCCATCAGTGCCGCCTCACATCAGTGAAGGAGAAAAATTACCTGTTTGCAAAATTTTATAACTAATAAACTATAAAAACTGCTTTTTTTTTTCAAAATTTTTTTTTGTTGTTGTTTGTTAAGCAAAAAATAAAAACCCCAGTGATGTTTAAATACCACCAAAAAAGCTCTATTTGTGTGAAAAAATTATAACAATTTTATATGGGTACAGTGTAGCATGACCGCGCAATTGTCATTCAAAGAGAGACAGCGCTGAAAGCTGAAAACTGGACTGGGCAGGAAGGGGGTTTAAGTGCCCAGTAAACAAGTAGTTAAAGAGCTGAGCGTTAAAAACTGAGGATTTATTATCATTTTAAGTACATTCTAAATGGATGAGCTTCTAAACAAGGTTCTGTATCATTTTTCACAATTGTACATCACGGGGGGGGGGGGGGGGGGGTTCAGTACACACACACACAGCCGACTTGCAACTGAAGAATAATGTGGAGTGTTGTAGCCTCTATCAACCTAGGATGGCTAAAAACACAATCAATGAAACTGGAGCAGACAGAATCTGAGGCAGCCATGCATAGTAACCAATCAGTTTGTAGCTTATGTTTGTTCAGTTAAAGTGGTTGTAAAGCCTCAAGGTTTTTCACCTTCATGCATTATTTGCATGAAGTTGAAGAACCTTCTGTGTGCAGCTCTCCCCCCAGACCCCTGTTTCTTACCTGAGTCCGATCCATTTCAGTGATGTGCACAAGTGCAGGGGCTCCCGCTGTTGTCTCTCTCCTCATTGGACAGATTGATAGCAGCATGACCCATTGGCTCCCGCTGCTATCAATCACATCCCGTGACACGGGAGCAGGGGACGGGGCCGAGTTCGTGTCTGTGTCAATGGACGTAGATGCAGGACTCGGGGGCGACCCCGTATGGGTGCCCTCATGGAAAGCGGCTTTCCGTGGGGGCACCCAATGAAGAGGAGGGGCCTGGAGCACCAGGGGGGAACAGAGCAGGTAAGTATAGACATGTTTGTTATTTATTTTATTTTTTTTAAATGAGGGTTTATAATCCCTTTAAGCTTTGAAAATGAAAACAAGAAGCTGACTGGTTGCCATGCACAGCTGCGCCAGATTCTGTCTGCTCCTGTCTTAGTAAATTCCCCTCAGTGTTCTCAGTAGAAGAAGGCATTTGGACATCAAAATAGTTGCAAGCTTTCTTGCTTGTCTACAATGCAGGGTCAATAGGCCTGCATTGTATGGGATGACACAGATGGACTGCCCACAATCCAGAGTAGGCAAGGAGAAGAGAACGTCACTGAAGCCTGCTGGAGCAACAGACAGAATAAAGCCTAACTTAATTTTACCTTTCACTTTAAGTGCTATAAGCCACTGTCAGCGCTGTATAAATTGTATGCTGCATCAGCTACATACAGTATACAGGGCTCTTTTCCAGCAACAGGACAAAGATTTCACTTCTGCTGCCGGAACAACATTGATTTGGATCGAGTGTTTCCCAATCTCACTACAAACTGCTAGGATCCAAAGGCCACACAACAAGTACCAAAGGACCGCACTTTGGGCACCAAGGACTTAGAATCTCAATCATTGGGGCTGCAGACACTGGGCTTTTGTCTGGCTTTTTGTCTTTTGATTGAACAGACAATCAATCCTAGTATACAGTTGTGCTCATAAGTTTACATACCCTGGCAGAATTTATGATTTCTTGGCCAGTTTTCAGAGAATATGAATGATAACACAAAGACTTTCTTTTCACTCATGGTTAGTGTTTGGCTGAAGCCATTTATTATCAATCAGCTGTGTTTACTTTTTTTAAATCATAATGAGAACAGAAACTACCAAATGACCCTGATCAAAAGTTTACATACCCCAGTTCTTAACCACTTCCGGACCAGGCGCCGCAGCTTTACTGCGGCAGGTTGGTTTTGCTGGGCAAATCGACGTTACCTTACGTCGCTTTGCCTTTTGGACACTAGGGGTGCGCCCCCGCAGCGATCGTGACAGAGCGAGAACCGGGATCTGTGTGTGTAAACACACAAATCCCGGTTCTTTCAGGGGAGTAGAGACAGATTGTGTGTTTATACTAAATATGAACACCGATCTCTCTCCTCCTAGACAGTCCCATCCCCCCACAGTTAGAACACACCTAGATCGCCCCCTAGTGTTAACCCCTTCCCTGCCAATGACATTTATACAGTAATCGATGCATTTTTATAGCACTGATCGCTGTATAATTGTCAATGGTCCCAAAAATGTATCAAAAGTGTCCACTTTGTCCGCAGCAGTCCCCATAAAAATCGCAGATCGCCGTTATTACTAGTAAAAAAAAAAAAAAATAATAAAAATGTCATAAATCTATCCCCTATTTTGTAGATGCTATAAATTAATATACGCTTATTGCGATTTTTTTAACTAAAAATATGTAGAAGAATACATATCGGCCTAAACTGAGGAAAAAATAAATTTTTTTGAAAAAAAAATGTTGGATTTTTTTTATAGCAAAAAGTAAAAGATATTGTTTTTTTTAAAAAAATGTCGCTCTTCTTTTGTTTATAGCGCAAAAAATAAAACCAAAAGAAAGCTCTATTTGTGGGGAAAAAAGGACGTCAATTTTGTTTGGGTACAAGGTCGCACGACCGCGCAATTGTCAGTTAAAGCAACGCAGTGCCGTATCGCAAAAAATGGCCTGGTCATTGAGCAGTGAAATCTTCCAGGGCTGAAGTGGTTAATGCCATGTATTGCCACCTTTAACATCAATGACAGCTTAAAGAATTTTGTGGTATTTGTGGATGAGGCTCTTTATCTTCTCAGATGGTAAAAAGCCTCCAGTTCCAGTAAATTCTTGGGCTGTCTTGATGAACTGCACGTTTGAGATCTCCCCAGAGTGGCTCAATGATATTGAGGTCAGGAGACTGAGATGGCCACTCCAGAACCTTCAATTTGTTCTGCTGCAGCCAATGACAGGTCAACTTGGCCTTATGTTTTGGATCCTTGTCATGTTGGAATGTCCAAGTACATCCCATGCGCAGCTTCCTGGCTGATGAATGCAAATGTTCCTCCAGTAATTTTTGATAACATACTGCATTCATCTTGCCAACAATTTCGACCAAATTTCCTGTGCCTTTGTAGCTCACACATCCCCAAAACATCAGCAATCCACCTCCATGTTTCACAGTAGGAATAGTGTACTTTTCATCAGAGGCCTTGTTGACTCCTCTCCAAATGTAGTGTAGCACTGACCCCTGAAGGAGCTGCTGATATTTGATTGGGCCTATACTATGCTATTTCACCCCCAATAAATTTGCTCAACCCTCTTGGCACAGGGGGATAGTTTTAGTGTGAAGCTAAACAACAAAGAACAATCCCACAATAACAATATACCAATAATGTACCTTTACCGTTACCTGGGTACCGCTGTTAAACCTGTAGAAGAATGAACAACACTTCACACCAATTGTAATTAACCAGAATGTAATTTTACTGAGATTGGTATAAACGGTAATCACAATAACTGCATTGGCATACAAAGGTAATATGACAATGTGATACGTATTCACAAATTATTAATGTGTAAAGATTTCTTGGATGACCCCTGCAGGCGCGTCTCCATGTGGGACTAATGCTCAGAGTGACAATGCCTTGACACTGGGCACCTTCCCACTTCCAGTACGCTGCACTAAGCACAGTAATGCAAGGTTATCAAACACAGCACAGTACAATTACTCAAGAACTCCCCCTGAGGTATGATGCAGTCCTTTGTTACTGTAACTGAACACAAGGCCTTTCACTGAAAGATGTAGTCTCTGGTCTTCTGTCTTCTGCTAGCTATTATACTGTAATGTTTGTAATCCAAGGGTTTAATAAGCAAAGAAGTAACATAAACTGATGATTGAAACTGTTCTTGATGTGTAACGCACTTATAACTGCCTCCGGTATAGTTGTCTCTGAGCCACAAAATGTCAGTTCTCTGTGAAGTATAGGCTTGAGGCCTGCTCAGTCTACTTGCATAAGAACCCTCTGTGGAACTGCAGGTCTCAGAAACACTGTGGTATGAGTCTAAGTGTGTAAAGTGCATCAAAGAACTTTGGGCGACAGCCCTCTCACCACACCAGGCCTGGAAAGTTGGGAACCTCCGCTCCGGTTGACTCAGTCCTGCTGCCAGCCAGCTCCGTCACGCTGCTCCGCTCCGCGAGATGACCGGAACCCTCAAATGGCTCCATCAGGTTCTCTGTATCCTTCCCGATCCGATCACACTGCTTCTCCAGCACACTGGGGTAGAGCAGAATCTGTGGCTTGCTCCGCTCCGCAAGATGTAGGCCGCGCTCTCTGGAACACCTCTCCACAGATCCTTGCAGGCAGGCCACGCGTCCAGAAGAGAAAGAAAATGGCCACGCTGGGCCTTTTATATCCTACTCAGCATGCAGTCACTCAGTGTTCATTGCTAGGTGAGTGAGCATTGTGGGTAGGTGAGTCATTTCACAAGGTAAACAATTAAGTCACTTCCTGTAAGGCTTTCCTTATGCTCTTCAAACGAAAAATAAACAAAGTCTCTTTCACATTTATACCACTAGAGGGAGCCAAATACCAATTTATAGCATTGTCCATTGTTTAGCATTACATGGCATTAGAAGGCAAAAATACCAGTGCAACATACTCCCCCTGCTTTAAGTCTTTGGTCCCCAAAGATATTCAAAATTTTAGCTCTATTTTACATTTTTGCCTCTATGGGATTGCACAATACTGACAGAGGAGCCTCCCACCAGTTATCATATGATGGGAGACTGTTCTGTGTACTCTCAGCTGACACTATAGTGTCTGGTACAGATGTGTCAAGGGGTGAGATGGGGTTGTCCCTCTCCGAATTGACAGTGGAGGGACCAGGAATCTCAGAATTTCTTCTGGCAGTAACCCGAGTCTGTTCGGAGCATTCACCCAATGCATCGTAAGTTAGTCTTTTTGGTGGGCGAATGTCTCTTTTAACTCTCTGTCTTTTGGGTGTAGTCACCACCTTTGGACAAGTACTATTATTTCCCATTTCAGACTCTTGCACTTCAATATTAGTGGGAGACAAGTGCTCTTCAGAGTGTCCAGTTAGTGGCACAAATTCTGGGGCTTCCGGCCTAAGAGTCCCATTATTTCCTCCTGGCATTTCAGATGGCCACAGCCAGCTTATTTCCATTTCTTCATCCTCACTATCCTCTGTTGCTAGGGATCCAGGCTGAGACCTAGTTACTGGTCGAGGTATAGTAGTCGACGTAGATGGTAGTTGCCTCTGTGAGGTTGTTCTGACTGCTTCTGTGAGAGGTAGAAGGTGGTTCCTTTGCCAGGTCTTCAGTGGTCCCGTGCTCCCTTCCGGCCTGATCTCATACACTGGCAGCCCTGAAAGTTGTCTGCATACAATATATGGCTGTGACTTCCACCGATCAGCCATCTTGTGTCTGCCTGGTATGCCTAGATTTCATAACAAGACTCGGTCACCAGGTTGTAGATCCTGAATCTGTACCTTGAAATCAAAGTTCCTCTTGTTTCTACTTCCTCTGGTGTCTGACGTGGCTCAAGGCTTTTCATACGCGGTTTTCAGACTCCTCCGCAATCTGTATACATACCCTCAGTGAGAAATCTCTGAGGTATGGTCTAGAGAAGTTCCGAAAGCTAAATCTACCAGTAGTCTGCCTTCTCGTCCAAACATTAGACGGTGGGGTGAATACCCTGTAGGATCACTCATGGTGCTATTGTAAGCATGTACTAAGGCGGTGATGTTCTTACTCCAATGTTTTTGATCAGAGGCCAGAGTCCCCAACATGTTGAGAAGTGTTTGATTAAACCTCTCTGGTTGAGGGTCTCCTTGTGGGTGGTAGGGAGTAGTCCTGGACTTCTGAATGCCTAGTAGATCCAACAGTCGTCTGATGAGAGCACTCTCAAAGTCTCTTCCCTGGTCTGAGTGGATCCGTTGAGGTAAGCCATAGTGGACGAAGAACTTTTCCACTAGAATCTTTGCCACTGTAGATGCCTGCTGATCTTTGGCAGTGAATGCCTGAGCATAGCGGGTGAAGTATAAAAAACAAAATAGGGAATGGCACTGTTCTATGTGAGAACATTTTTTATGTGTATATACCATGATATATATATTGTCAGGTCACCTAGAGGCTGGGTGACAGATGCACACCGTTGGGATCAGGAGTGCACCGCAAGGTAGTGGACCCTACGGCTGACTGCTACAGACTGAACTCTGGGAGGTCCAGGAAGCAGGTCTACTGGATCACTGACACAGATCCCACTGGGAGCTAGAGCATAGATTCCCCAGGGCGCGGAGTCTAAGAGCCAGCAGGTGTTCACCAGAGCCTTTAGTGGTAAGGATGGACTGCGCTGCAGTCTGGCTCCAGGTCGCGGACCCCAGGGTCTCACAGCTCACGCTCACAGTAGACTACAGGAGAAGAGGAAGGAGGCAGCAGGCTGGAACAACAAGGAAGTAAGGGACAAGCCAAGGTCGGGGCCACAAGCAGACAAGGACAACAGAGTACACACCAAGGTTCAGGGTCACAGGCAAACAGGGATGGTCGGGGACACGCCAAAGGTCAGGGTCACGAGCAGACAGGAATAGTTAAGAACAGGCCAAAGTCGGTAACAGGAATCAGACGTAGGGAACACAGCAAGTACACACAGAGGCTAACACACAATGGTTGATCAGCACTGCTGGCTTGCAGTGCACAGGTTAATATAGGGTTTCCTGATAGGGCCTGGGGTGGGGCCATGCTTAGAGGAGAGGTTACAAAAGCAGTCAGGTGAGAGGCAGCTGGTCTCTAGAGAGGAATACATGGAGACAGGTGAGCTGACAAAGAAACTCTATTGCATAACCATGACATATATATATATATATATATATATATATATATATATATATATATATATATATATATATATATATATTGAAAAATCAGCAGGGACAGATAAAGATAACAGACAGATAAAGTGACATGTGCTAGAAAATGATATGTGCAGATAAAATAAAAAAAAAAAAAATAAATAAAAATACTCAAGTAGAAATGCAATTCAATAGATAAAATTATCAACTGGTGTTACTAGTACCCATCAATCAGCACTAGCAAGCTGTGTAATACGTATAAAGATATAAACATTTATAAAATTGCTGTAAAAGTGACTAGTAAAACTACTATTGGTGATATCTGACAGTAAAAAAATCAAAAATAAGTGTCCATAAAAAGTGACATAGTGCTTCATCCAATTAGTGAAAGTTTTCTTTAAAAGTATATATAAGCAAAGTACGAGCTGGCAGTGATGACTGTGCTCCCCTCTTGTGTTTTCACTCACCAGAGCGCTTCACCCCTGCAGGAGTACAAGCCTGAAGTAAAGATGATGTGATCCTGGCCATGGAGTTACAATATCCCCCTAGTTCCCAGCTTCAGGGCAAAGCACCATCCATGGGCAAAAAGAAAGGAGACTCCACTGTTTCCCCTCTGCAGCATAATTCCCGGCCAGATATCCACATAAATATTATAAAAAAGAAGAAACAATCCGCATAGCATGACTCCGTATTGCTTCTTTTATTAAAAGTTAAATGCAAACAAATCCAAGGAAATTAAAAAGGGAGAGGGAGCTTACATGCTCACACACTCTCCGAACATAGTGGGGAAGCAATGCTCTCCTTTCTTGGAGCTTGCGTTCCACCATCGTGTACCAGAAACCAGAACTCCCGGATATGACGTAATGCGTATCAAGTTAGTCCTGCCTTACGCGTTTCATCACACGGACGTCATCTGAGGCGCTGCCATCTTGATACACCCCACGTCTTATATCCCAGGTGTAGCTGTCACTGCGGCCAATCATCTGGTGTGTGCCGCTGACAAGCAGTAATCAGACCGAATCAAAATTTCACATATTCACCACCAGAGAAATCCAATCCATAATAGCAATACTCATCTGGCGCTGCCTATTGGTGTGAAGAAAAACTACCCACACATTACAGGTCTATTTAAACCCTCCTTAGGCGCCTCCTAGTGGCAAGGAAAAAAAGGAAATGTGCACACACAGAGCAGCAATGACAGAAACAACCCGGTACAATCCTTACATGGTAAAACTAAATTAACAAAAACAAATGTAATAATTAACACAACTAATACCCATAAGTTTGTAATATACATAAAAACAGGACGGGCATGGCATGAGGAAACCTAATGTTAAAATGAAGTTAAAAAACATACAAAAAATGAAAAATAATATTAATAAAAATAAAAATAAAAATTATATATATTAATTAAAAAGGAGGAAAGGAAGAGAGAGAGAGGCTATATCATTTATTAACCCATATGTTAATAAAAATAGATATAAAAACGACCTAGATACTCATAGGAGTAGTTAGAAATATATATATATGTATTAGGAGATTGTGGGTTGTGAAGAGAATGAAGTTCTATAATAGAGTTCTATACTAGGAACTCACTATGTGTATTGGAGATTAAGGGTTGTGAAGAGAATGGATTTCTAAACTAGAAACTCACTAGTTAAGAGTACACGAGAAATACCTACATCAATTAAAAATTGGATAAAAACAATTAAGATCAATGTCCACGTTCAACCCTCTAGGTACTAAACTCCCTAGGCGGTATATCCACTTGGTCTCGCTCTGGGACACTTTTATTCTTTTATTTCCACCTCTCCAGTGATCACTAATCAAATCAATACCATAGAAGATTAAACCCGTGGGATCCCTGTTATGAAACTCATCAAAATGTCTAGAAAGGTTATGTTTCGGAAAACCCTTCTTGATATTATTTATATGTTCTCTGATTCTAATAAAAAGAGGCCTAGTAGTTCTTCCCACATATTGTAACCGGCAGGGACATTCAATCACATATGTGACATGGGTACTGTCACATGTGATCAATTCCCACATCTTCAATCTCTCCCTCTCTAGTGGCATCTTCCCCTTCCCTCTAAAACATGCGCAGATCACTCCCATTCTTTAAAAGCCCTCACTGGACCCTACCGACCTGAACAACTTAAGACCCATCTCATTGCTCCCATTCACCTCTAAACTTCTAGAACGCTTAGTCTACAACCGTCTTAGCTCCTACCTCAATGAAAATAACCTTCTTGACCCCTTACAGTCTGGCTTTCGCTCGCAGCACTCCACGGAAACTGCCTTACTAAAACTCAATAACGATTTACTAACTGCTAAAACCAACAGCCAGTACTCCATACTCCTACTACTTGACCTCTCTGCGGCCTTTGATACTGTTGGCCACCCGCTCCTTCTCAATAAACTACATTCCCTTGGCCTCTGAGATTCTGCTCTATCCTGGTTCTCTGCCTTTTTATCACAGCGCTCCTTCAGTGTCACCTACAACTCTGTCTCCTCCTCTCCATTGCCCCTTTCTTTGGGGGTCCCCCAAGGCTCGGTTCTTGGACCCCTTCTCTATTCTCTATCTACATCTCCTCCCTTGGTCACTTAATAACTGCCCACGGCTTCCAATACCACTTATACGCTGATGACACCCAAATCTATCTGTCTACACCTCACCTCACTCCTTCAGTCTCCTCTCGCATTACTAACTTACTAACTGACATATCAGCATGGATGTTGCACCACTTCCTTAAACTAAATCTCTCTAAAACTGAGCTATTAATATTCCCCCCGCCCGTGACCCCTCCATGACTTTTCCATCAAAAAAAACAATGCAACCATCAGTCCCTCCCCTCACGCCAGGGTACTAGGTGTAATCCTAGACACTGACTTGTCATTTCAGCCTCAAATCCAATCGTTGTCAAAAGTTTGTACAATTCACCTCCGTAACATCTCTAAAATTCGCCCCTTTTTAACAAATGAAACCACCAAGCTCCTCATTCACTCCCTTGTTATCTCTCGCCTTGACTATTGCAACTCCCTTCTCATTGGCTTACCTCTCCATAGGCTATCCCCTCTACAGTCTATCATGAATGCTGCTGCCAGACTTATCCACCTTACCAACCACTCAGTGTCTGCCAACCCTCTACTCCAATCCCTACACTGGCTCCCAATCACCCAGCGAATTAAATTCAAAATTCTAACCACAACATACAAAGCCATTCACAACTCTGCCCCGAGCTACATCACTAATCTTGTCTCCAAATATCACCCAAATGGACCTCTCCGCTCTTCTCAAGACCTCCTGCTTTCAAGCTCTCTCATCTCCTCCTCCCATGCTCGTCTCCAGGATTTCTCCAGAGCCTCTCCCATCCTCTGGAACTCGCTACCTCCATCTATCCGGCTATCCCCTACTCTTGCTACCTTCAGGTGATCCCTGAAAACTCATCTCTTCAGGAAAGCCTATCACGTCTCCAACTAATCTCCTACCACTTCCACCAGCTCATTCACCACAGTTACAACCTTTTGTACCACCTGCCCCACCCTATTAGATTGTAAGCTCTTTTGAGCAAGGCCCTCTTAATCCTCCTGTATTTTATTGTATTATAACTATATTGTCTCCCTTTTATATTGTAAAGCGCTGCGTAAACTGTTGGCGCTATATAAATCCTGAATAATAATATTAATAATTCCCTAATTTGATACTCTTTACCAGTTCTAGATTTAAAAGATACCCTTTTCTTTGGTTGTTTCTTACTCACACAACAGGGTAGGAATTTTTGACATCTATAGAAACCTTTCATTTGAGGGAACAGTTTTATAGTCTTAGGTGGATCAACTATATTATGTACCAGCTGGTTTCTCAAATTGGGGGCCTTTTTATAGATACATCTTGGCTTCTTTGAGAGTATTTTCGCCAAGGTTCTGTCAGATTTCAGGATTGGCCAATATTTCTTGATAATATGTTCATATTATCATAATATGTTCATAATATGTTCAATATGTTCGATCGATATTGATTGTTGAATCCAGTGATGAAAGCCATTTCCATTTGAGAGGGATTGGTATCCTTCTTCTTATTTCTCAATAGGGAATTTTGATCCATATTTCCTATCTCCATATTCAATGCTTACCCTGTCGTGTGAGTAAGAAACAACCAAAGAAAAGGGTATCTTTTAAATTGATCACATGTGACAGTACCCATGTCACATATGTGATCGAATGTCCCTGCCGGTTACAATATGTGGGAAGAACTACTAGGCCTCTTTTTGTTAGAATCAGAGAACATATAAATAATATCAAGAAGGGTCTTCCGAAACATAACCTTTCTAGACATTTTGATGAGTTTCATAACAGGGATCCCACAAGATTAATCTTCTATGGTATCGATTTAATTAAATATACTCTCTTATGGAAAGATAGTATTAACATCTGTTAATACTATCTTTCCATAAGAGAGTATATTTGGTTTTATTTTTGTTTTTTCTTTTATAACAGCAGCTTGCCACTTGTTTTATATTTTTTTTATTGGCTTAGTAGATTCATTTCCACTTTTTCCTTGCAATCCTGTGAGCGCTTGGACCAGTGTTGTTTATCAACCCTGGTATCTGATTTATTTATCAATTTGATTAGTGATCACTGGAGAGGTTGAAATAAAAGAATAAAAGTGTCCCAGAACGAGACCAAGTGGATATACCGCCTAGGGAGTTTAGTACCTAGAGGGTTGGAAAGATAGTACATTGATAATACATTGATCTTAATTGTTTTTTATCCAATTTTTAATTAATGTAGGTATTTCTCGTGTAGTCTTAACTAGTGAGTTCCTAGTTTAGAACTCCATTCTCTTCACAACCCTTAATCTCCAATACACATAGTGAGTTCCTAGTATAGAACTCTATTATAGAATGTCATTCTCTTCACAACCCACAATCTCCTAATACATGTATATATATTTCGAACTACTCCTATGAGTATCTAGATCGTTTTTATATCTATTTTTATTAACATATGGGTTAATAAATGATATAGCCTCTCTCTCTCTTCCTTTCCTCCTTTTTAATTAATATATATAATTTTTATTTTTATTTTTATTAATATTATTTTTCATTTTTTGTATGTTTTTTAACTTCATTTTAACATTAGATTTCCTCATGCCATGCCCGTCCTGTTTTTATGTATATTACAAACTTATGGGTATTAGTTGTTTTAATTATTACATTTGTTTTTGTTAATTTTGTTTTACCATGTACTATCTGGATTGTACCAGGTTGTTTCTGTCATTGCTGCTCTGTGTGTGCACATTTCCTTTTTTCTTTGCCACCAGGAGGCGCCTAAGGAGGGTTTAAATAGACCTGTAATGTGTGGGTAGTTTTTCTTCACACCAACAGGCGGCGCCAGATGAGTATTGCTATTATGGATTGGATTTCTCTGGCTGTGAAATTTTGATTCGGTCTGATTACTGCTTGTCAGCGGCACACACCAGATGATTGGCTGCAGTGACAGCTATACCCGGGATATAAGACGTGGGGTGCATCAAGATGGCAGCACCTCAGATGACGTCCGTGTGACGAAACGCGTAAGGCAGGACTAACTTGATACGCATTATGTCATATCCGGGAGTTCTGGTTTCTGGTACACGACGGTGGAACGCAAGCTCCGAGATAGGAGAGCGTTGCTTCCCCGCTATGTATGGAGAGTGTGTGAGCATGTGAGCTCCCTCTCCCTTTTTAATTTCCTTGGATTTGTTTGCATTTAACTTTTAATAAAAGAAGCAATACGGAGTCACGCTAGGCGGATCGTTTCTTCTTTTTTATAATATATATGTGGATATCTGGCTGGGAATTACGCTGCAGAGGGGAGACAGTGGAGTCTCCTTTCTTTTTGCTTTGGTCCTTTGCCCTGAAGCTGGGAACTAGGGGATTATTGTAACTCCCTGACCGGGATCACATCATCTTTACTTCACGCTTGTACCCCTGCAGGGGTGAAGCGCTCTGGTGAGTGAAAACGCAAGAGGGGAGCACATTCATCACTGCCAGCACGTTCTTTGCTTATATATACTTTTAAAGAAAACTTTCACTAATTGGATGAAGCACTATGTCACATTTTATGGACACTTATTTTTGATTTTTTTACTGTCAGATATCACCAATAGTAGTTTTACTAGTCACTTTTACATCAATTTTATAAATGTTTATATCTTTATACGTATTACACAGCTTGCTAGTGCTGATTGATGGGTACTAGCAACACCAGTTGATAATTTTATCTATTGAATTGCATTTCTACTTGAGTATTTTTATTTATTATTCTTTATTTTTATTTTATCTGCACATATCATTTTCTAGCACATGTCACTTTATATCATTATATGATAGGAAGGATCTGTCCTGCTGGACATATATACATATATATATATATATATATATATATATATATATATATATACACATATATATCATGGTGTATATGATTATTTTTTATACTTTAATTGGGTTTCACCTAGGTGGAACCTTTTTACAGGGAGGCAGCAGTTGTAAACATCCTAAGCGTGGATTCCTCTGATAGTTTTTATAGCGGGTGAAGTGATCAGAGACTACTAGAATGTTTCCCTGCCCACTCAAGTCAGAGTCCAAGCATAGGAAGTCCTTGCAGACCAGATCCATTGGCCCTTGACTCTCTAAATGACCTATTGGGGCGGCTTGCTGGGGTAAGGTCTTCCTTTGTATGCACCTGAGGCAGGAGTGACAGTAGCTCTCCACTTCAGTCCTCATGTAAGGTCAATAGAACCTGTCCCTTACTAGTTGGAGAGTCCTTTCCGATCCCAAATGGCCATGCTGATCATGCAAGGCGATCAGTACCTTCTCTCTATGTTTCTCTGGCAGAAACAACTGCCACTTCCCTTCAGGATCCTCAGAGGGGCCCCTTCAGTAGACCACCCCTTGCTGCAGCTGCAACCGATCCCACTCTTTATGTAGCAGGTGAGCTTCCTTCTGAGTGCTCTGGAGAAGTAGATCAGGGTGTTGGTTCTCCAAGGCCTTTAATGCCAGATTGCAGAGGGGATCTTTTTGTTGATCCTTCCGGAGGACTTTCCGAGATAACTTAGGCAGCCCCTCTTCCACGATTTGAGTGACATCACAATAGCACTTAGGCACCCCCGCGGTGGACACTCCGACTTCCTCAGCCCTGTCTCCACCTCTTACTTGTTGTTCTGCCCCTTCACTAACACAATCTTACTCCTTCAGGGGTAAGCTGGGTCCATTCTTCTAAATGGTTCTGATGGTAGTGGGGCCTTCTTGACAGTGCATCTGCGTCTTGGTTCCCAACTCCTGTTTTAAATTGAAAGTAAATCCCGAGAGTGCAGCTAACCATCTATGGCCTGTGGCGTCCAATTTTTGCTGTAGTGAGCAAGTACGTGAGAGGGTTATTGTCTGTCTTGATCACAAATTCAGCGCTATATAAATAGTCTTTGAGCTTGTCCACCACAGCCCACTTCAAGGCCAGAAATTCTAGTTTGTGGGTGGGATCATTCCTCTCAGCAGGTGCCATACTCCGGCTCACATAAGCAATAGGCCTTAAATGCCCGTCATGCTGTTGGTAAAGCACTCCGCCCAGCCCGTCTCGGCTGGCATCCACATGCAGTTCGTAGGGTCTGGTAGGGTCTGCATAGGCCAAAACCGGAGCAGTGGTAAGGCTCCACTTCAGCTGTCTGAAGGTCTCTTCGCATTGCGGAGTCCACTGGTCCTGGATGGACTCTTTCTTCTTCCTGGGTCCCTCTTTTGGTTTTCCAGGTTTATCTGAGTCTAGACCAGCTTCCTCTTGGTTCTTCAATAGCTCAGTAAGTGGGTGAGCTATCTTGGCAAACCCTTCTACGAACCTCCAGTAGTACGAACAGAACCCTAGGAATGATCTAAGCTCGGTCACATTCGTGTGTCTGGGCCAAGAGGTGACAGCTATCAGTTTGTGAGGGTCTGTGGCCACTCCTTCTGCAGACACGAAGTGGCCTAGGTAGTTCACTGAGGGTTGATAGAATTGGCACTTTTCCATAGAGAGCTTCAGGCCTTCATCATGGAGTCTCTTCAGAACTTTCTCCAGGCGCTCTTCGTGCTCTTCCAATGTTCGACCAAACACGATGACATCATCCAAATATACCAGCACCTCAATCAAGTTCATGTCGCCCACAGTCTTTTCTATCAATCTCTGGAAAGTTGCTGGGGCTCCAAACAAGCCTTGTGGCATGCGATTGAATTTGAAGAGTCCAGGGGTAATCAAAGCGGTCTTCTCCCTATCTTCAGGGTGCATGGGGATCTGGTAGTACCCACTTTTTAAATCCAGCACACTGAACCACTTCGCCCTTGACGGGCTCTGTAAGGCATCTTCTATTCAGGGTGTGGTGTATTGGTGAGGCATGGTCCTTCGGTTCAGTGTCCTATAGTCAATACACAACCGTAATGACCCATTCTTCTTCCTCACCACCACTATAGGGTAAGCATACGGACTCCGAGACTCTCGGATAATCCCTGTGTTCTTCAGCTCAGCCAGCTGTTCCCGCAAGTGTTCCAAGTCTCCCAGTGGAATCCGCCCTGACCCTCTCTCAGAAGGGTTTATCTTCCTCCAATCGGATTTTGTGTTCAGCACTTTTTGCTAGCCCCACATCGAACTCACTTTTGGAAAAGACAGTTCTCCAGGTGTAAGGGGAGTGTTTTTCGGGTAGAACTCCTCCATGGGAATCTCTCCCTCTTGTCCTTCCACGATACCACATGGTGAGACTGGGGTTGCCTGATTCACCTGCCCCAGCAACACACTGGCTGGCTTCTTCACCGGTGAGGTTGTTGTGTTACAGACACTGACTGAGACCCTCCCTCCGCTTCTCTGAAGTGCCTTGGTCGACAACACTTCTGGGATTATTTCCAACCCCTTATCTTCCTTTTCTCTGTCCGTCTCAAGGACAATGAAAGGGCCAGGTTGTCTCCAACTAAGTTTGATAGAGGCTTTTGAACAGACTACTTCACCTGATTACACAACCTTCTCACTCCTGTCTAGGCGCCAAATTTTTCCCACCCCTTCTGATGGGGCTTTCTGCTCTTGCACTAGATTCTGGTATGCTTGTGCTAGCATTGAGTGTACCCTTATGGTTGGAGTGCCCTGTCCTTTGACAAGCGGTGTCAGGAGTCTCCGGACCAGGTCAGTATTGGTCCCAATGATGAGAGAACTTCTATCAGCCCCCGGGGGGCGAGGACACACCACTGCCAAGGAATCAAAGGTTTCAGCCTTACCCGCCACACTCGGGTCAAAGATGAGCTTATTGGGTAGGTAGCCATCATAAGGGAAATTCTGGGTCCCTAGGCCCCATATCTCTAATTCCTCCAGTTTCTGTAGTGGCAAGTGTTTAAGATGCTTTTCATAGAAGTCTCTGTAAAGTAGTAACTTGGGCTCCAGTATCCAATAGGGCTTTGACGTAGATTCCTTCCACTTGGATGGGGACAATTGGAGAAGGTCCCACCAGTTTAGGAGGGAATCCATGGGAAGTGGCAGGTTTAGCCTGTTTGGTGAGTCGTATCCTTGCTCCTCCCTTTCGGAGATTCTGATCCTGTTTTAGTTTTTGTTTGGCTCTGGGGGTCTGGTGCGCATTAACTCCCTGATGCTGGGCAGTCTGAGTCAAAGGGGGTGGACACTGGGTTGCTTGAAGGTGACAACTGTGGCCTCGTGTGGGGGTGTTTGAAATCTTGCTGCAGTTTCTTGGTGTCGCTGATTTTTTTGGAGCTTACTGATGTAGTAGGGTGCCCGGCTGACTCCTTCACTGGGCCCTCTGAAGTTTCCCGCCGGATTTTGGTGCAATGTTTCTGGCTTTGGATTTGGGCACACTCCTCTATAGTGTCCAACTCCTCCGCAGTTGAAACAGGACTCTTGTTTTTTCACAATTGTAGAGCTTGACAACTTGGGCGTTTGAGCTCCCTCGATCGGGTGGAATAGTGGACCTGGCGGTCAACAGAGCCATCATCTCTATCAGTTGTGACACCTGGGTCTTGAGAAGCTCGATCTGAGGGTCGCCATCAGTTGCACTAGTCGTCCTGACTCCAACAACAGATTTTGGCCTTTGGATTTTTTCCTTTTTCCTCTCAAGGATGGCCTACTCTTCAGGCACAATTCGGATCAGGTCTGGATATTTCAGGATGCCACCATCTTGATGGGTTCTTAACTAGAGCGTGATGGGGTCCAAAGGCAGGGCACCCCTCAGGACTTGCTTGGCTCAGATTTCATCCACCTTTCGGGGGTCTAGACGCTTTTTCAACAAGATCTGGTGTATGATCTCGTCCAAACACCTCATGTACTCTGACAGCTTTTCTCCCTCATTTTGATAAGTATGCTCCAATTGATAGATCAGGTCGGAAACTTTCTCTGTTCACCCAAACACATCCTGCAGAATGTCTAAGTAGTCCTGAGCCACACAGTTTCGCTTGCTGAGCTTCAAATTTCGGATAGCTTCTGAAGCAAGCTCTCTTAAGCTCTCTGCGATTCTTTGTTTCTTGTGATTCTCAGGGATGTCCCATTGTAACAAGGGGTTAAATTCTGTGTTACATTTATTCATAGATTCATTTATATATTTACCCTTTTAGATATGTGGTCAGTAATGCAATGATTAAAACACACAAAACAAAGAATGTAATAAAAGAGATTTACTTAGCTTCGATTAAAGATGTATTACAGATGTTACAATACAGGATAAATTCAGCATTCAATCCAGGGAACCCCTCAACTTCTGAATTTTCAGATAGTTCTGGAAGCCGACAGTCTGTTCAAGATCCAGGACCACTTACGTCCCTTAACGAGGCTCGCTGCCCTGCTCTATTGTCTGACCTTATAAAGGCTAAATATAAGGCGCGAAAAGCTGGTTTAATCTGGTACTAACAACAGGCTAAACAGAGAATGGTCCAGAGACAATGACCCTCTGTGAATGACCATCTGTTAGCTCAGAAACATACATTTTACATATATAGAAATATATATATATATATATATATATATATATATATACATATATATATATATATAAGTAATCACCTTAAAACTATTACTAAGTTTCTTGTAATTCAATAACTAAAGTTACACCCATACTACACCCATTCATCCTGGGCTTGTGTGGTCTGCTCCAACCATTCTTCAAAGTTGTCTTCCTCTGGAGGTACAGGCTGTCTTCGAGAGAAAACTCTGAGTTTCTGGTATGCATTTCCAGGGTACATGGGGTTGCTCTTCTGGCATTTTGCCACAAAGTTCCCTAAAGCTCGGTTCACACTAGGACGACTTGTCAGGCGACCTAGGTCGCCTGACAAGTAGCGTCCCATTCAGTACAATGGAACCGTTCTAATCGGAGCGACGCAAGTCGCTCCGACTTAGAAAAAGGTTCCTGTACGACTTTGGGGGCGACTTGGGGCGACTTGCATAGACCTCTATACAGAAGTCGTTTTGGAAGTCGCCCGGGCAGTTGTGTGCAGGTCGCCTCGGTGAGGCGACCTGCAAGTCGTGCCACCTCTGGTGTGAACCGAGGCTGAGGCTGTAAACAGCTCTGGTTCAACTGTCAATCATGCAGGAAAATGTACTTTATGTAAAACCCCAAACACACTCCCACAGTGGTAATGCCTTACAGTTCCACCAAAATAATTATGGCAGAATATACAGAAGTAGATGCCGCCATAATTTAGCTTACATATACACAGAAAATAACAATATGTAAATGTTTGGGTATTCTTACACCCTTCAAACCATTTCAAGTATTATATAATTCCAGATATCAAAACAATCTTGCTGTCAATATTCAAACATTATTTGTTCTATATCATTTTGTATTCAACTCAATCAGAGGAAACCCTTATAAATCCATTATGCAGCATCGAGAGTATTAGCTGCTCTGGTTTACAATCAGTTCCAATGAAAACTTTCAGTACATTTGCATATTGCATAAAAATAACAATAAAAACAACATAAATGATTTAGTTTGACTGTAATCTTCATCGTTAGTTCTTGGACATCAAACCATATCAGACAGGTGGGTTGATGCTGTTTAATATTGTCTAGGAACTAAACAAAATAAAAAGGTATTTAGTGTGAAATTTTTACCGTTCCTTCCTAGAAAGTAACAAATAGTTAGCAACAAACACATTTAACCAACACTTTCCACAAACAACAAAACATATGGCCATTATTTCTGTTATTCATGAGTGCACTTCTATTACCCTTATTAATTGAGCTCATATTACTTAATTAATTATCACCACGTGGATTTTCATTAAAGGACATCCATTCAAAGTTGTCATTAACCATGGTAGAAATAATTCACAAGAACATTATATGGTGTTCATTACATTTGTGCACAAACATTATACATCACAAAACTCATATTGATGTTTCTATTGCAACCTCTTGTTCAATACCATACAGATCTACGAAACTTCTAGGAATAGATCTGGTTCCTTCTGTATTAAAGAAAAAAAACATTAGTGTTATATTCTAGAACATGACACTATTACATTCACCAATAGAATTATAATAATCATGACTGCTATTCAGGATTTTAAAGGGTGTTAACATCAATCAGCCATTTACTTTCTTTGTTTCAAATAATCCTAGATTTAAAAAACTAACAATTTCAACTAGAATGTTATTTTTTCAACATAATTAAGCATTTCTTAAATGTTCAGCACTGTCCCGTCTTTCACAGGCACAAGTTTTTTTACAGGGGGGGGGGTTTGAGGGGGAATATCTGCAACAAACTCTGTCCCCCTCTCTTAGGGATCGTCTCATTCAAGCAGACTCTCACAAATACAGTCTAAAGCTGCAGCTCTTCTTTTCACAAAATGCTGGACTATTGTCCATTGTCCATTGTTAGCTCAGAAACATACATTTTACATATATAGAAATATATATAGAAATATATATATACCCTGTTTCCCTGAAAATAAGACCTAGCGTGATTGTCGGTGATGGCTGCAATATAAGCCCTACCCCCCAAATAAGCCCTAGTTAAAGTCCTTGTAGGTCTTATTTTCAGGGTAAGGCTTATTTTCGGGGAAACAGGGTAGGGCTTATTTGGGGGGTAGGGCTTATATTGCAGCCATCACAGACCATCACACTAGGTCTTATTTTCGGGGAAACAGGGTATATATATATATATATATATATATATATATATATATATATATATATATATATGTATATATATATATATATATATATATAAAAGTAATCACCTTAAAACTATTACTAAGTTTCTTGTAATTCAATAACTAAAGTTACACCCATACTACACCCATTCATCCAGGGCTTGTGTGGTCTGCTCCAACCATTCTTCAAAGTTGTCTTCCTCTGGAGGTACGGGCTGTCTTCGAGAGAAAACTCTGAGTTTCTGGTATGCATTTCCAGGGTACATGGGGTTGCTCTTATGGCATTTTGCCACAAAGTTCCCTAATGTTCGGTTCACACTAGGACGACTTGTCAGGCGACCTAGGTCGCCTGACAAGTAGCGTCCCATTCAGTACAATGGAACCGTTCTAATCGGAGCAACGCAAGTCGCTCCGACTTAGAAAAAGGTTCCTGTACGACTTTGGGGGTGACTTGGGGCGACTTGCATAGACCTCTATACAGAAGTCGTTTTGCAAGTCGCCCGGGCAGTTGTGTGCAGGTCGCCTCGGTGAGGCGACCTGCAAGTCGTGCCGCCTCTGGTGTGAACCGAGGCTGAGGCTGTAAACAGCTCTGGTTCAACTGTGGCTGGACGTGACAGGGTGGAAACTTTTGCTTTGGCTGATTTCACCTGCGTGGAGCTGGTAGGGCTTTCACCTGGTCCCTCTGGGTGTGTCAGGTAAAACTTGGTCTTATCAGCTAATTTCACACTTGTGCCTTTAAATTTCTCAGGGACTCCCTTCCTCCACTCCAACAATGCATAAGTGCGGGAGGTCCCATGGTCTGGTCTGACAGCGACCACCATTGCCTTTCTGTCTGGGGACAGTGCCTTCACCACTCGGCTGATTTGTTCTTCCTCCCAAACATCTCCCCAGAGCTCAATCGCCATGCTTGCCTCTGAGCGAACGCCTTCTGCTTCACACCACTGCAAGAGGGTCCATTTTGGATTTCATGAGGGTGGGCTTGATTGCAGAGTAACAGAAATCCTGGAAGAGCACCCACGTGTATCACTGACCCCCGAAGGAGCTGCTGATATTTAATTGGGCCTATACTCTGCTATTTCACCCCCAATAAATTTGCTCAACCCTCTTGACACAGCTGTGGGATAGTTTTAGTGTGAAGCTAAACAACAAAGAACAATCCCACAATAACAATATACCAACAATGTACCTTTACCATTACCTGGGTATCCGCTGTTCCACCTGTAGAAGAATGAACACTTCACACCAATTGTGTAATTTTACTGAGACTGGTATAAACGGTAATCACAATAACTGCATTGCCATACAAACGTAATATGACAATGTGATAAGTATTCACAAATTATTAATGTGTAAAGATTTCTTGGATGACCCCTGCAAGCGCGTCTCCAAGTGGGACGAATGCTCAGAGTGACAATAACTTGACACTGGGCACCTTCCCACTTCCAGTACGCTGCACTAAGCACAGTAATGCAAGGTTATCAAACACAGCACAGTACAATTACTCAAGAACTCACCCTGAGGTATGATGTAGTCCTTTGTTACTGTAACTGAACACAAGGCCTTTCAGTGAAAGATGTAGTCTCTGGTCTACTGTCTTCTACTAGCTATTATACTGTAGTGTTTGTAATCCAAGGGTTTAACAAGCAAAGAAGTAACATAAACTGATGATTGAAACTGTTCTTGATGTGTAACGCACTTATAACTGCCTCCAGTATAGTTGTCTCTGAACTGCACAATGTCAGTTCTCTATGAAGTATAGGCTTCAGGCCTGCTCAGTCTACTTGCATGAGAACCCTCTGCGGAACTGCAGGTCTCAGCAACACTGTGAAGAGGGTGTTTCACCGCTCAGGTGGACTCAGACCCAGGTGTGAGATTGATGTGAGATTTCCAGAGTTGAAGAGTCCCAGGTAATGTCTTTCTACTGGTGACTTGACCATGCAGCCCATCTTTCTTCAAGTGCCTCCTTATTGTGCATCTTGAAACAGCCACACCGCATGTTTTCAGAGTCCTGTATTTCACCTGAAGTTATTTGTGGGTTTTTCTTTGCATCCCAAACAATTTTCCTGGCAGTTGTGGCTGAAATTTTAGTTGGTCTACCTGACCGTGGTTTGGTTTCAACAGAACCCCTCATTTTCCACTTCTTGATTAGAGTTTGAACACTGCTGATTGTCATTCTCAATTCTTTGTATATCTTTTTATATCCCTTTCCTGCTTTATACAGTTCAACTACCTTTTTCCGCAAATCCTTTGACAAGTCTTTTGCTTTCCCCATGACTCAGAATCCAGAACGTCAGTGCAGCACTGGATGAAAGATGCAAGGGTCTGTCAGGAGTCCAGAAACTCATTGGCCTTTTATATACACACACTAATTACAGGCAAACCTTTAATAGCCATTCAAACCTTTAATAGCCATTCTGCCAGGGTATGTAAACTTTTGAGCACAACTGTTTATATGTAGTCATTTTTGTATATCAAAAACTAAGCACCGTACTATTTCTAATGCTTTAAAATAATATTTATTGTGAATTTTCAGTGAGCCCCCTTACATCAGCCAGGTGTCCCCATCAGAGTCCCCCATTACATCAGGACTGAACGGACGGAATAATTTCAGTCGGTATAACAGCCAGGCAGGTAGCATTTTCCATGCCCGACTCAGCAATAGCTCCTCCATTTCCTCGGCTCCCCTGTAGGTGTCGTTATGTGAAGATCCGTCTTGTGCTGTTATGGTAACAGGATAACTTCCGACAAACCCCTCCCAGGAAAGGGAAGTAGCGAACAGCTCTGAGGACGGAAGTGACGGGAAACAGATGAGCCGAGCTGGAAGTGGAAAAATGCCGGAGCAGAGCGGACCAGGGGCCGGGGCTTCGGCTTCTACCGCGATCCGAGGGAGAAAGAGAGGGAATGCAGGGGGGATGTTCTCCGGTCTGCAGGAGATCGGCATCGCAAACGGGGAGGATCTGAAGGAGACCCTGACCAACTGTACAGAGCCATTGAAAGCCATAGAGCAGTTCCAGGTACCCCCTGTCACCTGACCGAGCCCTCCTCATAGACATCTGACTAATGTCCACCCCAATACTCCCTGTCATCACTACTGATACCTGACATACCCATCCCCAATACTCCTTGTCATCACTACTGATACCTGACATACCCATCCCCAATACTCCTTGTCATCACTACTGATACCTGACATACCCATCCCCAATACTCCCTGTCATCACTACTGATACCTGACATACCCATCCCCAACACTCCTTGTCATCACCACTGATACCTGACATACCCATCCCCAATACTCCCTGTCATCACTACTGATACCTGACATACCCATCCCCAATACTCCTTGTCATCACCACTGATACCTGACATACCCATCCCCAATACTCCTTGTCATCACTACTGATACCTGACATACCCATCCCAATACTCCTTGTCATCACCACTGATACCTGACATACCCATCCCCAATACTCCTTGTCATCACTACTGATACCTGACATACCCATCCCCAATACTCCTTGTCATCACTACTGATACCTGACATACCCATCCCCAATACTCCCTGTCATCACCACTGATACCTGACATACCCATCCCCAATACTCCCTGTCATCACTACTGATACCTGACATACCCATCCCCAATACTCCTTGTCATCACCACTGATACCTGACATACCCATCCCCAATACTCCTTGTCATCACCACTGATACCTGACATACCCATCCCCAATACTCCTTGTCATCACTACTGATACCTGACATACCCATCCCCAATACTCCTTGTCATCACCACTGATACCTGACATACCCATCCCCAATACTCCTTGTCATCACCACTGATACCTGACATACCCATCCCCAATACTCCCTGTCATCACTACTGATACCTGACATACCCATCCCCAATACTCCCTGTCATCACTACTGATACCTGACATACCCATCCCCAATACTCCTTGTCATCACCACTGATACCTGACATACCCATCCCCAATACTCCTTGTCATCACTACTGATACCTGACATACCCATCCCCAATACTCCTTGTCATCACTACTGATACCTGACATACCCATCCCCAATACTCCTTGTCATCACTACTGATACCTGACATACCCATCCCCAATACTCCTTGTCATCACCACTGATACCTGACATACCCATCCCCAATACTCCTTGTCATCACTACTGATACCTGACATACCCATCCCCAATACTCCCTGTCATCACTACTGATACCTGACATACCCATCCCCAATACTCCCTGTCATCACTACTGATACCTGACATACCCATCCCCAATACTCCTTGTCATCACCACTGATACCTGACATACCCATCCCCAATACTCCTTGTCAACACCACTGATACCTGACATACCCATCCCCAATACTCCCTGTCATCACTACTGATACCTGACATACCCATCCCCAATACTCCTTGTCATCACCACTGATACCTGAAATACCCATCCCCAATACTCCTTGTCATCACTACTGATACCTGACGTACCCATCCCCAATACTCCTTGTCATCACTACTGATACCTGACGTACCCATCCCCAATACTCCTTGTCATCACCACTGATACCTGACATACCCATCCCCAATACTCCTTGTCATCACTACTGATACCTGACATACCCATCCCCAATACTCCTTGTCATCACTACTGATACCTGACATACCCATCCCCAATACTCCTTGTCATCACCACTGATACCTGACATACCCATCCCCAATACTCCTTGTCATCACTACTGATACCTGACATACCCATCCCCAATACTCCTTGTCATCACTACTGATACCTGACATACCCATCCCCAACACTCCTTGTCATCACTACTGATACCTGACATACCCATCCCCAATACTCCTTGTCATCACTACTGATACCTGACATACCCATCCCCAACACTCCTTGTCATCACCACTGACACCTGACATACCCATCCCCAATACTCCTTGTCATCACTACTGATACCTGACATACCCATCCCCAACACTCCTTGTCATCACTACTGATACCTGACATACCCATCCCCAATACTCCCTGTCATCACTACTGATACCTGACATACCCATCCCCAACACTCCTTGTCATCACTACTGATACCTGACATACCCATCCCCAATACTCCTTGTCATCACCACTGATACCTGACATACCCATCCCCAATACTCCTTGTCATCACTACTGATACCTGACATACCCATCCCCAATACTCCTTGTCATCACTACTGATACCTGACATACCCATCCCCAATACTCCTTGTCATCACTACTGATACCTGACATACCCATCCCCAATACTCCTTGTCATCACTACTGATACCTGACATACCCATCCCCAATACTCCTTGTCATCACCACTGATACCTGACATACCCATCCCCAATACTCCCTGTCATCACTACTGATACCTGACATACCCATCCCCAATACTCCTTGTCATCACCACTGATACCTGACATACCCATCCCCAATACTCCTTGTCATCACCACTGATACCTGACATACCCATCCCCAATACTCCCTGTCATCACTACTGATACCTGACATACCCATCCCCAATACTCCCTGTCATCACTACTGATACCTGACATACCCATCCCCAATACTCCCTGTCATCACTACTGATACCTGACATACCCATCCCCAACACTCCTTGTCATCACTACTGATACCTGACATACCCATCCCCAATACTCCTTGTCATCACCACTGATACCTGACATACCCATCCCCAATACTCCTTGTCATCACTACTGATACCTGACATACCCATCCCCAATACTCCTTGTCATCACTACTGATACCTGACATACCCATCCCCAATACTCCTTGTCATCACCACTGATACCTGACATGCCCATCCCCAATACTCCTTGTCATCACTACTGATACCTGACATACCCATCCCCAACACTCCTTGTCATCACCACTGATACCTGACATACCCATCCCCAATACTCCTTGTCATCACCACTGATACCTGACATACCCATCCCCAATACTCCTTGTCATCACTACTGATACCTGACATACCCATCCCCAATACTCCTGTCATCACTACTGATACCTGACATACCCATCCCCAATACTCCTTGTCATCACTACTGATACCTGACATACCCATCCCCAATACTCCTTGTCATCACCACTGATACCTGACATACCCATCCCCAATACTCCCTGTCATCACTACTGATACCTGACATACCCATCCCCAATACTCCTTGTCATCACCACTGATACCTGACATACCCATCCCCAATACTCCTTGTCATCACTACTGATACCTGACATACCCATCCCCAATACTCCCTGTCATCACTACTGATACCTGACATACCCATCCCAATACTCCTTGTCATCACTACTGATACCTGACATACCCATCCCCAATACTCCTTGTCATCACTACTGATACCTGACATACCCATCCCCAATACTCCTTGTCATCACTACTGATACCTGACATACCCATCCCCAATACTCCTTGTCATCACCACTGATACCTGACATACCCATCCCCAATACTCCTTGTCATCACTACTGATACCTGACATACCCATCCCCAATACTCCTTGTCATCACTACTGATACCTGACATACCCATCCCCAATACTCCTTGTCATCACTACTGATACCTGACATACCCATCCCCAATACTCCTTGTCATCACTACTGATACCTGACATACCCATCCCCAATACTCCTTGTCATCACTACTGATACCTGACATACCCATCCCCAATACTCCTTGTCATCACTACTGATACCTGACATACCCATCCCCAATACTCCTTGTCATCACTACTGATACCTGACATACCCATCCCCAATACTCCTTGTCATCACTACTGATACCTGACATACCCATCCCCAATACTCCTTGTCATCACTACTGATACCTGACATACCCATCCCCAATACTCCTTGTCATCACTACTGATACCTGACATACCCATCCCCAATACTCCCTTGTCATCACCTACTGATACCTGACATACCCATCCCCAATACTCCTTGTCATCACTACTGATACCTGACATACCCATCCCCAATACTCCCTTGTCATCACTACTGATACCTGACATACCCATCCCAATACTCCTTGTCATCACTACTGATACCTGACATACCCATCCCCAATACTCCTTGTCATCACTACTGATACCTGACATACCCATCCCCAATACTCCTTGTCATCACTACTGATACCTGACATACCCATCCCCAATACTCCTTGTCATCACTACTGATACCTGACATACCCATCCCCAATACTCCTTGTCAATCACCACTGATACCTGACATACCCATC